>NC_142198.1:14158382-14465441 GCF_026936395.1 Plectropomus leopardus
TTCATAAGTTTTTGTGTCTAAGTGACTAATGGGTGAAAAGTTCATCAGTTGTCTGATGAAGCGTGCCCTCGCTCAAAATGTAAAAAACAAATGTGAATGGCAAAAACAAGCACTTTAAGTGGAAGTAAACAGACGGTGTGATAAGCCCCAAGTGGTTACATGGCAACCTGTTTTGCCGCTGCTGGCTGCAACATCTCGCTCAATACCTTACTAACTGTTATTCCCATTAGTCACTTTGACACAAAAACATGGGAAAAAGGGTCCAAGATTAAAATAATACTAAAGCTACCCTTTGAGGTCTATTAAATAAATATTTCTCTAAAATTGTGTGTACAATGAATACATTAACTTGTTTACACTAGATGGAAGACATGAACTTTCTGTATGTAAAGGACTCTGTAAGGTCTTCTTGTTTTTTGTTGGGATAAAGATTGAGTTTTTGTCTAATAAAGCCTATGCCAACGGCCCAGTTATTTTCTTTTTGTTGATTAATACCTAATGTATAAAAATGTATTTTACAAGGAAGAAAACTGATTCAAAAATTGACCTTAAGCCCTTCACAGTTTTGTCAATTGATAATGTTTTTGCTGGGATGATTTAAATATTAATTATTAATTTACATTAAAAACACACAAGCACCTTGTGACCTTTTAATCAACCAACAGTTCAGATTTGGAATCTACCAGGAGCCAACTACAACATAGTATATTGTAAAGCAGGGAGAAAAACAGTGAACAGTCGGTGGATCATATCCTGTCTGGATGTTCAACTGGGCATTTCTTTATGCAGGTGTATCTGTGTGTTTGTTTAGCCTTGTACCTATGAAAACTGGGAGTTTAGGATGCATTTAGTAAATTTCCTGTCCGTACATGTGTGTGTGTGTGTGTTTCATTCCTCTATCAAAGTAGGAATGTGATGCATTTGTCTTTAAAATTTCCTGTCTGTTCAAACCTATCATGTGGATGTTTACTTGCAGCTTTTGTGCGTATGAGCATCGTTCCATGATGGCTTACACGTACACATGCCAGACATGCCTGGGTCAAACAGAATCTACCAGTACCTCTTATGGTTTGTTTTATCTTTCACTGGCGCCAAAGAAACAATCACAAAATCACAGGAAAAGCACTGAAAGTTCACTTAAGTGTGCTTTTGCATTGATTGATAACTCAGTGTACAGTATCTGACACACTTAACCGTGACCATGTGGGACTCCAGGCAGGTTAAAACAAATTACATATTTAAAAATAGTGTTCGGCTGCGGGATTTTAGTGAACTTAATCTCTAAGCATCGGTTAGAGAATGCTGCGCGGACACGCCTACATTCGGGTAAGCAGCTGGCTTTCAAATCTTCCCATTTGCAGTTCAATACAGTGACCTGCACGAAAACAGATTCAAACCAGAACGTGTGTGTATTTAGTTGAGAGTATACCAGCATGTTCTTGTGGACGTTTTGTTATCTTTGCGTTCTTTTAACCTTCCACTTCATTTCATTTACATTTACAGTTAATCAGTGTATTGTCTGCATGAGCTGACACATACTGTACATGAAATAGACACAAGAAGTCACAGTTACTGTAAATATTTGAAGGACATACACTTTTGCTGAAGTTAAAACTACATGTATGTTGAAGAGAGAGAGATTTTTAAATTCTATTTTAAAAAGACTCCATTTTAGTGCAAAAATGTGAAAAAAGGTGTGAATCCTCAAGTGCGGTGATAAACATGTTCATCAACAAATCTCCATTACTTTACTTAGAGTGTATAATCACTGTGGTATGTAGTGTGTGTATACTTACAAGCGTGTGTTTGGCGTTGGCTCCTTACATAAACAGGGCCGTGCTTTGAAGAAATTCCCACAATAATTAACATGAAAAATAGTTTTGACTGTCAACTCAACTACTGTCAATCAGTCAAGCCTTATGAATGTGTGTTTTTATCTCTTGCTATATCACACACACACACACACACACACACACACACACACACACAGAGAGTCTCTCTAAATACCTCTATAATTACGTTCTCTCACTCCAATGGGGGACGTCTGTTGAAATTATCTTAATTACCTGGAGCAGGTGATAGGTGTTGTGCAGGTCTGTGAACACATACACACACACAGACTGAGAGCACCATGACAGCATCAGATCAATTTTGTGTTTTTGGATGAAGGGTGTTAAACACGTCAGTACATCTGCACGGCCTGCAGGCCTCAGATTCAGGGAGTCAGAGAGCTGAGGGAAGAGAGGGATGAAGGTCAAAAGGATACAGAGAGGAGAGGTGAGGTGAAGTGAGGTGAGGAGGGGGGTTTAGGATGGGAAGATGAAGGTATATTTGCATTACAGAGGAAAAGGATGGTACGGGAAGAAAAGGAGAAGAGAGAGCAGAAAAGAAGGAAGAGTGTGATGAAAGTTAGTTGTCAATGATTATCATGTGATATATTGCATTACAGGAAGTTAAAGCAAACAGTATTGCTTTATCTCACATTTTTTATTCTCCATTTCTTGACTATATTATTACCTTTTCTTTTATAGCTTTGTAGCTTCAGTGCAAATGCAGGTGCAAAATGAGCCTATTTAAAGTTTAGAATCTTTAAGATGTTTAGAAAATCAAACCCTATTTTTGCCACTAATCATGGCATTTTTGCAATAGATGTAATGTATTTACATTTGGTAATGACCTCTCTGTGTGTAGCTATTTCTTTAAGCACATAAAATTGCTTGTTTTGGCCAACTAACAGTCCAAATGCCTAATTTAGATCCTTTACCTCAGTAAAAATACACACTTTAAATATTCTCTGGACTTTATTACAAGTCCAGCATTAAAAAGGTTACTTAATGTTATCAGGTAAATTTACTTAATACTGCCAGTTATCTTCCATCAGTTTATTATCAGTTATTGACTAATCACGTCAGCTGCTTTGTGTGTTTTGTTTTCTCAAATCTTAATTTGTAAAGTAACTAGTAACTGAAGTTTTCAGAAAAATATAGTGGAGTAAAAGCTGAAAGCTGCATATCATGAAAATACTCAAGAAAGTGCAAGTGCCTCAAATTTGTACTTAAGCACAGTAATTGACTAAATTTACCTAGTAATTTTCTGCCATTGCAAAATACACGGCTTTTTGGCTGCAAATTCGCATTAAAAAAACTTACTGATATTTAAAAATAATTGTCATCTACTGATGACTAATCACAGCTTACTAAAACTTCAGCACTGAAATAATTTGGGGAAAACACCTGTATAATTATACTTAGTCAAATCTACTCTCATTAACTCTCTTCATTTTCTCTAAGGTGAATTCCTTCACTGCCCCGTTCCTCTCCCTCTTCCCCTTTCTTTAATTTTGACCCTTTCATCCTCCTGTCATGAGCCCTCTGCCCCAGTGCCCTCTGAATGAGCCTCCACACAGACACATGAAGAAAGAAAGAGAGACAGAGAAGAGGGACAGAAAAGAGAGACAGACAGACAGCGGGAGAAGGGGAGGTGGGGAGAAAGAAAGAGAAGAAAGAGGGAGGGCAGCTGATCAGGATCGCCCTGGTAATTTACGGCTTTTCATAGTGATGCAAAAAAGTCCATAAATTGAGTTGATGTGAGGCTATTGACTCACTCCCCCGTTAATGTGCACACACACACACGCACACAGAGTAAAATTTGCAGCGGTGAGTTCAGCAGCCTTTTTGAAGACTAATGAAAAAGTTAGTCAGCACACCGAGGTCAGCTCTCTGTGTGTGTGTTTGTGTGTGAATCAGTCCATGACCTTTGCAGATAAAGACACTGAACAGCCCCTTGACACAACACTGACAGATATACGACCGTCTCTTTATATCTTTTTTTGTCACTGCAGCCACAATAACTCCTGTCCGTCCTTCTGTCACTCTGTCTCTCTCTCTGGTATCAGTCGACTTCCTTTTTGTTCCTCTACTCCTGTAATTGTTTATTTCTCTCTGTTCCTTTTTTTAATTTCTTCTTATAGCTACTTTTCTCACTCTAATTAAGTCGACAGCACTGTGATGACGCTTTGATTGAAGTCGCAGAGTGTCTTCTGTGTATGTGTAAACAGAGAGTGAGGGAGACACACAATGCCAGGTCATTGCGTGAGGGTTTTTTTTGCAGGAGCTGGGGGTGACCTTTGACCCCTAGTGGCCAGCTGTGCACCGGACATTTCTTAAGATGCACAAGTTCACAGATATACAGTCTCTCTTCTTTCAAGTATTTCTTCCTTAACATTTCATAACAATAACTGACTGTCTTTTAATGGCCATGTCATGTTTTAATTTAACATGAGGGGTTTGACACTAATTTCAATTTCTGGTCTCTAAAATCTTTTGAAATTGCATTAAAATGCTTAATATTCACAAAGCAAATTTTCATCCAATACCAATAAGACAAGAGAATAAAACCATAAGCCGTATCTCCAGCCAAAATGTGTTTGTGGCACTAAATATTGAAAACCAGGATATCAGAAGTTTGTTTGTGTTTAAAATACATGTGAAGCACTACACAAACACACAATGTAGTGTGTAAAAGGAGCGCAGAATGAGCTCATAACAGCGGAGCAGGAGACACTGTTAAACCCCCTCCCACCGCGACAGCAGCCCTTTTGAATGGTAATGCTATTCTCTCCTTAGCTACGGTAAAAACACCACATCACAATGCACTGCTCATCTTCTTCACCGCAGTCCACTCTACAGGGGGGTCACACACATACACACACACAAAAAGGACGGATGGGTTTCTAGCTTAAGGAGTAGCTGCATGTCGACACAAACCAAGTGAGATGGATTGTAACCTGTGGCAGTTTTTTACTGGACCAGAGGCCACACACACACCAAAACACATTGTCTTTCACACACATGGACGGTGGTAGCCTTTGAGGTTTTAAACAGACCAGTCCCCAGACACCACTTTGCTCCATGTGAGGGACTTAAGGGGCCCCTGGGGAACAGTTAAAACCTGGTGACTTTGTAGGTCAGAGACCTGCTGGTGGCTGGAGAGGAAGCACACCACTCTACTTAAAACAAATGTTTCTTTTCTGACTAAGACACTGAAAAAAATACTCAGTGAAACTAGAGGGGCTATCTCGCAATGTTAACAAAAGTGAAAAATAATTTGTGTATCTGTTCTGTGACTCGCATCCGCCCGAAAAAGTAATGGGCTCTTCCTTGGCCTGTGCGACATCATCAAGTTTCATGAAAATCAGGCCAGTAGTTTGTCAATAATCCTGCTGACAAACAAGCCAACAAACAAACCAAACTAAAAAACATAACCTTCTTGACAGAGGTAAATACACACAGATAAGTTGAATAAGATCAGGATAGAGCTGGAATATAAAACTGATGGTGGTGGTATGACGGTTGTATGATAGCATGAAAAAAATCACATGCATCTTCCTGACTTCACTGGAATAGTGCAAAATGCAAGATTGAGATAACAGATAGAAAAAGATGAAAACAAAAAGGAGGAATAGGAAAACAGTTTTGGCATGTTGGTAAATTTCAAATGTTGCAAGTAAATACACCCTATGGTACAAGGGAAAGAGACAAGAGTCGAGCCAATATGTTGCATTTGCCTGGTGAGCTAATGGTCAGTGCAGAAGAAGAAGAAGAAGAAGAAGAAGAGGAAGAAGAAGAGTTTGTTCGCAGGTGGAGGGTACTACTACTAAATAAAGATTAAAAAAGCCTTTAGTGGCACCAAAGGGAGCTTCAAAAAGTCTGATAACCTGCCTCAAGTGATGTCATTTGAGTCGACATCAGTTGGGGCTGAAAAGTATAAAAAAAAATTTGGGGGTGTACAGCTAGAAGCCAAACTTAAAAGTTCAGTTACATTGTGGGTAATGTAGTTAGGCAGAACCTACTAGAGAAGAAGAATGCTTGGAAATGTAATCTTTTTAACCTACCCGTATTGGTATAAATGGGGTTGACAAAATATTAGAAACTCCATTTAATATAACAAAATGCAGTTCAACAGCACTACAAACTATACCTTTCTTAAACAGTTTCAGCAAAAATCGAACATTATACCGTTATGACGGTAGGATTTAGTGCAGAACTGTTGTACTAGACAACATCATTTTAGCGAAATGTAGACGATATGTTCCTGACATCAATTTTATTTCTAGCCTATGGTCTCTAAACTGGATTCTTTTCTATCCCAAATCTTCAGTTAAACACACAGAGTGTGATCCGATTGCAGGCGAATATTGCTTCTGACAGGTTTAACGTTAGCTCAGCAGATCAGCAGGGAGGCCGCTTTAGCATTAGCTACAAAGGTTGGGTTACAAGTATAAGTTGGGGGCTGCGTGAATGCTGGTATTGTAGACATAAAGGAGGCTTTGGCATTGTGAAGGCTTTAGTGAATGAGGCAGAAAAGAGTTAAGCGGCCCCTTTTTTCACAAAGTGTGCTACCTATGACCGGTTGGTGTCAGGTTGCTTTAAATCTTTACGTTTTTAATCTGGACTCTCCTTAAAGAGCTTTGTGAGAGGAACATTATCTCTTAAATTGGTCACTGGGTTACGTTCCCATCTCTGTCCGAAGGCAAGACCATATTTTAAAATTAATTCTGAGCTGTTAACTAATTTAGCACCCTTCCTAAAACGCCAAATTGTTCAACAACTAAAAAGACTTTGACCACATGGCAAAGATAAGCAGCGTAATGTTTTCATTAGCAGGATTTAGTTAGTGAGTAACTGAAGAACATACCTCACATAAAGGGATGAAATAAATTGGTAGTTTGAGTGATTTACAAGCAAAGGTGTGTGTTTGGGAGTGTGAATGGGTGCGTGTGTGTTTGATGCACTAACAGCTAAGCTCCCTGCTGTAGGTGGATACATTGAGGCCACCCAGGAAGACACAGGACGGCTGCCAGATACTGTGTGCAGAGGACTTAACGTGTGTAGGATGGGAAATTATCTATATATCACCTCTCAAGGTAATGTGGAACCCTATCATTGAAATATCGTACAGGTTTCTTACTATCTCATCAAAAATCCCCAGAACATTTGTCTTGCCTAAACATGTGCACCCCCACCTGAACTCTACTGAAACACTGGTACACAAACAGACCTTAAATGAATGAATCAAATCCTTCCTTTTACAGCACATGAAAATATATGAATATATGTCTTAGAGACATATAGTACTTGGCTTTGCCTGAAATGTAAACGCAAACCAAAAACATCTGTCAGCTGCAGAAGGAAACCAAATGATTTACGTCTCTAAGGCCAGTAGGAATAACTTACTGAACCATGGCGGCTATTTGACTGTTGATCAGATAAACCATACTATTAACTTTTTTCCCACTTCTTCCAAAACAGCTGCAGGTTACTTTTTTGAAAAAGAAAATAATGGAAGAAGAAGCTCTGAAGGTAATATACTCGAAAAGATCCATTTTTTTGGATATCAAACAATCATTGCTTTACCAATAAATACCGAATTACACCTTTTTCAGCTGGGCTTTTAAACAAGGAGGCAATGGCACGAGTGGATATGTTGTGGAAAAACTACAAGGCTTTGAAACAAACAAACAAAAGAGAGATTTGAGAAGTTTCTGTTGTTGTCATGATACATTTTGATTTTTTTCCCCTTGTGCTTATCACAGGAATGTACAGTATCTTCGCCATCACTGACAAAAGGGCAAGTCATAATCTTTTCAGAGCCATCTTAAACCCTTTGTCACCTGGATCTAAATCAGTTTTCTTGTGTTGCATTCAGGTACCTTTCACAAGTACCAACACCTCTAAAACCTGAGAAAAGTAATTTTAGATTTCTTTCAAAAACAGGGGGGAAAAAAAGATGAGTCCAACGAACAAGGTAACAAGGAAATGAGCTGAAAATGAGCTGGGGGGGATTATTTGATATTATCAAAAAACAGGGAGAATATCCAGACTATAATTGTAATTCTCTTAATTATTTATAATTATGTTACAGAATACACAAAAAACATTTTTAGCACTTTCTCAACTTCTTTTTTCACTCTTTGCCAATTTTCAGGTTATTTTCTAGTAACTTTTCACTAATTTCTTGCTTAGTAGGTAGCTTGTCGCCCTCTTCCCATATTTTTGAAAGATATTAAGCCAAAAGGTTAAAGCCTACTCTTAAGTGTGTAATACTTTAACGACACAGTACAAAACATGCCAAAGAAGTCTCATAGATAGTTGTTTGCCTGAGCTTTACTTTATTGGTTTCCTACTAACGGGTCCTGTGCTGAATCTAGGGGGCGACAAGATTATTAAAGGAATAAAAAAAGATATATATTTCTGTAATTTTTCCTTTGAAATATTACTAGCTCATTGGGCCTGTAAAAAATCCTTCAAATGAATAAATCTGAGGCAGAAAAATCACTCATAACTCGTGTTTTGAGCTGGCTATAAGTAGACATCATTATAGAGGGTCACAAGGTTGGGGATAGTTGATTAATGGGAAAAGCAGGGGGGAGGTGTTGCACATGAAACTGAAAGAGTTGAAGTCTTTCTATGTGTGTTTGCATTATATGTGTACATGCTTGGGACCCCCTCTCCGTGAATGGGGTAAAGAGGTCACAAGCACATCACACACAGATCTGGGGCACAGTGAGAGAGAGAAAGACGTGGTGATGGTGGAGGAGGTATGTATGGCGGATTCATCACGTGCTGCTGGAATGAGCCATGCACCACTGAGCCTGTTAACCTCTCAGAGCTGAGGTAGCTTGAACAGAAGGAGACAGCAACACATCAGGAAAAGGCATGCAAACAGGTTGCTGTAGTGGATTCAAATAAAAGCCCCATTTGGATGCCTCTTGGAAAGCATACCAATCTTGTATCGCTTCTAATCAAGCACAGATGAAAATGATTTATGTGCTCTGCAGCAATTTTTCCACAGCACAGAGACAAGCTATCACCAGTTGCATACTGATAGCTCATTCTAGCATGATAATTCAGCATTGTGTACCGAAAAATGATTCTGCTACTTTCCAAATGTGAAAAAGGTAGTGTTTGACATCTGCCTAACTATTAGTGGCTTTATTTTGAACTCCAAGTAAGAGGTAGGTCTATCATATCACAAAGAGCTGTGGTTAATATTGAAAAATGTTTAAATTGTTACCAAGGCCTGTGCCACGCAAACACCTCCATCACAACAGGCAATAAATCAGCAAGGTGTTTTGAGCTGTGCCAGGTAAATATTTCTCCCTGCTGGCTATACTTCAAAAAGTCAGGTTTCTGCTTGACAGGTAAAATTCCCAGTGAGTATTTTTGCCCATTTTGAGATAATTATATATTACACAAAGCACAATATGAGGAGCTTTGATTAAGCCAAAAAACTAAGGCTAACGTGTGGAACTCCAAAAAAATACTGATAAGGTCATTAGAAACACGCATGCATAAATCTCCCTCTCTAACACACACATACACACACACACTGCTATTTTCTCACAGCTTTTCTCGACAGTGTGTGAGAAATGCCACCCACACTAGATTGGTCATCCAAAACAGATTGTGGGCTATTTTTGATAAATCAGTTACCTCAACACTACAGCGAAAAAAACAATTTATCTTCAGAAATATAAGCCTACATGAACATCTGTCACAGAGAAACTGCTAACTGAATTTAAGTGAGCATGCACGACATATGCAGTATGTTGCAATGGAAGACTTGGCAAAAAGATGTCAAATGATAGTGAAATATGTCTGGTGTCTTAAAAAGACAAACACTCACTATTTCACAACTGCACACATCTTACTGAATAAAAAGGTCCATCATTTGCTGGTTGCAGCTTCATAAAAACATAATTTCTTTGGTTGTTTGGACAACATAAGGAATCAAAAGTGGTCACAGTGGGCTTTGGGAAATTTTAATAAGCATTTTCTGCTGTTTTTTAAACAGTTTACTGACTAAATTTATTGTTAAATGAAAATGATTGACAGATTAATCAATAATCAGAATAATAAATGAGTGCAACTCTGACTGAAGTGTACTGAGCCTCAATAAAAGCACTTTTTAGCAACACATGTACCAGATGGCACCAGATGTTGATATTTGGTTGAATTTAGTTTGTACAACGTTGATAATTTGTTGTTTTTTTGTAAATCAACCAAAATCCAATTTCTTTAACCAAAATCCAATTTCTTCTAAACATCATACGTTATGGAGAACAAAACCCAACGTAATGTTATTGTCCACACAATGGGAAATTCTAATGTCAGTAGACCTTTAAGTTTTAGATGGGTACTATAAATTTCTATTCTTTTTTTGTTTTGGTTAAATTCTGAATGCTGCATACTGCAAAACTACACCATCAATGTGAAATCCAAAAACAAGGATGCAGAGGTCTAAAAAGTCTGATGTGACAAGTTGCAGCACGAGCTGCAGCTTGCCAAATGTAGATGGATAACACAAATTCCCTAAAACCAATCCAGAACATGTTCATAAACAAAGTGTGAAGTGCAAATAGAGCGAAGAGTGCGAAATCTGTTAAAGTGTCAGTGCGAAAATAGTGCTTGACATGCATCTCATACTAACAGTGAATTTTATCAGGGAAACTCTCACTCAACCACGTGTTTTTCAATGCACACACACACATGCACACACAGACCTGCCGAAGCACGTTACCTGCTTGACTCTCTCTGACATGTTCCTAAATCATACATCCAATCTAATGAGGCTCTGCTGCACACTCGATCTGTTGTACACCCGAGCGTAAATCAAAGCACTGACGTCAAAATTAGTAACAGAACAAGGAAAGATTACAGACATAGAACACTCAAGGCAACATGTGACAAAATAGCAGCAAAAGGGGGGAAAGGTGTGTGGAAGACAAAGGAAAGTAAAGAGAAAAAGATAGAGACCTGGATCTTAATTTCTCTTTACCTATCTCTGCGTTGTTGGGCTTGTATAAACCTGTGGTTAACAGTACATGGGGCCCTACTGAATGAGAAATATTGACAACTAAAAACCTGTGTGTGTGTATGTGTGTTACATATGTCAAAGTGTGGTTAGCAGCTACAGTATATACAGAAATTCCTGTCAAGGCTGGTCATTATGTATCTAGAGGATAATCCTCTGCAAAAAAGAGCCGAAGGAGCTTATCATCACACATCTGGGTTTTCTAGGAATGAAGCGGATGAGGAGAAAAAAAAAGGTAGAAACACGGAGAGAAGAGATAAGGTGAAAATGGAAAGATGATGGTCAACACTTGTCTTTCTCTTTAACGACTGTTTTTCTTTCACATTTTTACAGTTTATTCTGGTTTATTGGACCTTTTGTCTCTACTGTCGTAGTTTTGGCTATTATTCTTTGCTAAAAGTAAGTGAGACAGCGAAAGAAATCCACACAGTAATAAACTCTTTTGGGGTTTTAAATGAAACCTCCAGGTTAGCAAAACTCTTCTGGAAAACAAAATGTAGGGAAGTGGTTAAATTATGTGGAAGCTGAATGGGTAGTGTGAGACACATGTTTGTTGTTTGCGAACCTCCATCGTCACGACAGCTGCTTGTTTTGACACTTCAGTATGCCCCCAACCCCTCTACACTATACCATCCCATCAGTGGGACCAGCACACCTCACACAAGGAATTCAACCCCAAATCAACGAAACGTCAGTCATCACTCAACTGCATTTTGGTTGTCTGGAGCTTCACAAACAATCACAGGTAATAAGTTCAACCTGTCAATTGCAATCTATCAAACCAGCTTGAAGGGGGTAGACTGCAGCCCTGGAGGGGGATTGTGGGTATTTAAACAATCACCGGCTGACGAGTGGCAGGTCTGAATGGGGATCAGTGCATTGTGCAGATTATCATCTGACACATGAGCATTCCAGCAGCAGCTCGAACGAAGATAGCAGGAGTGATACATGATAACTGATTGAAGACCTTCTGTCACATGCCACCTGTCTTTGATATCTACATTCATTATCCAAGAGCTACACTGTGGAAAAAAAAATCACAATTTTGACCAATACCTGGTCCTAAAAGCTTGGAAAAAAAAAGCGTAAGAGAAAATGTGAATGAGTTTGTAATATATCAAAAGATCCTCGAACAATTCAAGTTGATCCAAAAATCTTCTTAGTGGTGAAAAAGCCTTGGAAGGCTCTGTTTAGCAGCAGATTATAGCAGTGTATCAAAGCTGTGAATTCATCAACTCAAGTAAAAATCTCTGATGGAAGTCTAATGAAAATAGAAAAAAAAACACCACTGTCTCGAAGACTAGCCAAATCGCTTTCCATTTTCCTCAGAGCTTAGCAACTATCTACAGACGAGCAACCGACAGCGGATCATCTAAATTCAATTGCGTCGAGAAATAACCAAAATGTAGGTTTGGATTGTAGGGCAGGGGTTTTATCCAAGATGGTTGCAAGATTTTATCTACGTCACCAAAGTTTGCCAACATTCATGGAATATAGTATAATAATTGCTCATAAAATGTGACGTTCATTTTATATTCCCTATGGTAACTGTTACAGTAACGTCATAAATACATCAAGCTATAATTCAATCAATCCACTACGAGCATGGACAGTAATGCCAACTGCAAAATCACTTGTTAAAGGATGTATATATATCTGTTTCACTACAAAGAGAAGACAATACAACTAGTACACTTTTTTCCCAAAGGGATGAAGATGGAGAGGTATTTTCTCTTCTTCTTTTTTTCTTTCAGGCATGTGAACTGCAGAAACCCTCCAGTGCTTTTCCAAACACACTGTAATGTAATCTCTACAGCTGGCCAAGGAAGACAAGCTGAGACACAAACACACTGAGTAAAACACACACGGAGACACATGCAAACACGGTCGTACACATGCACATGCAAGCATACTGTCCACGGACTCTCAACCGCACACTAAGTTCCTGCGGTTGTATGTCAAGTGTAACAGGAGGACAGAGAAACCAAATACTGAATTTCAACCCCAAACTTCCTTCACTACATGTGGGTGACAGGAGGATGTAGAATGTAACAACATCTTTTAAGGCAGAGAACATGAGGGGTCATGTGATCAACCATGACTTTAAACGGCTTGCAAAAATGCAGCTTCTGCAAAAGTTTGGAAACAGTCAGAAAGCCCACAAACATAAATCTGGATTTCAAGCCTGAAATGTCTCCAAACTCAATAATTGGGCCGTATTGGGATCTGCAAACCTTGGCACTTCTGTTAATGTAGAGAGTAAAACCTCCACCATTAGCTTTGAATGCTCATCAAGTGAAACCGTACATCTTCTGTCTTTTTTCGACCCTGACTTCCTCGGACACACCCAAAATAAATGCATATTTTTTCTAATTACAGTGTGCATGTCTTCCGTCAAGAGCGAAAATTGCACTTTTTTCACCAAAACAACCTACTTTTGAAATAATTCATGAAAAAAAATCTAATTTTTAGATTTTAACAGACACAAACCACACTTAAAAGTTGGTACAAGAGCATCAGATGCTAAAGTGTGCAAAAATAGTGAAACTTAAAGGTGCATCTGTGGTGACATTGAACTGAAAGAAGTGTGTGTGTGTGTGTGTGTGTGTGTGTGTGTGTGTGAGAGAGAGAGAGAGAGAGAGAGAGAGAGAGTTACCAACAGAGTGCTATGCTAGATACTGCACAGGCATGCTGTGCAGGCAATTATCAAATTAACTCCTTAGTCTATACACTGAAAAGTCTGATGTGTACAGACATTGTGTGTGTGTGTGTGTGTGTGTGTGTGTGTGTGTGTGCACTCACTGCCAAAGTCAGAAACCGTCTATTTCTCCCTGTAGTGATTAAAGGAATATTTTAAACCTTGAATTAGATGTATCTGAGAGTTGGAAAGGTTTTAACCGCATATGTTTAAGGTGTTTTCATGGTTTTTCACTTACTGTCGTGCAGCTGCAGTGAAAATGTGCTTTCTATAGCCATATTTCCAATCATGAGTGGTTAATCAGTCAAGTCCAAACTGTATCCTAAAGACGACGTTAGCTGTATCAGAAGATACAGGATCATTTACGCCTCATAACATCATGTAAGTCTGGATTTATTAAACCAGACTTTAAGAACAGGTCCCCATCCTTGCAGTGAAACACCACGCTGCTATCCCAACATGCAGGTTGGAGTGGGGGGGACATGAGGTGACAGGCGCTGACAGGAGCAGAGGTGCAGATTACATAAATCCGATAAACATACATACACATGACTTGTGGAAGCACTATTTTAACCACGGTGACGACCCCAGCTCACTGTAATTGCTGCTCTTGGTTTAAAATAACTGAGATGGAGTGATGGGAGGCTCCAGAGAGAGAGAGGAGGGTCGGATTCTCTGCCTATCTGTCTGAGTCATCCAGAGGCCGAGGCACAGTTGAGAAGGAGTGAGGAGGCTAAAATAGCTTTGAGGAATAAATTTACCTCATGAGAAGGTGGCACCACTGCTGCAACTACTGCAGATTACCTATTTTCTATTTTTAGTCATGTTGACTTGCAGTGGGAGGAAACAAACTTCTTCATCAAACCGTTTAAATGTTAAGAGGTCTCTATTTTTTTTTTTTTTACACTGCAGCTTGGCACCAAGAGCACAGTCATGAGGCTACTGCTGCCTGAGATCCTGCATGACAAGATTATCAAAATATCTTTTAATGAGTCTGGGTTGCAGCCAGGAGGACAGGCTACTTTTTTCTCATTTTGGGTTAGCTCATTTGTTATTAGAAAACAGTGAAACAGTAGCCTAATATGTCTGCAACAAAGTAGGATTGTGCATTTCGGCCACAGAGACAGTCAGAGGTGCCCGTCCATGGGTGTGTTTGTGTCCCAGTTCTAAAATCAGACAAGGGTCAAGGGTCAAAGCAGCAGTGTCCCTACTCTGCTTCTTAACTGTTGGCTGAGTGGTTGCCAAGATCAAAAGGGGGGGTATGTGATAATAATAAAAAGAAAAATGATTACTTATTTGATTAGTCAATCACCTTAGTTTATAAAATTGTTTCTTTTTCTCAACTGGTCAGGCTCTCCTTTGTTACTGTCTATGCCTCTTCTCCTTTGTTTCTCTGCTTCATCCTTTCATTTATGAATCAATGTCATCCTTTTTTTCTTATCTTTTCTCATCCTCTTCCAACCCAATTGCCAGAAAAGATTGTACATTTCTACAAACCACAAATCCATTTTATGGAGTGCATGTACGATCTGTACAAACGGTACCACAATGCTGGTTAATGTGTTATTAGGTTTTAGGCATAAAAACACTTAACTGTGGCAAGGAAAATGTCATATTTAGGCTTAGAATACAGTTTAAAGTGAGGGCACAATTCCTACTGGAAGTGCAGATATCTTGATTAAAAAAACCATAAAAAAAAACTTCTCTCGACACTATCGTTGCAGGAAAGACAGCGTGTCTCAGTAAAAAAACACTTTTTGTGGCAGTATCCACACTGGAAAAACAGCGATGGAACAGTTGTCTGCATCGGTCTGCAGCTTGGAAGGCACGTCAGAGGAGTCAAGCCATTCATCATACCCTCATCTGCTGCACGAGTCAGCTTGTGTACTATGTTGCTTTAGAAACATTTACATTATTGTATGAAATGAACAAATGTAATTCACTCCACTTCTATCTTTCATTTCATTCTTCCATCCCTTTTCTTCTCCATTTCTCCCTGCTTCCTGTCCATAACTTTCCATTTTAAACTACCTCTTGTTTTCACCTCCTTAAACTAATTCCACCTCCATTGTCATCCTTTCCTCCTCTTTCTTCTGTGCTCCTTCATTCACTTCTTTCTTATCTTTCTTTTCCAACCTCCCTCCTCCTCCTCTTCCTCCTCCTTCACACCATGCTTCTCCTGAGGAATTCCTGTCCCGGGTCGTTTGCAGCCTTTTGACTGCAGTTACAAGAAACTGTAAAGGCGGTGTGTTTACCTTCGAAAAGAAGGGGTGAAATTCATTAAACATCTTTTGTTGACAGTAAAAAGGCACGGCTACGCTCGAGGGAGCGTACCCTGACAATCGCCAGGTTAGGGCATGGAGGAGCAGACGTGTGTATGTGTATGCGAGTGTGGGTGCAAAGGCTGAGGAATGCAATGAGTGTGTTTGTAATCTATAGAGCATGTCAATCCACCCAACATGTGGACTTATTCTCCGGCTAAAAATGACAAGCTGGGAAGGACGGAGGGAGGATGAAGTGTGAGGAGGTACAGGAAAGAAATCGGGGAAGAAAGGATGAAGGACACTGAAAACTTGGAGAAAAGAGATAAACAAAGAATAAAAATAAGATGCATTTACTTCCTCTCTCTACCTGAACCTACTCCCTCCCTTCTTCCACCCCCCTCCTTTTCCTAAGGCTCTCCCTCTTTCCTTTTGTCCTCCACACATTCCTCCCATCATGAGCCGGGTACAGCTGTCAGTTTGCTCCCCTCAAGGCGAGGACAGGGAGGAAAACACCAAATCTCCCTCCATCTTTATCCAAACACATATATTTTGGAAATGACGCAAGCAGGCCTCAGTGTGTGAGAGAAACACAATCCAGAGCACTATTCAAAAACTACCTCGTTTTGCAAACCGTATATCCCCAGAACCAGACAGAATCATCTTTACAACATATCATGTTCATTGATATGCAAATCTGTCAGTGGAACGCCACATGACTGAGCATGTTCGAGCGGGCAACTGATTTTTCCTGCAAGGTACAGGCATTGAATTTAGTGGTTGGCGTATTTATAGCGGCCATAAATTACATTCTTTTGGAGATTAAGAAGTGATATTTGGGGCTGGGTGAGATATTTTGTGGCCTACATCATTTTAGTTATGTCACAGAAAATTCCATTTGTATATAAGAGGATTTGGAAGTTATAAAAGGGTATGATTTTGGGATTTAGTAAGGAAATGCACTCTTGAAAATTGAATTTATTTGATTATCTAGCAGATCTATTCATTCATCCCTTCTTTTTTCAGGAAAATAAGCAAAAACAGACAATGCGTGATGAAAAATGGGAAAAGTACATCCTTACCGATACGTAACATATAATAAAAAAGTAATGAGCCTGATATTCACGAAATTTTACCCCCCAAAATGTAGAAATTTAACAACTCCATTGAAAATTAAACCTCCTTTAAAGTATTTCTACCTTCTGAATGGTCTACTCATGACCATGACTCATGACATAAATGCTGCAGCAAAACACCTGGCTGCAGAAAAATGACTCTGTGCCCCTCCCTCAGCTCTCCAACTGGCTTCAATCCAACTTTATTTGTATACCTCTGTTTACACAGCCATCTGTCACCATATACTTAATGACATTCCACAGACTTAAAGCTTCACAACACTGCAAACCTCAGGTAAACTTACAGTATATACAAACTCATTCACACCCCCTGCCTCTCTCTATCCATCCTACTCCTCTCCCTTTCTGGTTTGTGTAATCTTTAACTGGCAGTCCTGGAAAACTCATAACTGCGACATAAAGGGAAAATGTACAAACTGAAGAGTGGACCACCAACATCATACACTACCTCTAAGTCAGCTGACAAGACCAATATATGTCTGTGTTTATGCAAGTAATCAAGTAGTTATGTGCTCAAGCTGTTTTAATGCAGTACAGAGGATGAGTGAGAATCAGTATGAAGAGATTCAATCACTAAAAAGTGACATCTTTAAATGTCCTTTTTGTTTGATACAGTCCAGAGCTTAGAGATACTCAGTTTAAAATACACACTTAAGAGAAATGCTGCATATCTTCACATTTTAATAGCTGAAATGAGGACATGTCTTTCTTCAACATTTTTGCTTGAAAAATTACTTCACTGTGAATCATTTGATTTGCAGCTGATAAACTCATCATTTTTGACTTGCTCTAGTTTGATTGAGAAACAAAAACTGGCATTCAGATCAAGAGTTTGGATTCTATCCACCTGTTTCTGGATGCAAATGGAGATAATCTGAAAAAGGGAGCCAACACATCACAAGAAAAAAAGGGATTTTGACAGTTGGCAAAGTTTGTGTATTGATAAGGAGAAGATCAGATGAGGTTACTGGAGCTGCTTCTGCTCTTCTTCCAACTGTAAATTAGACAATGTTGCCTCTAGTTGAACATAAATGGCAAAATGGTTTAGTTTAGCCCTTCAGTGGGAAGTATCTTTCAACAAGAAGAAGAGGGTGACTGCTTATGCTGCTCATATTATTCATTAAAAAAGGGAAAATAGGGTTAAAAAAATAAAAAAGCAAAACATATGTGACAGAGACATGTATCAAGAGAGGAAGGACGGGGGGCCGAAAGACACTGCTTAGGTGTAAGCCCCAGAATTTGGTGCTATGCAAATGCTAATATTGTCAATTCCTCTTGATTAAGTGTATGCATAACAGTAGTTTTCATCTTGCTATTTTCAGAAATTCCACTGAATTTGGCCTTTCTGGTAGAAAAATATTATATAATGTCATGTAAATCTCTTTTTCCTCTTAACATCCTGTCTGTCTCTTTACTGCCAACTGTCCAAAAAAGGAAAAATGTCAAGGAAGGAATGGTAACTATTTTGTGTTATTGCTAAAAATGAAAACTTGGGCAACTTGGGCAAGATAAAAATAGAAGCCATTTACTCCATGAATCCTTGGTCAGTTTACTATGTGACACACACACACACACACACACAGTGGCTGAGATATGTGCTGTGGAAGTTGGCTGGTCAGTGCGAAGGTTGGACATGAAAAGCCACAGCAATGTCACAGCAGCTTGTCAAGGAAGAGGACGATCGAGTGACAGAGAGGCACTGACAGAGAATGGAGTGAGAGTAGGTGTGCTTCAATGAATGTGTGTGTGTGTGTGTGTGTGTGTGTGTGTGTGTGTGTGTGTGTGTGTGTGTGTGTGTGTGTGTGTGTGCGGGCTGGACAGCTGGTGGGAATCTCTCAAACGTCAGCTCTGCTTGTTCACCTCGTGATGGGCAGCGGTTGGCATAGCAACCATGTACATAGAGCTGAGGCGACGCTTGGCTAGCGGGAAGACCATGGAGAGAAGTTAAATTTTGAAACATAGATACTGAGTTTGTTCCGGTGACTCAGCAGACAAGTGATGATTAAATTTAAGATAAAGGGAAAGTTCATTTTATCCCATGTTGTACGTTTCTTTCCACTTATGTCCTGAAACACCTCTGTTGAAACCTAATGATCTAAATGCCCCGCAATAAAAAACGTGTAATTTGTATTTTGTTTCTCAATCAAACTTAAGCAAGTCAAAAAAAGATGTACTGATCAGCAGAAAATGACTTTTTAGATATTCAATTAATCATTCAAGACTTTTTTCAAGCAAAAATACCAACCATTTACTAGTTTCAGCTTCTCGAATATGAAGATTTGTAAAGATTTTTTATTTATTGCTTGTTTTTCAAGTGAATATCTTTGAGTTTTGACTGTTATTAGAACAAAACAGCATTTAAACACGTCACTTTGGACTTCTGGAAACTGTGATAGACATTTTTCAGCATTTTTGAAGGCCAAGCAGTTATTAGATTAACTGAAAATTAACTGAAAAAATAAAGATAATCAATCAATGACTGCAGCCTTAATTGTAACGACCCTTAACTATCCATATTCTTAGTCACTGCCTTTATAGTGATAACCCATATATTGTACTGTGTTTTCAGGAGCTCTAATTTCAACAATTTTTGCAGAACATATGATCCCCCCCCTTTGTAATACCCTATCCAATAAACAAATCCCTTTTTGTTCAAACCTGTCCCTAAACACATGATACACACAGTCCATTTTTAGTCCTCTAGGGTGCTCTCTCACACACACACACACACACACACACACACACACACACACACACACACACACACACACACACACACACACACACACACACAGTGCCAAGAAGCCATCAGGTAGGTATGCGGAACAGGCCATAGTCCAGGAGCAGCAGGTATTAAACAGGAGAGGGTAGAGGGACAGACAGAGAATCAGACAGTCAGACAGACGATACAGGAGCAGATATGTTTTTGTCACACACACACAAATAGTAAGCGCCCTGTGCTATGATCCTTTTAATCCCCAGAGATATTTCCCATTTGTCTCAGTGAGTTAGAAACAGACCACTGTGTAATTCATGACACGCTGCAGCAACCAGTAAAGACATCATCAAGAAGCTACACATGACAAGATAAAGTCCTATGAGCTATGAACCTATAAAGATAATACAACTGACAGTGCTGTGTTTATTGATTTTACATGTTTTCAAGTATATTCCTCCCAAAACTTCTATTACTGAAAGAAATACAGCAAACCTGAACAGTAAGTAGCAGATTCTTTCTAATCAACAGCTCTCGAACAAGTAAGTGGACCTTGAGTTGTTTTTTCAACTGCTTATTCTAAAGTCAAGAATGAACTATCAAGCTCAAATTTTCTGCTAATAACACCCTAAGAGTGCTTAAAATAGTGGCAATTTACAGCTTATACAGGTTTATGAAAACTGAGAAACACCTAACTGCTGCTGATGACCATGCGATACAGTCGAAAGCTCAGGAACAAGCTGAAAGTGGCCCATGACCCTGGATTATTTGACACATATGCTAAAACAATAATAATTTTCTTTATAGATTAATCTGCAGATGAATTACTCTGTTTACCTTTTTAATTGTTTGTATTATTTGAGTGAAATTACTTGTTTTCGCCAACCAACACTGTATAAATCTTAAGTTATTAACTTTATTTTTACATAAGACCAAGAGAAACAGCAAAGAAATTAGAACAATTACTTGCGTATATTTTGCTGTTGGTCGACTAATAGATTAAATAATTATGTATTTTACGAAAATAAATAAGAGCAATCATTAATGAAACTAATTCGTCATAGCTCAGTGTTGAAGCAGTAGAGCCAGTCTGAGTAAAACTTTAACCAGTCCTATCTTTTTCCGTACAGCAGAATTACACTTCAGCACCATGAATATTTAGACATGGACCACTGCACGCATGTTAAAAATTAACGATAAGAAATTATGTACGCCAACAGAGGATGATGGAGCAGTTAGAATATGTCTCAGGTGAAATCAGTATGTGGGACTATTATGTACCATCATGATTAATGTCAAGATGTGTTGAAAAGAGGTGATGAGTGACTCATCTTCCAAAACTGATACGGAAGTAATCCAGTAGTTAAAGTCCACGCTGACTGTGCATTGTTGTCATGAGATATCAACCACTGGAAAACAACAAAAAATGACTGATAACAGACAAATATGATAAGTTGTGGTGCTTTTTCAAAAAGAATTTTGACAACCAGATGATTTAAAGCTCCTTTTGCAGTCCCTAATGAAGGAAAATTAGTTCTCTTCCGACTCAGACAACAGAGTTTAGGGTCAGTTACACACCAGCAACCTCAGGGATGAAAGACACTTCACCTCGATCAAAATCAAGCCTGATCTTTTAGCTACCTGGACAACATGTCTGCACACTACTCCTACATCTGACTGTAAGACTGACTGACCTGCATCTGCACTGCATTATGGGTGGTTGTGTTTAATAAACATGTGCATGTACACAGCGGCGGCAGAGTTTACTGTAGCTGTGAAGATTAAAAGGAATCCCACATGTAGGATTTGACAGTGTGTATACTCTAAAGACTTACAGTCACAGCTTAATGGTTTGTATGTAAACCACGTGTTTGAGGGGATGTTGTAAATATCAGACAGGAGTCTAAGCGTGGTGCACACATTTCAGTTTGGCAATAGGTGTCAGTGTCAAAAAGATGCTTGATAACGTCAGTGCATTTTGTCTTCCAAATGGCACATGTCATCCTAAAAAGTAATAAACAACACTATCGTGACAAATGACGTGTGGTCTGGATGACACACTCCACTAGTGTAACCACAGTGTAACAACTGGGAATAGTGAGCCCACCCACTCTGCGTGGCTATAGTTATTATTCGGCACCAGACATGTAGCATAAGATGTAGGGGGGTAGGCTGTAACCAATTACTGTATTAGCAGTGAACCCAAACAGTAATTCAAAATGTGACTATTAACTCAAAAATTTGCACTGAAAGAATGAGTTAAGACCATATTTTAAAAATCGAATTGAAATCGAATCAAATCATGAGATACTGAAAGATTCACACCCCTAAATAACAGAGTGATAAAAACCTATTAAGTGCTCTTAAAAATGAGAATAAGACATGTATTTAATTTTACTCCTGTTCCTGAAGCCTTTACATTGATCTGATGGAATTCAGTTTGGACACGCAAGGTGCGACTTTTACAGAGAAGTGACTCTACCCCAACATAAGGCTGACTTTTGCCATCACATTTGTGTAACTATGTACCAAGACTACAACTGAATTCACTCGTTTAGACCGATAAAAGAAGAAAAAGTCCTGTTTATGATATATTTCTTCAAACACAATCTGATGGTCATAACTGGAACATGTGAAAAGGTAGAAAAGCCTTTCAGTGCAGAAAGCTGTCTGGGTTTCTTTACAGATTCTTTACAGAACACCAAGCTTGGTTGCATCTTGCATAATCACTGGAAACTGCTCCACTTATGTTCCTTTTGCCTCCTAGGTCCTAAATTTATGCATAAATTGCACACACTGCTGAGCTGTTTCGGAAGCCGCTTTCCACTGTTTCTTTATAATTACCATATATGCAGTATATTGTATAATAATGCTAACAAACTCTAGAATTTGCATTGAAAGATAGCATCAATCCCTATAGATGAGTGGAGGGATCTGCTTTTAAAACAGGACATCATCACTTTGTTTCAGACCATTCTTGAAAAAAAGTGAAACTGTAGTGAAAACAGGAGGAGATGTGCAGATGATGGACATTGTTTGCATTGTGCAATGACAGTTTTTTTCCCCCTTCTTCTTTAAAGAAATGCAGAGACTTAGCCGAGCTTTACACAGCTGGCAGGCGTCATGGTTTCACACACCATGGGAGTTCTGCCTGAACAAGCCGCCTGCTGTCAGCCCCTCGACTCCCTCTTCACCACAGGAAACCACCACTCTGCTGTGGAGCATGAGAGGGGGGGACACTTAGAAGTGACGAATCCCATAGGGGGAGCCATTTTGGATCAAACCACACTGAAATAATACAGACGGACTGGGGTTAAGTGTCCCGCTGGGGAGCCATTACAGCTCAGCCATCATCACAACGAGGTTCAGAGGGACTTAAAGATGACGAATAGACATATAGACATTGTAACAATATTGTGCATTACAGAGATAATATTTACAGACTGCAGCCCCATTGAGAGGCTATTATAGTGATGGAGCAGATAATATCACTGATCAGGGGAGAATAAAGATGCATTTTGAAGTCCAGATGGAAGCCATTTTGGGTTCAAGCATATTGAAATAACACAGAATGACTGTTAGAGATGCTGCACAGAGGGTTAAGTGCTTTACACACATGGGAGGCAGGGGTCAAAGTGGAGATATAGGAAGCTGTTTGATCCCAATCTCCAGACAGTCAGTGGGAGTCAAAGTGAGGATCAAACACATTAATGCTTAACTGCTTTCTACTTGGAGCTATATTTATTTACTCTATTTTAATTTTTTTTTTTAATTTAAACATCAAACATTTGCTAAAGGTAATTAAGTTTTATGTTGGAGTTTGTTGTATTCTGAATTCTAAATATTGACAGAAAGGTTTTCATTTTTATTGTAAATGAAAATCGGTTCCAAATATCGGTTATCGGTCTCATTAACTATTACTAATTGGTATCACATTGAAAAACCAATAATGGCTGACCCCTAAAATATACATTAAACATTCCCTGGGAGCCAGTAGTGCCAATATTAAGACAAGAGGTGCAAGTCAGTCTCTTAATTTTTGTGTGCCTCCTTTACAACATCAATTCAAACATCATGGTCATGCAGCAGTATCTAAATAAAAAGCAATGTTTTTGTTTTTTCATGTATAAAAATGGCATTTCATACAGAATCCTTTATCACGCTTTGTCATGCAAGTGCAATGCGACTTTAAGCTCCTGATTTAAGTTCCTGGGGCTCCTTAGTCTCTGGGCTCGACCATTAATTACTCCAAAATGATGAAAAGAAAATCTAAGATGTACATACTAATGAGACTACGTCTGTACTGCAGGTGATAAAAAAGAGCGCCTTTCAGATTTTAAAGAGCTACATCTGAGACTAAAAGGTTATTTTGACTTGGTTACCCAATAACAATGTGTCTCTGATGAACTCTTGTTGTCCTGAACCGTGAGCCAATCAGTGACGCATCCACCTGCTTGGGTTAATTACCCATGAAGCATTGCATGTCAGTGCACCCACATGCCCGGGCAGTTCAGAAAAACGAAAACATCCTTCTCGTTCTTTCTCCCTTTACTTTCTCTATCTCCCTCCCTCGCTTTGTGAAAAATGACTTTGAAGACAAAACCAACAGGGGGACATACAGAGAAACCTGCTAACTAACACAACACTGAGGGAAAATAAGGGACACTCCCTGCCAACCACCACCTCCTCCCTTTCTCCCCTCTCTTCTTCTGGTTGACCTTTGACCTCCTCTGTGGAGAGGTTGAGACAAGTGGAGGGAAAGGAATGCTCAGTGGTTGTCCAACATGAGGTCAGTACAGGAATAGAGAGAGACCAGACGAGTAAATGTACAACCATAGCTTGCTAATCCACTTTTAACCTAATTTTCCCATCTTTTCCATCTTATAACAATAATCAGGTGTCTATATGAGCTTTCAAACATTGCCACTTTGTCTTTCAATAGACAGCTGTGTCTCCATACCGCATATCAATTCTATGCAGTATGCACTAATTCCACTATAAAAGCAGGAAATTATACTTTTATGTGTGACGTAAGATATTAAATTAAACCTCACAAAGAAACATATTTTTTTTCCACCTAAGATTAAATACTTACAGTTGCTGCTGTACTAATATTGTTTATTTTCAAGATTTTTTTGGAAGCATTTCACCACCACAACACAATTTATATAATATTTCTTTCCACTTGAGATCAGCTCCTCCATTTCCTTTGACCGTTGCTTTGTGGGAAAAATAGTGTTCAGTAACATCACACTCGAAAAATCAACTGTATAAGGCTGCGGCCTGGTTTGAGTATTCCACCAATGGAAAACACTGTAATGTTGTAGATAAGTTGGTTGTAAGATAAATTTTGTTAACACAGACTGCTAAAACCTAATATTAGCTTTAGATACACTTTATTTACAGGATTTTGTTCCCCATCACTAACACTGAAAGCACATTCGGAAAGTATTTTTAAGACAGACTTAATGAGTGTTTCATATTCAGGATTAAACACAAAAACTTTTGTGAAAAAACCAAATTGAACAACAAATGTACTCTGACATTTTAACATATATTCTTGCTTTCTTCCTGGTTTTCTTTAACGTTAAGCAGACTCTTTGAGCTGATCATTAACTCTCTGAGGCCACCTACAATGCATCCTCTGTCCTTTCATCTCCTAAATGACCATTAGCTGACTGCTGCATGTTTTATAGAATAAACTTTTCCAAACTAACATTTACACTTAAAAACAAACACAGCAGTTCCATGCTCCTATCATCTTATATCAATATTTTAAGCTTTAGGCTGAAACTTGACCACTAGAATGGAAACTGACCGTAAAATGTTCAACCCAAGAGCAATGATTTACATCCAGAACAGGAAGCAGGAATGTTAGCCATTTTGGATGCTTGCAGTGAGTGTTGAGGCGTAAACAATGGCCTTATGGTGTGAAAGAGCGTCATGGGAAAGTCTGTTAAGGAGAAGGAAAGCAGAGCATCGGTTTAATTTGGTCGTAAACAGGGGCTGAGTTATGGGGAGGGGGCCCAGGACACCACTTTGCAGTCTTTTTGTGTTCTTTCTATAGACAAAGTTATGGTGTTTAAATACGTAGAAACATCACCCGGAGCATGTTTTTGCTATGTAATTACAAATCTTTTTTAGCTTCCTTTCTCTTTCTCATTTCTTCAAACTCCTTCCACCTTTATGTGGCATCTGTTCTGTCCATCTTTGCCCAAAGACATCTTGTATATATGTCTAGTTTTTGGAGGATTGAGATTGATGGACACTTACCCTGTTTACCTTAAAGCAGCATTTAATTAGACGTGTTTAAAGAGGACAAGGTATTTTGCATGAGGCTTGGCTGTGGGCAAAATTCATCATCAATTGCACCCAAAGCCATTTGCTCTTCGTTTATGCAAAGCAGCTGCTCCATTTCGACTACGATAACAATTTTCTCTTCACCTTGAGGGATCTCCTGTGAGTTGTAATGCCTTAAATCATTCCATCATTGTCATCTTCAACTGATGCTATCTCCAGACGTCCGACTAAAGGTCAGTCCATGACCATTTCTAAAAATTGGAGGAGACATCTTCCAGGTGTTTGACTTTAAGCAGCCCCTATAAGCAGAGACATGTCTTGGCCTCACTTTTACCTCTCTGTTTCGAGGTCATCTGTGGTCACTTTAACCATTAGAAGCGGTCATTAGAATTGCTTCGCCATCTATTTTTTAACAATGTAACCTTTCGTATTCCATTGCTAGAAATCAAATCTGCACAAAAACTACTCTACGAGCTCAACCGAAGTTAACCTTACAATAATTAGACTGACGGCAGCAAAAGACGGTGCTAAAACAAATGATGGTGTCTTTGAAAGAATGCTGGGTAATTTAGGCTTTGAGTTGACAAACTAATAGCCCCTGGAACAGCCGGGGACTGTCGCTTTTAACAATTGTCTTAAAGTAGGTATCACTGTGCTCATACTGGGACTCGTCTCCAAAGAAAATAGCAGAAAATCATATTTTTCGACCAAACACTGCAAGATTTGCTGCCTCTCTTTATTGTCCAGTCAACAGGTGAATCCCCAGTCATACTGCGCTCTAATAAACTCCAACAAGGTAACTCCAGCAACTGCATGTCCATCAGTCATCTCTCCTCTTATCAGCTAAAAGCCCTAAGAAAACACACTTCCAAACTCAATAAATGGATAAAACGTTGACCTCTGCTAAGGTCAATGAAGGTCAACCGGCTGTTTACCTTTTACGGCATGTTGTGTGCACAATTCAGATCCTTAAAATGCATGTGTGCTCTTGTCTCTCTCAACAAATTCCTGAAGCTAACATGTAACGTTAAGTAATTAACAGTGACCCTTGTGCACTGTTAGTTAGAAACCACACAGCCTACCTGCTGGCACTCGGTCACCTCTGACCTCCAGCTCTCACTCTGACCTTACACAGCTTTTCTCAGTGACCCAGAAATTAGCTTCCCACACACATACATTTATGGGTATTGTCGTCATTAAAAAATATTGGTTTTCTTTTATGCTACGGGGGGTGGGGATTCATCTATGAAACCATCTGCTTTAGGATACAGGTGGAGAGACAATATGAGGAGAAAGGGAAAGAAATGCAGAGTGAAAGAGACACTGAGGAATGTCTTTGAGGGGTCTCACTTATCCAGGTTATTGGATATCTAGTCTAAGTCTAAAACAGCTGGTTTGTAGTCTCAAAGATGTTTAGTGACTCATGTGAGCATACGCATGTGTGTTTTCAGTTTGAGACAAAACACATCTTCAGACTAAACACCATATCCAGTGACCTCTGACTCACTTCTAGACTGACACTGAAGCTTCAAGGAACAGTTTTGTAAACTCATCTTAAATCACCAATAGCTGCTTTAACAGATGCAAAAATCCAATCCTTACTAACCAAGTATGTTTGCTACATGAATGAAATTGTGACCTACAATTCACTTCTCTACTAAACTTAGCAAACTGGGCCTCTTCTGTCCCATTGGAAACCCTTGGTATAAAGCCATTATAAACATGAGATGGTTTATATATCTGAGGATGTATACAGTATATATTGGTCCTCTGAAGACCTACAGTACATAAATATTGATATAAAATGTTTAAATTAGGGTAGCCAACTAAGCTGCTAGCCACGCAGTTCGACAAACACACTTCAGGTTTTGCTTCAACAAAAATTTAGTATTATAACTCTCATAAAGGGGGGATTTATTGCAGGACTGTTTACGATTTACGACTCCATTCGTTTTAGCTAGGTGTACCTAATTAACTGGCAGGAGAGTGTATGCATGTATAAGGACTGCAACTAATAATTGCATTTTCATTATGAGTTAATCATTTAATATACAAATTGTCTGAAAATGGTGAAAAGCCCAAGCTGACTTCTCAAACAGTCCAAACCCCAATTACTTATGTTGAAATAGAAAACACAGAAAAACAGAAAATCATTCAAGCTGAGAAGCTGGAGCCAATAGATGTTTGTCATTTTAGCACAAAAAAGTAATTGACCATCAGAATACATTATGTTTCATTTTCTGTTGTTTGACTAATTTGTTATAGATTAATTCTTTTAGCTCTCTGCATGTTGCATGCAGGTATATAGACAATATATGCATGTTTGTAAGTATACGTAAAACGATAATACATACAGGGTCTACTCTAACTATACACTGCATATACTAATTTAGTATAGAAGTTAAGATTTGCTATCTGCCTTCTCTTTTCCTTTTTTTCCCATGTCTATTCTTACAGTATTATCCTGTGAAACCTGAGCATATTCACTTGACTTATTTAAAAAACACAGGAAGAAGACAATGAGCAGCTTAACAAACGGCCAAAAAAATAGCAAGAAATTGTACTAGAAATTGACAAAAACAAAATTACCTGAAAAAGGGCATCAAAAAAGAAATGTCAAAAACTAAAACCCTCCTTCCAGGGAATTTTCAGGTAATTTTCTTGTCACCTTTGAAAGGACATTTCTTGCCAAGTTGTTCATATCCTCATCCCCCATGTTTTTAGAGAAAATTAAACCAATTTTCTCAGGTTTCAGATGTTTCAATCCTTGTGAAAGACATCTGAACGCAGTACAAGAAAACCGATCCAGCTGGTAAATGGTTAAACTAGGCCTGCATTTCTTGCAGATCAATACTGTTCATTCAACATTTGTTCATTTACATCATTACTTAATTGATAGTGGATCCATTGCAAACTTATTTGCATCTAACTAACCATTAAACATTTATTTTGCTTCACAGATTATGTTGTGCATTCTTAGTGTCTAAACACTGACAAAAATTTTTTTTTAAAAAATCAATGGAGTCACTGAGTTCAAAAAAGAATAAAAGGGGAGGGGGAGGGTGAAAAGAGTGAAAGAGAAGGGGAAAAAGGGAGGAGGGGGAAGGTAAGGCGAGGAAAGGAAAGAAGAGGTGCAGACAGGTGTGCGACCTCTTCAAGGAGCTGGAGGGCAGCGGGGGTAGGAGGTGGCGGGTCGGGGGGTAGGGGAGGGGGTAGTAGCTATGGCGATGACATGGAATGCTCATGTCGCCCCTGGCAACGGTTCATTAGCTATTAGCCCTCACAGGCTGATGGATGCTAAGCCCAGACCTGTCCCCCCACTGTCTGTCACGGATTCTGGAATGCCAGCTTTGGGATCGGGAATGACTTAACATTCCTCAAGGAAAAGGTGCAACGCTCTCCTCCAGGTCAGCATCGCAACATGCCGCTGGTTCGACTGTGACGCTCTAGGAAAAAGATCCTCGAGGTGCTGAAATGTCAAACGTCATGACAACAGCTTCTCAGTTACACTTCATAAAACCTTCATCTTTTCAGGTAAGAAAACTGACCAAAGGAATGTTGTAATTTTAGAAATATGTCAGACCTGGAGGATGCAAACCTGAACAAGTCTGAATGTGATTTTTCCCAGAAATAATTTTTTTTAAAGTCCATGGCTACAACTAATGATTATCCTCACCATTGTTCAATCTGCAGACAATGTAGGGGAATCTCTGAAGGTGAAGGGCAAGGATGAAAATCAATATTAAATTCCTATGACCTTTGACAGACATAATAATATAAAGAACAGTACTACATAACCTCAGGAACACGTTAAAATTCACTGTCTGTAAACACAGTTTGTCACTGCATCTACAAATGCAAGTTAAGACTACCATGCAAAAAGCCAAAGAGCAACAACATCCAGAAACACTGCTGACTTCTATGGGCCCGAACTCATCTGAGATGGACTGACACAATGTGGAAATGTGTGCTGTTGTCTAACAAGTCCATATTTCAAATTATTTTTTGTCATGGACATTGTGTCCCCCAGACTAAGGAGGAAAAGGACCGTCCAGACTGTTTCCTGCTCAAAGTTCAAAAGCCAGTAACTGTGATGGAAACGGCGGGGATGTTAGTGCCCATAGCATGACTAACTTGGACATCTGTTAATGCTGAAAGGTACAAACAGGCAACATATGCTGCCATCCAAACAACATCTTTTTCAGGGACATCCCTTCTTATTAGTAGACAATGCCAAACCACATTCTACATGTGTTTGACTTCAAAAGTAATCTCGGTAAAAGAGTGCAGGTACTAGACTGGCTTGCATGTGGTCCAGACCTGTCCCTGCATTTTCTCAATTTTCAGTTAATCTCTTCAAAAATGCCTGTGAATATCTTCTTTTGTTCAATTAACAGTCCAAAACCAGAAATATTTATTTACTATGATGTATCATGAGTAACAGCAGCAAGCAAATGCTCTCATTTGAGAAGCTGGATCAGTCAGATGTTTTGATTTTTTTGTGTGAAAAACTGTTAAAAACAAAAAAAACTATTAACAGAAAAACTAAATAGCTGCACATTTGAAAGAGACTCATATTTAGGGCACCTTAGTTCTTTCTTAATTAAGTTAAGGAAAGTTGAGGAAGGTCAAAGTGGCCATAAAGAGATTTTCTTACTATGTACAAGCAGATAATGCTTGCAAAATATGCCCTTAATACGCTTATACTGTGTACAAAATACATGCTTATTCCATTACATGAGGCTGAAAGGGTAAATGTACTGTATGTAGAAGTTATCACTCCTTGCTGAGATTACTGCTTATAGAGATTCAGTCATAACAAAGAAAAATATGGCAGAGTTGGGCTGAAAAAGACATCTGTAAACTTCCAATTCACCTAGTAAATTTGCAATGAAAAATGTTGGCAAATTAAACCATGTTTTTTCCTGTACACACTCCGCATATCATGCTCTTGCAGGCCCCAAAATAACTTAAACACTCTGCAAGATTTGTATCAGTTCATCTTCTACCCTGCAGTAAGACACGTAACTCAGGGTATTTAAGAGCCATTTCAGACCTTTGTGCTCAAAACGACAGACCCCCGAGCCATGAATCTTTAAGTGATGTCAAAAGCTAATAAGGTTGAAAAGATTTGTGACAGGCTCTTTTAAGAGAAGCACTCAGTCATATGAGATTATGGAAGATATGACAGATATCATATAAGGCAATAGAGGAAGTATGCAAAGTTCTGCAACATTTCATGCCGTACAATATGTCAAGATGTCAAAATTTACATTGTTTAAAAAAGCAATAAATGTCTTCTCAGTTATCTAACTGATCCTCTCTGCTCTCTGTCGGTGGTGTGTTTGTGCTTATTGTCCTTTCATTGTTCAGTTCATATTATGTCTCACAAATTGATGATGACGATAACTTACTTTTGGGGATGTTTGGTGAGAGCAATCTGAGCAGCTTTGTGAAAATTAAAGCTGAAACAATCAGTGGAGTAATTGAAACTATTTTTAATCTTGATTAAGTTTTTGTACAAAATTACCGACCATCTCCTGGTACCAAACAGCAACCTCTGGAAATGAAACCAACACAGAACAGTAAGCAGTAGCTAAATCCATTTTTTTCACAGTAGTATTTTCTTACACGTTTTATGTTGTTGTAAATTGAATTTCTTGTAGTTTTGGACTGTCGGAAAAAAAACAATAACTTTCTGACATATTATAGAGAAAGCGGTCTCAAGGAAAATAATCATTAGTTGCAGCCCTAAACTAAGGAGCTTAGAGTGGTGAACGTTGCATCCTGGTTGTTGTCAATATATCAGCAAATCAGTATCTTTTACTCAAGTAAAATATGCATGAGTGATTCCACTTCACTCAAAGTGAATATTATGTTATGCACGCTGTGTGGACAGGTGTTACATCATGCTAAAAACAAAAAGTGTTCACTAGTTTATATATTGAGTTCACTAGCCTCTTTTGCAGAATGTCACTAAACTTTTATGACTTTTTAAGAAGTAGGTATGTCATTGCTTGTCACTAGCACACTGACAATTCACAGAAATAATAAAACCTTGCCTCACCCCTTTCCACTTGTCCCACATACACACACCTAGTTTAAGCTGCTCCCTGGCCAGCTAGTGCGTGAGCCAGTGATCTATTTTAGGAACAAGAGGAGCCAGCTAAATAAATATGAGGGCAACTGCACTCTGTTGACAAACACACTGACCCCGGTTACAGCGCACTGCCAGCTCACAGGACAAAAAAAAACACCACTGCACGGAACAGTGTCTTAGTTTCTAACGATGAGGTTGTCTCTAATGCAAATCAAGAGGATTAAGAGCAAATGTGAGAATAAATCACCCCCCAAGGAAATTATCATGTTTCGCAGCGTAGGCTGGCACAATGATCATCTGTCCCCCCTCATTAGTGGCCATTTGGGGCCACAGTGGGCAACAGGGAACAGAGCCAGAGGACTAGCGGAGGCCCTTCACTCTGTAATGAATGGAGTTAAAGCTAAGAGCACGAGGCACAGGGTGAAGTTGAAGGGAACGGTGCCAGGTAGTGCTAAGCTGCAAGGCACTTCAGTCAGGGTACTACAATGAACACTATGCTGGTCAACCTTTATTAATTTGTTAAACAAATGATTTTGAGGTTATAAAACTACATGGTGAGAGTGTGTGCAGCTCTTAAAAGTAAACATTAATTAGGATTGGATTATTTATTACTGATCTAATATTTTTTTACTTTTCTGGTCAACATTGTTACAGTTTTTTCTATTTTATTTCATTTTATTCTGTTCTATTTTGGTTGCAAAAAAGCATGTGAAATTAAATGTGAAACTAATTTCACGTGTAGAAAAAAATCATTTTTCATATATGAAATGGCACATATAGTTTGAGTTTCTAAAGAAAATGTGAAATTCTCATGGACTTTACACTGCATCTGTGTTAAAAAAGCTGCAATATAAAAGCAGTCCCTGACCAAAGACAATGGATGTGGACGATTTGTCAGGTCAAGTTGAATCACTTTACAAAGCTCTTTGAACAGTGTGATCTGACAGTGATTTAAAGCAAACCAGGCACACAAACCTGATAACAAGAGCTCTTTGTTACATGTGACGTTAAGCGCTTCACCTGCCAAAAGTTGTCTTGCACTTGCTCACAGTCACAGAGCCAGGTATGAGTTAGTGCAGAAGAAAACTGGGCCAGGGTTTGCGAGTGAGGATGCAGAGACCTGCCAGCAGTGGGTCAAGGCAGCAAGCTAAGGCTGCTTAATGGGCGCGTGCCAGGGGACAAAGTGACCCAGTCACTGAAAATATCCCCTCCAAGGTCTTTTAACAGCAGTCACTACTCCCTCATAAACAAGATTCTGTGTCGCTTTGGGAGTTCCTCTCCTGGAGCCTGTTTGAAATACCTGAACAGTCTTGATGGTGATATGAATTTTCTTGAGGTTTTCACAAATTGCAAATACAAGTTAAAAGCTGTGAGACTAATTTGAAGCTTTTACTGATGAAAGAGCAACAGCTCAGAGGACAAAAAGTTAGTAGAACACCAACCGATAAGGAGATACTCAATCTATCACAGCCTTATGTAATAGTTAGAATTTAAAAAGACTGCTCATCAGTCCTGCCACAGATGATGAATAGTACTGGTGGGGGATAGCTTCACACTTAACGACAAAGCACAGTAAATAACTCCTGACTGACGTGGTATTTTCCCCTCTGGATAAGCCTAAAAGACAAATTGGGAAGCCTTTCTGATTTATGAGTGTTTGCAAGGCAGCACTGATTGACAAACTTTACTCAAAGTGAAGAAAGTCTTTAGCTTGACCACCCCACAATGCTCTTAAGCTCATGGAAAACCATCATTTATGCAACATCTGATATAAAAATTGCTAAAACTGAAGTTAAAAAGGGCTAATGGAACATTAAAGTATAGTTTGTGTGGACAGTTTGTTTAATATCAAGTATAATTAGTGGACTTTTGTAACCATCTCTCCACTTTATTGTATCCTATCACCCATAACGGTAGTATGATAATAATCTAATTCATATTGCAATTTTCAAGTGTGAAACACAAATTGGTTTCTAGCGACGGGAAAAAATAAAGTGCAATATCAGGAAAAGGCATCTATAAGAACAATAATTCAGACACAAATAAAGACTTGACCTCTAAAAAGAAGGTAAGCAATCAAATAATTACAAAACACACATAACAGACATCTAGAGAATATTCAAATATCCGATGGCAACAAGCAGCAACATACCTGTTGGTCAGATAAGACGTCAGCTCTATGAAAATGTGTTTTAAGGCATTAAATCTACAAGTTATTGCCTTCCTACATGTGTCTGCTCATACAACAATAAGCTGTGGCACTTCCATAGCCAGGGGCCGTGTTTTCCCCAGAGCAGTGGTATCATTAACTTGGCAGCCACTTCAGTCAAGTTATGACAAAAGGAAAGTGAGACAAACACAGACAAGCTGGCATCAGTGGGCAAAGATAAAAAAGAATCCAATAAAGTAGGTACCCAGCATACCAAAGTTATGTCATTTATTAGAGACTCGGAGAGGAAAAGGGAGGAGGGGGTAGAAGTAGGTATGGATGAGTGGTGCTGCCTGGATTACCTGGCTGGCACAGAAGAGGGAGTGAAGGATGAGTGTGAGACAAAGAGGAGGGAAAAAACAGAGCGGAGGTATCTGTAATTACAGGGACAGGCAGAGACACAGTGAGGCGGTAATAGCACACAATAACTGACACATCTGATGTGGCAATGATAGTGTTCCCTATCACAGCGGGACATTAGTGGGCTGTGGCCGGGGTTTACCTCACCACACGGATACCGTAACCTTGGATCGACTGACTGGGCGGAGGGGACTTGATGTCCTGATGTCAACCGTGAAAAATTAGGGGGAAAGTAATTTGGATTTAAATGAAAAGAAATGAGTTCATGGTTCCCTCATTTCATAGTCAATGGCTTTTTTGATTGTTTTTTTTATTAAATGCCTGAAATAAGGCATGTGGTTTCATGTTTTGTTCTGCGACATAAAGTACTTCATAAAGTACGCCGAACACAGCTTGTTGTAGTGGCCACGCAAAGTCACACAAAGGCAGTGTAGTTCATTTATGGCCTGACATTAGAGGGACATCGGGCGTCGGTCCAAAGAAAAACATCATTGCCGAGGCACTCTTTTTTTAAAAAAAAGCTAATATTTTTTGCCTTAAATGGAAACATTTTGTCTACACTGTTTCTGTAATGACAACTGCAAAACTACAAAAAAGTGATTTGATTATATGTAGCATAATACTAACAAGCTATAAGAATGATAACTCTTGTAATAATTAATTTGAAGGTTTTTCACGGTTTCTGCAGCATTAGCAAAAGACAAGCTCAGCCAAGCTCTTCCCCTTCACAATACCCAGAGTTAAAGCTAACGCTGCCATGCTAAAAGTAAACTTAAACAGAACGTAAGTGCTATGCACACATTTGTTTTGGTTCGGTTTACATTAGCTGCCAGACACACATGTGAGTCTGCTACACAACGGGTAAATATCAGCACCTGTACTTAACTACCCACAACAATGACATTAATGTGGAGTCAAGTGTGTAATTAACGTCTCGATTGAAGAACATTAATGGTAATTAGAAAGCCACTCAAAAATCACAGTCACACAGACGCACACCCTGTCCCTAAAAGGGCGGTTGTTCAGACCACCACCAAAGTAAACTGACAAACAAAAGAAGTGTTTCCTCTGCACAGACATGCATATGATAATTGCAGTGAAAAATGTTTGACTTACAGGGCTGACGGTGGTATCTAATGCCAAAGTAATGATGTTGTGGAGGGAAAAAGTGGAGCATCAAAGAAAAGTTGGAACTGAACCTGTCAGGCTTCCTAACCTCAAAACAAAGTGTGAGACCTTGGGGGAGTTGATTTGCCATGGTTTTTGTTTTAAAGCAGAGATAAGCCATGAAAGGTCTTTCTTAGAAAATCCTAAACTAGGACTTAAGAAGTAACGGTTAATTATCACTATATTTAATTGTTCATTTTGAAGGAAGAAAGCTAATAAAGTTTGCAAATTCGTCGGCAAAAACTTGTTTTTAAAAAACATACTAATTCATGTTCATCACCTTTTACAGTTCTTATGGCTGACCATTTGGTAAACGGTCTCCTATTTATACATCTAGCAGACAAAGCAACATTATTATTAATTTTGGGTCACATTCCTGTTCAGCTGAAAAATTTAAGGCCAATATTCACTCTCTTTCAGCTCCACTATGTTCACCATCTAGCTGCTAATTGTCTCTATCTGTTGTCTGGTGCTTAGCATGTAGCACAGAGTTTGTCCACCAAAAACAGCTGGCTGTTGCTCCTGGAAAGGGAACTAATGAGGACAAAAAATGCTAAAAGATGCTAGAACAACTTGATAAGTTGGGGGGATTCTTTGTGGGACCCCCCTAACATTACCAATAGTTATTGTTGAAAAATAGTGATTGGTGCAGGTTCAAGTTGCCAAACTTGTCCAAATCTAACACATAGATGAAGGACTTTTTGTAGAAAAGGGGGAAGGCATTGAGGTGTTGCAGGAAAAGTAAGGAAAGGGGCAAGAGAGGGGCGTTTGAAAGATAAACAAAATGAAGCAAGAAAAGGAAGGATGAAAAACAGACAGAAGAAAAAACCCAACAAGTGAGGAGAAGTAGATTGGAGGTCTAATCCTGCTAAAGTGCAAACAGCCCCGAGGGGAGCGATGGCATTAAGGAGAAGGGACCGGGCACGTCGAACAAGCTAAGACAGCGCTCCCACCGAGCATCCAGCCAGCCAAACACTGCTCCACCTCAGCTCCTCTCTGACAAGCCTAAAGACCTTCACAAACACACCCCCAGGGCCCAAACTTAGACAGAGTTACCCCCCCATTCTCCCTCCCCTCTGACTTCCCCCTGCTCTCGCTCTCTATCTGAGGTGTTTTTGCTCGTCTTCCTTTCACGAGAGCCAGAAAAGCAAAAGACAAAGTGCAATAAACAAATCTGGAGAGCGGAGCGGTGGAATGTTAAGCTGATGGCGCGGCCAAGAGCCCCTGCTGCCTTTGTGCTTGGACGACCTCTGACCCCTGGAGTTCACCGCGACCAATCGGGGGACAAACTGACAGGGTGAGCTTCGTCAAAAGAGAAGGAGGGGGTCAGAAATGTGAAAGTGGCGGTGCCAAGGAATCTGCAGATGGACGGGGATGATGATGATGGCATGTTTCTCATGTCTCTTCCTGTCATTTGTTGTCACACCCTTTAAATTGGCTCAATATAAACCCATAAATTTGACAAATTTGGCATCAAAATTCCAGCTTGTACCACAGCTGCCAAGACTCACAACACCCTCAATGCCATATCAGCTGCTAAAACACACAAAGAAAGTTGGAATGCAAAACAGATAGGGAAGAAAATAACAAATCTAACCTAAATTTCAGGAGCTATGATGAGCAGCAACAGCCAAGTCACTTTATCAGATTGATTACAGTATGAAAGCTTCCATCATCTGCATCAAAGATAACAGACCTTTCATGCCTTTTATCCATACCTGTAAACATAAAAAAGACAGCATTCATTTCAAGAGATGTCTGGAAAGGTGGATGGATATAAAAGCATGACAAGTGGGATTTTTGAGGACTGTGCAACGCAAACACTGTTACCAAGTAAAAGATGAACACACATATGAAGAGAAGAGACGGGGAGCATAAAGGCAGCATCTGTCAACAGTTACGCCAACGCACCTTTTTCACTTTGTTATTTTTGGATGTTTTAACAAATTCTTAATAAGATTTAAGTATGTAGCACTGAGATTGTTTACATTTCTCAGTTATAGACATGGCCCATGCAAGGTTCTGTGTATCCTTTATTAGTATTACAAAGGTCACTGTCATAGAGAGAAAGCTAAAACTGCAAGTCAAACATTTGTACCTCCAAAACTTACCACAAAGATGATAAACTAATGTTCACCATTGCATCTACACAGTGACCAAATAAAACTTTATCTGCACTAAAACATCTTCTTCGGTGTAGAGCTATCAACATAAAATTACAATTGCAGCAGTATTCACTAGCGATGAATCTTTTGGGTCAACCAAAAAGCAAAAATGTAAAAACAAACAATGGTTTAAGCTTAATAAATAAGATGATTTGCTGCTTTTCTCTGTTTTATATTATTGTGATGTAATATTTTTCAGATTTGGACTGCTGGTCGGACAAAAAAAAGAAGAAAAAAGAAGCTTCTTTTGCCTTTTTTACGTGCTACAGGCTATTTGTTACAGCAATTAATTGGCAAAAGCAAAAAGCAGCATGAGTGCTATTTCTGGCATTTACTGTGTGTTAGTTCAATGAGTCACTGTTTGGTTTGACAAAACTAAAGCAACTAATTGTAGTCTTACATGGACACTGTCTTGTAGAAACACTTAAGCCTTAACAACTTTAGCTGAATACTCTATGTTTGTTTTTGCACATCAGTCACCTCTGGAATCCAGATTTATCTTTGTGTACCACTGCTGTGGCATTAAATTGCTGAAAAGCCAATGTGTAGTTCTGTCGAGGGGTATTTCCTGGTGAAAAAAAGGCCTTCATCCCACCTGCACTAACAACACACACACACACACACACAGACATAAACGATTTATGGGCCTGGGAAGCATGCACAAATGGATGTAAGCACCACACAGGTAGCAGAGTCTTAACTGTGGGCGTGGGAGAGGAATAGCAGGGGCTTTTCAGCTGTACGTTCAACCTATGTGTGGTTTATAGGTTTCCTAATGCACTCACTTTTATCCTCTTAAGAAACTACAGAGAGAACAGCAGGGTTAGGGAGGAAAAGGAGCTACGCTGGCTTTGAAAATATGGAAAGAAATTAGGTTTGGGGTGAGAAAAGAGAATTCTGTGACAAAAAAGAGAGAAAGTGAAAGAGATTGAATGACAAAAAGTCAAGATAAAGAGGAAAGAGACATCTGCATCCTGACTCTTCTCGACATGCAACACAAACTGAGACAGAGCAGGATGACCCAGTCACATCAAACACACACTCTCCGGATTTACCATTCAGCTCTTTGCCTATCACATTTCAAAACAACGTCAGAACTTTTTCGTAAACCTCACTAATCTCATACTGACCCAAATTATCAGCGTTCATTCTTGTTTTCAGGCAAAAGCCCTTGGGGAATGTAAACTACAGTACAGCAACTTCGAAACATACTGCTATTTAACCCAACACAAACATATACCCTGAAATATTTCAACCCAAGAGTAAGTTCATAAATTATGTTTAATTAAGTTTGACAGGTCTCTCTGCACTACAATTATGCAGTTTTGGTGTTTGTCACCTTCCTTTCACCCACACAGAAAAAATGAAACATTTAATTGATGCTTAAAATGTATAAAATGAATCAGACGCACTTAAAGAGAACAAGACGATCTTAACGGTGAATAACAACAGATAAGTGGGGCTGCAACTTGCTGTTATTTTCATTCTCAATTAATGTGATGAATACCTGCTTGATTAATCAGTTAGTAGTTTGACAATAAAGGAAAAAATAGTGACAAATTTACAATTTAATGTCACAGAGCCTAAAGTGTCATATGCAGATTACTTGTTCTGTTTAACCAACAGTCCAAACCCCCAAAATATTTAGTTTTCTATCAAATATGATGAAGAACCAAAGCAAATCCCCTTGGAAAAACAATTTAACTGGCTACCAAAATAGCTGCAGATTGATTCAGGGCTACAGATATGCAATGCATTCCTTAAGGAATAATAAAAGATTTCAATTTCTGCAAAAGAGGAACTTTGGAAATGCTTAGAAAGACAAAAAGACATGAAGGGTTAAGAGATTGTGGGGGACCACGGCTCATAAATCAAACCACAAATCAACTGTTAATTAGTTCCCAGACTTGTGGAAGCAGTGAGGGCAAAAAGTGATAGGAAAAGGGGGTGTGAGGGGGTAATGATTGGGTTAGGGAGGGGAGGAGTGCAAGAGGGAAAGGAAGGAGGAGGTGGGAGACTTAGTTGAGTTGGGGAGGGTCTAGCAACCACAAATCAAGTAGTGATCAGTCGCCTCACTTAGCGTTTCTGGAATGTTCCAGCCTATAGCACCTGCAGGGAGTGGGAGACAGCCTGACAAGTCCTGCCAAGCTCTGCAGGAATTCAACGAAGGGGAGGAAGGGACATTGGGAGGCAGAGGCGGAGTAGATGGATGTCGCTGCACCATTTGTCAGTGTGAGAGTTTTCAGCATCATTTTTGCACCCGGACCACTGCTGGCATCTCTAATGGTATCTCCTCACTTTATAAAGACCCACTTCTTATGCACAAACACTTGTTAAATGCCACTCAACAGCTTTATGACATCAATATATCTCAACAAATTACAGACTGTGCAACAAAGTGACATCATTAGGAAACCAAATATTACAAAATCTACAAGAGAGGTATCAAGCTTTGCTCAGAAATCACTCCAACGCTTTTGTTTGACTGATTCACAAATGCACTGAGGTTGCTTTATAAGATCATGCCAGTGTTTTTGCTTGTTTTAGCCCATACACTACAAAAATAAATGGAAAACAATAGTTGAGCAGAACAGTAGGATAAAGTCATCCAAAAAGCTAAAACTGCCGAGTGAATGTTCAAAAAAGTATTTTGTATTTAATGAGGATTTAACTTGCATAAACACTAGTATGACACTTTAAAGCTAAAAAATGGCAATGTCGTCCTGCTGTAACAGATCTCAAAGGGGACAAAAATCTCACTATCTCCCATGAACTACGCCCCTACAGCATATCCACAAGTGTTAAACTTGCTCTTAAAGCCCTCATTTGTCACCACAGTGAGATTAAACAGTATGTACAAATGTGTACAAACCATCCATCTTGCATTCCAACAAATGTAAAGAGTACATTTCCTAACCATCCAGGTAGTACAGAATCACTCACTCAAACCTTTAACCACCTCCTCTCCTTCCCGTCACCCTCCTCCCCTCTCCTTGCCATTCCTCATCACCCGTGTGTGATGTTTTCTCTGTGCCAACAGCTGTGTCAGCCCTTACGAACACTTCTTGCTCTCTCTCTCTGTATGTTCACTAAAACATCATTTTAAAAAAAAGACTGAGAGGAAAATCAGCAGGATAATCCCTATGTCCCCAGGTTCTCATGTCTCTTGATATAAACTGACCTTGTAGGAGATTGGTTAGGGCTAGTGTCATAGCTCAAATAGAGTGGTGAAGGGATGACGTATTTTTGTAGGCCAAAAAGGAAGTTGGCATCGCACTGGTTCCCTCGTCAAAAACCTTATGGGATTTTTGGAATGGGATTTGCGATTATCACCAAAAATAAGCTCTCTGACGAACACAAGTTTATGAGAAGCAAATGGCCATCGTTAGGCTATAGGCAAACTATATTGCGGTGCACGACTTAAACGTCACAACTACAAACACTGTAAAAACACGTTAAAACACAATCGAAAGATATTATAAACAGATAAATCTACAAGTTGGAGTGCAACTCTGTAAAGCTGTAAATGCAGACAAGTGGGTTTAATGAGTTTCTGTGACTGCTGTGATGACAACTTTCAGGAAAACACACACTGAACATTTGACCTAAGCAAAAATGTTGCTAAGAACATAAAGCTCTTCAAAATGTCCCAGTAATTATATATTATAAGAGGATATGGGGAACATACACTCTCAAATCAGCTAAAGTTTAAATAATCCATAAATGTTATTAAAAAAAATTTAGTGACGTGGGTTTAATAAATAATATCAAAAATAAGGCTAGGTACTCCAAAAAAATACACATATTTAAACTGTTGGTGAAATTAGGTCAATAAAAACTTACAAAGACTCAAGTCAGTTAGCCTGAACAAGCTATAGGTTTTAGCATCATAACTCTTACCAACAAACAAGCTAAATAATGCTAACACTCTATTAGTAGAAGACAGATATATTTCCAAATTTGCTGAGTAATATGGCTAAATAAATGTTTTTGTGTTAAACTCTTATCTCCTGGTGATACTACCACTTGTAGCTTGAAAAGAGTGAGAGCAGTTAGCCTGAATAACAATTTAGCCATAGTCTGTGAACAAAGGTTTTAACATCATAACTACTCAGCAAACTCGCTTACCAGCAAGCTCAACAACACACAAAAATTCTAAAATATACATTTTTTTTATATATTTACTGTCAGTTAATGTGGCTCAATTAAAGTTTGTATGTTTAGCTCTTACCTCCTGGTGGCACTAAGCTTATAGCTTGTAGCTTGCGAAGAGTAACCTCAGTTAGCCTAGCGGTTTTAGCCATAGACTGTAAATAAAGGTTATTGTATCATTACTAGCTAGCAAACTCCCTTAACAACAAACTAAACAATGCTACATTTATAATATATATATATATATATATATATATATATATATATATATATATATATATATATATATATATATTTCCTGTTAGTTATTTTGGTTCAATTGAAGTTTGTGTGTTTATCTCTCACCTCCTGGCTGCACTGAAGCGTCTAATGTCAGTTCAGTTAGCCTAAATAAACTTTTGGTTTAAGCATCATAACTAGCCAGCAAACTTGCTAACCAGCAAGCTAAACAATGCTATTACTCCATAACATACACATTTTTCTAAATTTACTGCGAGTTAATGTGGCTTAATGTGTGTTTAGCTCTTACCTCCTGGTGGCAGTGAGTTACAGCTTGTAGCTTGAGGAGTTACTTCTGTTAGCAGTTTCAGCCATAGACTTTTTAAAAGGTTATCATAACTAGTAAGCAAACTCACTTAAGCTAAACAATGCTACCACACTATTATAACTTTAAAACATACATATTTATAAATTTTCTGTGAGTTAATGAGGCTCAATTGAAGCTTGTGTGTTTAGCTCTCACCTCCTGGCTGCACTGAAGCATATAACGTTAGCTTGAGAGGAGTCAGTTACGTTAGCCCGAACAAACGGTCGGCTTTAACTAGTCAGCAAACTCGCTAACCAGCGAGCTAACAGTGCTAACACTAGTACTACAAAACATTTCTAAATTAACTCGGTTGTTTGCTCGGGCTTACTGAACTGACTCTTTTCAAGCTACAAGCTGCTACCAGGAGGTAAGAGCTAAATACACAAACATTTATTAAGCCACATAAACTCGCAGTACATTTAAAAAATAATGTGTATGTTTTGGAGTAATAACGTTTTAGCATTGTTTAGCTTCCTGTTTAGTGAGTTTGCTGAATAGTTATGATGCTAAAACCAACAGTTTGTTTAGGCTAACTTAACTGACTCTCCTGAAGCCACAAGCTGCAGGGCTAAGAGATAAACACACAAACTTTTATTGAGCCACTTTATCTCAGAATTAATTTAGAAATATTTGCATGTTTTGTAGTAATAGTGTTAGCATTGTTAGCTCGCTGATGCTAAAGCCGACCGTTTGTTCAGGCTAACTTGCCTTAGCAAACCATTGGTTTTAGTATAATAACTAGCCAGCAAACTTGCTAACCAGTAAGCTAAACAATGCTAACGCAACTACTTCTTTACACTACCGATGCTAGCTTCTTCTATACTTTTTCTAGACACGTTAATGCCCCGTTTACACGTACACGGTTATTTTTAGAAACGGAGAAATACTCCTGCGTTTGCACCCTTCGTTTACACGCAAACGGAGAATTCGCCTCTGAAAATGCTGCTTTTTAAAAAGTGCGACCTATGTTTACATGTTGCTATGGTAACCATGGATCACTTCAGAGTAGCAGCCATGTTTATGTTGGTGCAAGCCCTCTTCTAATGCTTCCATCTACAACTACAGCTGATTTATTACATGGAGGAGCAGAGACGGATGAGTGCTGCTATTTTCGGGATTCTGACTGGCTAACGTGGGCTTCAGCTTCTCCTTACACTGCCACCTACAGTTTTGGAAAGTCCTGGCAGCAGACATACACGGGTTCGTGTAAACGCGAAGTTTTCTGAAAACGGAATTGTTTTTGAAAACGGAGAGGGTGAAATGTCCGTTTCTAAAAATATCCGTGTACGTGTAAACGGGGCATAACTTAAATATAGAGCTACTGTAATAATGTAGGATACTACTTCACTAGCTACCCAACACAAAATTCAGCTATTTTTGTCCATTGCAGAAAAGACAAAACTACAGGTTTCCATTTCTACTGCCAGACTCCATTACAGTAGGCCACTCTAAAATCCAATTTCTAAAAATTGTCTTTTGTAACACATAGAAGGTTGTGTATGCCTTACATTTTGAGAGAAATGTAATGGCCCCTGGATTAGCCTACATAGTCATTTTTTTAAAATCAGTTTAATTATCAGTATTACTCTCCAACCTATTTCTGTGACTACCAAAGCATCATAAACATTTTATTGTGTGTTGCAATAGGCTGTATTTCAATAAATATTCCATTGAACTGCTTCTAAATGCAAACGCTGTTGCTGCAAGGTAACACTAATTTGCGCGAGTGCTTGGACCAAATTTATCCTAAAGAGTATTTTAAATGCAATAATCCCAGTTTACACTTTCAATAAATTCAAGATTATCCATTGTTTATGACTCTTCCATTACGCAAACAATACAATAATTCATATAAAACCTTATACATAAATGTCAGTGACTGCGGTTACATGGACATGAAACATTGATTAGGCTTTTCCTGGTTATGATCATATTCGGGATATGGTGTTTCCATGCGTATATACATTCCAGTTTCTTTCAGATTACTACAGCTAGCATATTCAGGTTTCTCATAAATGGAATATGCTGTACAAGCTCAAACACATGATCGAAATACTCCAAAAATGTAATCATAAAATGTAAATACACTGATTCTGACATGTGCTGTCTATCTTGAGTGTTTCAACAATCAACAAGAAGGCTATATATGCATTTAGTCTTATCTGATGACACCGATAACAACCGATAACACCATATGCTATCAGTAGCGCTGACATTAAAGATGAACCTCAGATTTTAATTGAGCCAAAAACACACACTAAATCTGCGCTGGCACTCTGCCACAACACAGCGATACCCAAAGACACAGTTACCAAGGTTACGCCAGCCAAGACCACCCAATGAACTCATCTGTCAGTCACTCAACACACATACAGACATATGAGCCACCCACACACACAACACAAAACAAAGGAGTGATGGGAAGTGGGTGGAGGAGTCAATTCAAAGTCAATGCAGCTCCATCAGATGAGTCCTATTGAGACGCAGGATGCTTTTTGCATCTGATTCGCTTTGATGTTTCCTCGTCAGTGATTCTGTCACAGCCACTGACATGCTGCTATGGTTGATGGTTTGATTCACTCTGTACTTCATAGATAAAGTTTGGCACAGGATTGAAGTTGATTTTTCATTAATGTTTTAATTAATGTATTTTTCCACAACTCTCATGTGGGCACCCATAAATATAGGTTGATGTATGTAGATATTGGATAATAATACTGCATTGTTTTCAATGGACTGCCAAAAATGCCATTAATATGCCATTTATGCATCATGTGTTTTAGCCAAATGCAGGATTTGAGAAAAAAAGACTTCACAGGGTGTGATAGAAAGGAATAAAAAGAAAACTGGGTGAAAAATAAAATGAGAAACAACACAAAACCGATTCATAACACTTTAAAAACGCTATAAAAATAAAATACAAATGTTTAAAAATGCACTTTTGTGTGGTGCATAGAAAGAAGTGATCCCTGATGGCTTGTACTGTGCAGCTGCAGCAGATGTATCCCAAAGCAGTGTTGTATAGGTGTGGCTTGGAAAGGGCAAAAAAGTTGCCTGAATAATCTCCTTATTTTAATATTCATTAGCTGGGCGGGGTTCGAATTGCAAATGACTCTGAGCGGGCCCACTCAAATATGAACTGCTTTTTTTCAGTCCCTGCGGCTACTTATAAATGCAAACTACACAAAGCTTTAAAAAACTATAATGCCTTGAAATAGTTAAAAAAAAAAAATAGTGCAATATTGGACACACTTGGACTATTAATTTTCTATGAATGACATTTAAAAAGCATCTCAAAACACGGACCTAAGTGTATTTCAAGTTTTGCAGCATAGCAAAAAAAATATTCAGAATTGTGTCTCGTCATGCGGCAGGCTGAAGACACCCACAGCATGACGCATGGAGGGATAAAGGCATGTAAGAGACCTGTGCACAGTGCACGTCTCTGATATGGACAACACACGCATGAAAGTCACTTTATAAACATATTAACGTAGAATTCATGCAAAAAGCTGTATTAAAATTGACATTTTAAAAGTTTTAGGAGTGTCTTAAAGCAGAGTGCACTGGTCACATTGGGTCATTTACATGCAACACTTTAATGAAACGTGTTTTCTCCAGCAAATACACGGTCACAATGCAAAAAAAACAGGTTCATTTTCATCGTTTATATGCTGCATCTGCGCTCTAAAACAAACCGAGTGGAGAGCAACTTCACCTGAAGGAAAGTAATAATAAGCAAAAGGGACTTACTCCGTGTGCAGAGCTCACCGCCAAGGCGACAGCTATCATACAAATCCTGTCAGAGAAATAAACATTTTTAGTGATTTTCAGTGATTTTCTGGCAGGCAAACTGCGCCGGAACCTGGCTAATGTAGCCTGAAGCCGCGACCAACGCCACGACTTGCTTGCAAAGCCGAAAACTTTATTGAAATAAGTTTGGAGCGTGAATTTTAAGAGAAAATCGACTTACAGAAATCTCATTTTGATCCGACTGGCAGAGGGGGAACCGCAGGTTGAGACTCGATCCCCTTGTCTTCACCAGCAAGCCACTTCAAACGCGCTCATCGACGGCTCCAAAAAACCCTGTCATCTACCCGGAGACAGACACAGAGAAAGAGATAAAGTAGTCCCCCCAAATACCACCCGCATTTATACACACACACACAGCCTTACGCATTAAAACACAACCAGCACGAAAACATCCTCTTTTGTAGGTGATTTCTTTCATAAAATGAGAGCTTATCCAACTCACCAAAGTTGCAGCGGTGAAGTCGCTGCTGCGCTCTCCGGGTTGTTGCGCTTCAACTCAGTAGCGCACCACAGCAGCAGGGAGAGGAGGGGCCAACACATGTCATTCATGCCTCCATACGTTTGGCTACAACAGGAGATTTTTACCCTCGCACACAGACCATAACCTCTTCAGACTGTTTGGTGCAGCAAAGAAGACTCATCTATCCAGGATAAGTCTGCATTTGGTTTAAAAAAGCAACAAATAAAGAAAATATTTTACTATTACAGATTAAAAAAATAAAGATGTCTATGATGTTTATGTCTACCATGCTCAATCAGGAGTTTATAGAAACAATTATAAACATTTTTCTATATTTGTCTTTTATGTGTCCCCCACAATGTCCCTAAAATTAATGTATCAATAAATATTGCAGTTTAAAGTGACATTTAGATACTTTATGCAAAATTGGCACCGATAATCAGTGCAAAATTCCTGCCAGTCTCCATGAAGACATGAAGTTTGGTACTAAACAGTAACTTTTTAAAAATTCATCTTGCATGACATTTCTATTGTCTCATAAATTTGCAAAAAAAAAAAATTCAGGTGGGTTTTCTTTAAACTTTTTTAAAAAATGATCCTGTAAGTATGTGACAGGGATGTCGTAGCTCTACTGTCATATCTATAAATATGAGATATAATCAAAAACTTTGTTTGAACGCCTCTGTCCTGATCTGCTGCTCTAAACATGGTGTAGACACTGAGTTACTCAAGTTGCAAACAGTCCATTTTTAGCTCTTAAATGCTCTATATTAGTTCAACTTAGTCTAAGTGAGTCTTCAACTCTGATTATCAGAACATGTTAATGTATCTAGTAATAGATTGTGTTGAAATTACACTCACATTCCTGTTTAAATAATGTTATGTCTGTTAGATAAAGACATTCCTGTTCTCCTCTGGAGCTTATTTTTAGCTGTGGTGTGCCACAGGGATCCGTACTGAAATCTCATAAATTTCGCACTGATGTAGGAATTTGAGGGCAAATTATTGTTATTGCTGCATTAATCAGGATATTATTTACCCCAACTATACCCGCAACCCTAAATCCATTGCCCAGCAGAAACAACTCAAACCCAAAAAGCTCAAAACTTTCCTCAAAATAACCCGACACTGGTGCGTTAAATTTCAAATTCAGGATTATCTTATTGCCAGATCTTGTCTTTGCCGGTTATAACGTGACAAATGGAAATGTGGTTCCTTGTTTATGTAATTGAGGTGGAAAAAATAATAAAAAACACCTGTCAGTGTAATACATCACAATTCAACAAAAGCACCACAAACTCCGGACTCCAAAATGATCAGTTCAATCAAAAACAGTTTCAAAACAAAAACTAAACAAAATAACCTTCATGTAGGAAGGACTGTTGTTGCTGGTAACAGACTGTAGAATTTAGTTTAGTTGACATTATGAGAAAGTGGGCATCAAATTGCACACATTTGCCAAAATTTCAATTGTGATCCTTAGTTTCCAATAAACTCACTTCAAGTCATACATCCAACAAAAAATGTGATACATATATCCTGATATTAACAGATGATCTTACACTAGCAAGTTTTCCTCAAGCCATATGATCGTTTGGATTTGCAGTGGTGGTTCTTAGAACTTTAATAAGCAAGAGTAACTCATTCCAACTCCTGGTACCACGGAGCCTAAAAGAACAGATATCCATGTTGGTATTACCAAAATCAACACCACTGGCTCTATCTGGTGGGCACGAGGTCCTAAAAGTGGTCTTTGAGATGCTCAATGTGTCTTTTTTAAAATTTTGGTCTGCAACTGGCTCTTAATACAAGAAGAAGAGTGTGTAAGCCGACTTGAGCCAAAACAGAGGGCTAAAACTAATAGATGCAAGTTGAGAGTAAAACTTTGAAGGAGATTAGTAATCATTAACTCCTGGTTACTTTACAACTTCAAGCACCCACAAAGCATCTGCATTTTAGATGTTTTAGTGCCTCCAGGATATATATTTAAATATAAAATTTTACATCATAAGAAAAAGAATCTGCAAATGAAAGTTTGGAACTTCAGGTGTGTTTTAGGAGATTTTGATTATTTCATTTATATAGATTGTATACATTAAAGACAGCTGTGTATATGACTTCACCAATTTAATTGATAACCCTCTTGTTCCACAAGCCCCTTAAAAGAATCCAGCAATATGAGAAGGAAAGGATGATGTACTTGTTTTTAAAAAAGAGTTCATTTTACTTTCTTCTATTCTGCCAGCAGCATCACCCTGTCAGGAGTCAAAAGTAAGTATTTGGCCTTTAATAATCTGTCTGGAATGCAACATGTCCAGGCGTATAGAAAATGTCAAAAAAAGGTTTAATGTCAAACCTTTTTTTTTTGCAGCTTCAGGCGTTGGGTAGGATTGGGGAGGCACGCAGGAGGACGGCATCATATCCATCCGCCATGTGAGGTTCTAACATTAGTGATTTTTTTAATTACTGGAGAATAAACCGAAACAAAAGAAAATAATCATTAAATTGGCTGAATGGCGCACATTGGGATTACAATTCTAAGGTGCCAGTTATCCTGAAATTTAATTTTAGATGAATTGCCTGTTTTAGTGAAGGTGCATGGGGCTAATATCAGTGCGCCCTGCGTGTGGGAAGTAGATCCGGCTGGGCAGGTTTGCAAGTCGAGGAGAGAAAAAGTTAGAGGGGGACTGCAGAGGCGCACGGTGCCAGAGCCAGGACCACTGGGAGCCTGTGCAAGCGCAACAACAGCCAGCACGCCGAGAAGAAGTGTTTTTTCTTATTATTTCTATTTCTCTGAGAAGCAAGTGTGCAGGGGGGGAAGCAGGGCTATGACACGAGAGTAGGGAGCCGTAGAGTTTGTGAGTGTTATCGCAGGCGGATCCTTGTTTTATTCCCCCAAGATGAATAAAGACTTGAAGAGCCTGCGACAGCTCGCCGTGCCTCTGCTCTTCCTCGTCCTGTGCGTCGCCGTGCAGCAATCCGACTCTGCGGTAAGTGCCTTTCCATTTTATTTTTGTCGTTGCAGTGATTTAAACCCTTCAAAAATGTCTTTACCCCGCAAGATACCCGCATGAAGAACCCGAGAGACCTGCTACTCTCACTCAGCCGGCGCCGGGACACCACCGGCTCCCACAGCAAGCCCGACTATGGTTTATAAATAGAGTGGCTGCTTTATAACAAGTGTTTATCCTCATGCTCTAATAATACTCCACATGTCGTTTCCGTTTTGTTGCAATGAAAATCATGAATCCAAACCTTTGTGCCGAGCGTTTGTGGCACTTTTTTAGCGGCCCGTGAGCACCTTCACGAGCTCTGCTTTGTAGTTTTCATGGAAGAATCGGAGTTTCTGTCCTGCTCCCTGCGCATCACGTTTCTTCCTCCCTGCTCTCTGCAACAAGAGGCAACCTGTAGCAACACGCCGACCACGGCGCACTTTTCTCAGCCTGCATCTGTGTTTTATGCTTGTTATATTATCAAACATCCAGGCGACTAAACTGTGTGTGTGTGTCTGTGTCTGTGTGTGTGTGTGTGTGTGTGTGTGTGTGCGTGGAGAAGCGCGGCGGTGCAGCGCGCCTAGTCTTCCTCCTTCACCAGTTTGTCTTCTAATTAAAATATTCAAGTTAAATGCAACACTCCTGCTCTGTCAGCGATAACACAGTCTGCTACCCATCTGTTCTTAAACATGTTGCGCGTAATTCGGTTAAATTTCAAACAAAAGAGAGAGAATGTGATTTTTTTAGTAGCGTTTGTGTAGGTGGATCTCCCCTGCAGGTGTGTTTAATCATGACAGCACCTTGTTTACTGGCGCACATTGAAGTATAGATTATAAACTCCATCTGTATTGGTTGATTTTACTCCTAATGCCATGCAAAGTTTAATTCTGTGCAGCCTGGGCAGCAGAAACACCTCTTTTAGTGGCTGCATCATCATGCACCATGGTGAAATGTCTCCTTGCACTTGAGATATTAGGGGTAAAGATCCAGGAGGGCTGCGTGTGTTTGTGATTTCGCATACTTTACCCCTCCTTACTCATGCATTTGTTTAAATTAGTGTCTCCTCATCCCAGCTGCAGCTCTCTAACTTTGACTTCCCTGCATGACGCAACTGCATCATCAAAATCATCAATCAGTGATTCAGTCTCACTTCTCATGTAATATTCCAGCAGGTTCTCTATATGATAAATATTCACATGTCATTAATAATTCATGAGGACTAGTTGCATGCTGATGAACGTGGTCCCGCCCACATACAAGGCGTGTCCAATCAGGCCTGCACACTCGCTGTTAGGAGCCTGTGAGGACTTTTTAAAATCGTGCAGGGGACATTTAAGAACCTCCACCTCACATTCTGTCTTCCAGTGGCACTATTGCATTAGCAAACAGAACACAACATCAGGATTTTAGGGGGTAAACGTCACTTAATGGAATCAGGCTGAGGTCTTTGGAGAGGAAAGTTAGTCTGCTCAAAGGTTATACCAGAACATTTGTATAAATAACATCCGAGGTGGCTTCCGCATCTCAGTTTATGCATCTTGTCTACAAAATGAACTTAGTGACGTTCCTCTGCTTGCCAGGTGGTACTGCTGCAGCATGAAACAGATGAAAGCGTTGTTTAATTTCATGAAAGCTGGACAAGTTATTGCAAGGCAGTGACATCATTTGACATACTGAAGAATGCTTTAAATAAGTTTCACTAGAGGTTAACCCTTTGGAACCCGAGCAAACTGGCTGAACATTTCTTACCAAGTTGCTCATCGTCTTTTTTCCATGTTTAGACAAAAAAAAACAGACCAATTTGCTTAGGGTTCAAAGGTTTAAATACATGTGAAGGCATCTGAAAGCAGCACAAGAAAAGTGATTTTGCTCCATGTTGCAAACAGTAAATATGTCCTAATGACAAAATCCAAACTATTATACCATTTGCGATATATTCTTTTAGATAATCTCTCTGGAAAATATTGTTAAAATGATCACTTAAATGTAAAGTGGAAAGAGAGGTAAAAATAAAGCAGTTGAGGTGGGTTTGAAGGTGTTGGTTTCGTATGTTACTGGCACAACTTGGCTGGCAGAGTGGCTGTTATTGTTGCCATGGAGATGGAGGGGGGTCCACTTTGTACCTAGGAATGTGGCTGACCCCACCCTCTTGATGAGGATGAGGAGGAAGAGGGAGTTCAGAGGGAAAATAGTTAAGATACACAGAGAAGAGCGAGAAAGTGCCCAGAATCTTCAGGGAAAAAAAGACCATTTTTGACTCTGGGAGCAAAAATTGCTCCGCTTACTGGCTTTCGGTCATATTTCACTACCTTCAGTTTGCTCAGGCTATGGAAAAAGCTAGTAAGTGGACCTTGAGTTAAGATTATCAAGAAAATATGGACCTGAGTGAAAGCGATACAGGAGGGATCATGCAGAATTTGTTTCAAAGTCTTTCCCCCTCATTCCCAGTATTCCTGGTTATGTATGAGCTGCTGTGTGCTCACTGAGGCCCCCTGGTGGAGTCTGTTTAAATTATTCCCCAGGAGTTCATCTTGCCTTTATCATCACTGTCCACATAAAACATGTATCTCCAAATTGGTAAAGTTTAAAGTGTGAAATCAACTCCTCTCATGTCACTTTTGTGTAAAAGTGTCTTGACAAATAAAACCCTTTAAAACCCACTTCAAAATGCATTTTCACATCATTAAAATGCAGTTTCTTTCTTAAAATAATGCAAATTTGACATTTGGAGATGCACGATTTTAATAGGACAATGAGAATAAGCACAACAGGGCTGAATCTGAACAAAAATCCAAAATAATCACACGCAAAAGGCCTCTCATTCTCATTCAGCATGTAATCATTAACTTATAAATAGAGTACTTAGCTATTTGGTCGTGTGTGTGTGTGTGTGTGTGTGTGCTGTTTTAATCCTCACCCAGATATGAATCTCCATTCAGCCAGGTGAGGGAGTTCAGCGGTAATGTATACCTGGAGGTTTCCTTTGAACCCGTCATGCCTTGCAACCACAAACACACACTTTATTTGATGCATGCTTTCCTGTGTGCGCGCACGCACACACACACACACACACACACACACACACACACACACACACACACACACACACACACACACACACAAACAGGTTGCCTCACCTTTTACATGACCCATATCCCAGGTGGAGCTGTGTGTATGTGTGTGTGGTAGCCATAACAGCCATAACATCCTCAGATGCAAAGATAAATCAGCGATACCGCAGCCCTCAGTCTGAGCTGTTCTCTCTCGTCTTTGTCTCCGAGTTTGATGGATTTTACGATTTTCTTCTCTTGTCTGCTGTTGACTCTGCTTGTCTTTTCCCCCACATCCATCTCTTGTTCTCAGTGTCTCTCCCTGAATTCTAAAACACTCCTGGTTTGACTTTGCAAGTTTTAACATGAATTAAACCAGTCTCTGCAATAACTGTGAGCGATTTTAGTGCATATGTTTTTGCAAGTGGATGAATTGTAAGAATTCCTCCCAGTTTGGGAGTCGCCAATTGAAAAATAATCTCATTCATAACTACAAAAGTGGTCATGTTCTAATTCTTAAAGCAAGAGCCAAAATAATAAGTTTATTGAAGGATTGTTTTGATGATCGATTGATCATTTATTATCGTTATTTTTCAAGCAAATCACTAAATATTCCAATATTTGTGTGGATTTCTGGCTTCTCTTAATTTTATGTGAGAGAAAACCTGAATATATTTGGTTTTTAGATGGTTGGTAGGGCAAAACATGATATTTGAAGATGTCACATTGACTTTTTGCACATTTTTTTCACTATTTTCTGGCTTTTTTTTTTAGACCAAATTGATGATTAAAAAAGTCACTTTTGGTAGCCAAACTTAGGCAGCACTACGTGACATGGCAGAAAGTGCTACGATTGCCTCACATACTAAATTTATTGGTGGAAAAAAGACAGCAAAAGTGCATTTATCCAAAGAAAAATTCTTTGTACATATTTTGAAAACAGATTAAATTATTTTGACCTTACAACAAGCCTTAGAGATATCCTGATGGTTCTGGATAATCAAAGTTGTTTTGCCTACTTTCCCAAAGTTATCTCCACATACCTCTATCCTCCTCCTTCCTAACTGTATCTCTCCTGTCTGCCCCTCCATATCTCTGTCACCCTCATTTCCTTTGTGCCTGTTCTTAGAAGACAAATTCCATCTTTATCTCACCTAAGGGAAGGCCAGCAGTCACATTTAAATTCGTAATATAGTTACACATTATAAAGGAAAGTATGTGTACCCCACATGTGTGTGTTTCCTTGTCGCACTGTGGTGTCAATGAGCTGAAGATGCCATTAGGATTAACAGGTGGAAAAAAGTCAATGAGAGCTAACACCAAATGTTTAGACAGCTAATTACCTCTATCCAGAACTTTCCCTCCCTCCTCCTCTTCATTCACCGACTCGCTCCCTCTCTCCTCTGACACGTTTAAGAAGCAGCGCTGGAAGTACAAGTTGAAGTGTCAGGAGTAAAAGATGAAACGATAACAGAATGAGTAATAGAAGCAGGAATAGTAGTAATAGCCTAATAAAAGTAGATGAAAGCGGAGAAGGTGTAGAAATACTACTAGTGGTAGCAGCAGTAGAAATTGCAGTAAGTAGTACAGGTCGCAGCAGTAGACTACTATTGTAGTGGTCGTTTTTTAGGGATATTTGGAGTTTCAATAGTAAAGTAATGGTGTTGTCTGTATAAAAATGTTTTAATCATCATTCTGACTTGTTTTCATTTCCCCTGGGGACATAATCTCATTTAAGCTCTTTGCACAAGATATCTCTTTCTGTCACTCACTCTCAAACCTCTTAATCACCCACTCTGCTTCCACCCTACTTCTCCTCCCTTCGGTGTGAAGAGGAGGGTAAACACGGAGTGTTTGTTAGAGACTTCTTTATTTACTCCATCCTTCACTGTTTGGTTTGAGGCTTTAAAGGTCAGCCATGTCTTTTTCCAGCTCTCCCCCATATATCCATCCATCCATCCATCTCCCCATCTATCTATCTTTTGTATTATATTTTTACTCTCATCACTATCCAGACCACCATGCAGCCAAAACCTATTTTTATGTTCTTACAACCCTCCAAAAACAACAGCTAATAGTCGTGTTATTCACAGCTCCCCACATGACATGAGCTTTAAACAGTCTGTGGGGGACTTAAACATTTTTAAACTTCTTTGGGGTTAGAAAAGTCAGGAATCTGTGATCTTCTGATCTGGAGGGTTAAACTGCGGTTTGAGGGAACCTTTCTTTGAAGAGCAGTGAGAATATCCAGATTAAAGCAGAGCTCTTTGTGGAATTTGGGGCTGAATTAGGTTACAGATTAAGGTTAAAGAGACTTGTTTGAGTGTATGGTAACTAACTGATCTTAACACCCCATTTTTCCCACTTAATGCCTATGATGTGTTTAAGACCACAGTCTTATTCAGTCTGCATTCTGGTGAATTTTTATGAAACAGTTTGTGCGTTTGCTTCTCATAATCTGAATTCTACAATCATTGTGATACTCTGCAAACAGGTTTGTCTTCTCGTTTCAACAATACTTTAAAAAACACAACTTTTTAGGTACAAAAAGTACAATAAAAGTAAAAACCATTTTACTTTTGCCACTTTTTTGACTTATAGTAGCCCATTTGAAGCTGTGGTTGGATAATCTTTGATGTTTTTCTTGACTGGGTCTCTAGAAGAGGAAAGTCCTACTTATGTTGATTTCTCATTGGTTATGTAATGAAACACTTTGAAGAAATATCTTATGATAGTAAGATATCATAAGATGGATGCAAGTTGCAACCATAAGAGCATCTATATCTCAGTCTGTGTCTGATTAAACTTATCTGACTTCTCTTTATCTTCTCACATTTAGAGAGGGTTTTTCTCAGGATCAGCCGCCGCACAAGAGAGATTTATGTAGGATTTAATCTCATTTTAGGAATGGAAGCTTGTGTCTTCAGACATTTGTTTGTCTCTTAGCAAGATTTGGCTCTGGGATCAGCTGTTGGTGATGATCCAGACCTGGATAATGTGTTTTCTTTTTGTATTTCTAGCCAACTTTTTGTTGTGTTCATAAGCTGATAGGAAAGCCAGACATCTCAGACTTTATCATTAAAGTATAGTCACTGTCGATCCATGGGCTATTTGTCAGATAATCCAAATCGGAAGGCATTACAGAGGTGGCAGGTGTGCTTGTAGAAGAATTATTTGTCATTAATGGAGTGCTTTCTACATTCATTCACTTCCTTTCCAGTTGTGTTTACTCAGTGCCAGACACTGACTTTTAAATTACGACCGTACAGATTTTTTCCTTTAAACAAATTCATCTGAATGTTGTTTTCCTGCTGTGTGTGTTTATGTGTGTGCGGTTGCGATCCAGTGGGCTACCTGACAAGTCCACCTACACAGAGCAGTCACAAGACATGCCGTCCTTTTCTGCTTATGCTTCCCTGACCTCCTTTTCTTCATGCTTCCCCCATTTTCCTGAGGAATAATTTAATTTTACAGCCCAGAGGAAGCACAGAGCGCTGCTTAGGGACACAACAAAATGAGACGGCGAAAGAAAGAGACATATAGCTTCAGGTGGGAAGCAAAGAAAACAAACAATAAAGCTTGACTGGACTCAAGTTATTGGGAGCAAAAAGAAAACAATGGATCAAAAGAGCAAATACATACAGACGATGCAGCACCATAAGATTGAAATGAATCACATATTCCTTCTCTAAGCTGGAGCATTTATTGTTTTGCATTCTTTCTTTCGGAAGAGAAGGAGAAGGTGGTTTAATCTATTAGAGATCAACCATAGACCTTGATTTACAGATGTCTGCTTCGTCCTCCTCTTTCCCTCACTCACCTCCTTTAAATGCAGCCTGTGGGCTGAAGTACTTGTTAACAAATATTTGTGAATGCAGTTCGACCCAAGCTGACTCACCTCGTCTGCGCATCATTCAACGCGTTTTTATTACTATCTGCTGTGCATCCACTCCCCTGTCTCTTGTTACTCCTCAAGACTTGTATCTTTCTCTTCTTTAAAAATTGGGAGCAGACTGTAAAACACAAACTCACCTTTTTTTCCAAGCTTTCATGCTCTTTAACTCTCTAGTTTCTCATTTCCTTATATGTTGTTGTCAACAAATGTAGAATTTTGTTATAAAATCTAGCAGCAGAATTTAAAAAAAAGGACTTAATATAAAAGCTTTGTTAGTAGTTGAGGCAACTTTAGCTTTTCCAAATGGAGGTAAGGCATAATTGTTTGAAAATTTACAATTTACAAAAAAGTGCCATTACATTCTCACACAATGATTTGTATGATATCTAATGAATTTGCACTCCACAAATGGCATTGCCCTGGTATGTATGTGACATAAAGTACTGTACAGGTTTAAGAAAGTAAAGTTATGAAGGCTAGATTAGCAAACATGTTTTGGCGTCAATTCACATAAAATTAAGTTATGTGTTAACATAAAGTTATGTAGGTTAGGTTTAAGAAAAGGAACGTGGGTGGAAAGTTATGTGCTAAATGCAAAGTTATGAAGGTTAGGTTTAGGTAAGTAAAATTACTTAGGTTGGGTGTTGTCACATTTCTGCTTAACACAAAGTTATGTTCTCAACGCAAAGTTCTATACTTAATGCAAAGTTACGAAGGTTGGGTTTAGGAAAGTAAAATTATGTCAGTTAGCTTTAGGAAACAAAACATGATAATAACTTACCTAAAACAACTGAAACTTCACTTGGTTTCACATGGGACACAAACCCCATTCTCCTGGGGGAAAGTCCTGTGTTTGTTTGATCCATCTATCAGCCCAACCTGCCTTTCCCAGCAGGCTTTTGCTCTTCATACTACTTCCTTCTTTACTCCCTTCAGGGCATTGGTGATGTGATTGTAGCACCCTGATGATGTGAGTTATATACCATGTTTATTAGATGCTTTGTTGAACAATAAATAAGGAATTTTCAGGAACTTTTCCAGATTTTTTATAACCCTTTAGCGTTCGTTTAGGTCTGTTTCTTTCATTTACTCCATGCAATAGAAAACTTTTTCTGGGGCCATAGAGAGCCAATAGGAAGGTGCGCAAAAGATACAGTTTATATCCATTTTAAATAAACTATTCCTTAAACATCTGTCATGAAAAAACCTGCCATGAAATCCATTCTTCTTTGTCTCTCGGCCCCCATCTTTCCATGAACGTTTAATCTGTTGATCTCACGTGAGAGACTGATGGCGAGAAGCGATAACACACGACACACACTCACAGTGCTATAACAGACACATTAGTGCGCTTAACATGCAGTCTGTGGCTGTCTGTGGACGAATGAATGAAGTCATCAGAGCTGCTTCGAACACGCAGAAAGCTGTTTTGACTGCTGCTGTATTGACCTTAGTGTGGGAGGGCATCTGGTTCTCTCTTCTCCTGTGTTTTTCACTGCTTTCGCTCTTGTTCCCTCACTACTTTTAATGCTCTCTCTTCCATTATGGACACCTGTTTCTCTAATCACACCACTCAGGAGGAAATAGGGCTTTCCAGAAACCACATGGGAAAATGGTATGAGTGAGTGTGAGTGTGTGTGTGTGTGTGTGTGAGTGGCTACTGTTTCTTTACACATTTCTCCACTACTGTCCAGACGGAGTCATTTCAAAGTAAAGGACAAGTTACAGAAAAATATCTGATTTCTTTGGCTGTTCCCTCCTTCACCCTTCACCTATAACAATAAAAGTATGTTTACATTTGCCCGACAAGGACCTCTTGTGGCTGCAAGAATTAAGCTCAAGCCTCTTAGGATCAAAGGTGGAGGTAGTGTGATGTTGTTGCAGCACTGCCATATAACCTTGTAGTTTCAGTGCTTGAATTTAACCTACATTAACTCCACTTGGGGGCAGCAAACACAACATCTGATATATTATTTCATAAAGTTTTCATCTAGCAGCAATGACGCAACATCAGCTTTCATTTTAAGTCATGTTTGTGGCCACCTGATGAGTGGTTTTCCAATATTCACTCTCTTTTAGCTCTGTTTTTGGTCTCCACCAGTCCAAATAAAATTATCTGGCTCTGCTTCGCTATGTAAACGATTGGTGCTTAGTAGGTAGTGTACATATTATTTTTAGAGTTTTGTCACAGAGGAACTGGAACAAATTAAGCAAATTTTTACCAAAACAATGACTTGAAGGTGCTATAACGCTCCCTGAAGTATTGTGCCTGCTGATAACTCATTGGTGTCCCATTTCTTTGTCCCATTGTTTATAAAAATAATTTAAAAAAAAGATTTATGTAGCTTTAAATTCAACATTATCCATAGAGGAGGCAGATTTAAAACCTATTTTGTAGTTTAGTTTGAAGAACTATTGACGTCTACCCCCTCAAAGTCAATTTGTTCACTTTTATAGCCCCAAATCATAAAACTGCCACAGAAAGCATAATTTTAAAGATTCAATCAACTTCTTTTCTGTGTTTCAATGGACAAATTTTCTTAAATTTCATCCCTCTGAGAGTCTGGTCATACCTTTACCTGTTTATTTCTGTCTGTCTGTCTGTCTCTTCCTCTTTCATTCTTTTCACTCCTCTTCATCAGATCAGAATCCCAGATAAATCCTAATAACTTGTACTGTATATACAGTAGTCACAAATACTGTTTGTACTTTACACCAAGCTGCACGCTGCTGTGTTTCAGTGTGTGTGTTCAGTGTGTGTGTGTGTGTGTGTGTGTGTGTGTGTGTGTGTTCCTGAGGCTGGAGCCTGGTCTTAGTTAATCCCAGGTCAGTGTGTCGGCTGGTATGCAGCTAAGCCTTTAGCATGCAGTCAGAGGATAATGTTCAGCAGCGTAGAGCAAGGTGCATGTTGAGGTCTCTGTTGGAGCATTTTTCACATTGTTTAGTGACACAGAAGGAGGCAGCAGGGACTGATCCACCTCTCATTTGTTCATAAATTCTTTTTAATTAGGTCTACTATTATTAATATTATTATTATACCCCTCTCCTCTCTTTTATTGTATCTGCTCTCTCTGACCTTTTGCTTTTAATAGGGACATATGCATACATATAAAGTGTTCTGTTCAAGGTTGTACATTGTTTTTGAAGTAGTTGATAGTGTTTTTAATTTTAATTTTTAATTTTTGATGAGTTGTGGCCTGTTTTCTTTCTGTTTATGGATATAGGTGTACAGATGGGTGATGCATTAAAGAAAAAACAACAAAAGTGTTATTATTAATGCTTCCAGAATAGCTTCATTGCTCCATGTCATGGATTCTCCAAAATACTGAACTTTAACTACAGTGATTCTTTCGAAAGATGCTCCCTCATTTGGTATATCAATGGTGTTTCAAAATGTTTCTGTACTAATTTATTCAGGTGACTCCTTTAATACGCCAAAAATATGTTGTTTTTTTTTCAACAATTCATTCTGTTGTTGCAAGAAAAGATAATCTTTCTCTCAACTTTTTGGAAAGCCATATTTTTTCCACGCACCCTATGCATATCCAACCCCCTGGAAGTGAGACCAGGCTGTTTTGTGTGTGTGTGTGTGTGTGTGTGTTTTTTTTAATTTGTTATTGTCAAGATAATGCATCTCATAACGAAATTTAAAACATTAGCAAGGCATCTTTTTTTTTGCCTTTATATAAGCGTGTGTGTGTGTGTGTGTGTGTGTGTGTGTGTGTGTGTGTGTGTGTGCAGGCATGCATGTGTGTGTTTGTGCATGTCAACACTAAATACGTAGCATTCCTCGTCTCCTCTAAACAAACAAACCCCTGCCTATCAGAACAACGGGAAATATCAGACATGCTAATTGCTTGCTAATTGTGTTTAGATGACTTTCTAACTTTAAAATGTTGCATTATGCACAAAACAAAGGATTCAACAAGACAATGTCTTAGGCCTAAAAGCACTTCAGAATAATTGGCATTTTGAATGCACATTTTTCTTCATTGGACAGCACAAACAGGCCAAGGTTGCCAAGATGTGAATAGTAAGTCTGGAGAAGCATCTGTCACAGCAAAAATTACATTAAGCATTTCATTTTCAAGTCTTTTCCCTCTAAATGTTTTACGTTTTCTCCTTTTCAGTGCAAAACCAATAAAAAGCTGCACGGTTGAACATTTCAGCTGCTGCTCTTAGATGTATCTGTTCTCATCAGAGGCTGGTATAAGTGAGGATGTTAAGGAGAAATGTAGGCAGGGCAGGAACCTGCTGTGGCCTGCCTCTATACAAAATCACATCAGACACAGAGGACTCGGAGAAGCAAGAGGGAGCATGTTGCAGCTGTGAGGATCTCAACCAAACTACTGCTAGAAAACACAGTCAGAAACTTCTACTAGTACTGGGATATATTTGATTTTTAAAGTTACTGTTTTGCTTGACTTTTGATTCATGATTGTGTCAGTCCTCTTTAAAGTCTTGAGAAACTTTACATCTTTTTACCTGCATGCTTTAAACTCTTGTTACCGCCCTCATGTGGCGAAGAGGTGGAACTACAGGTGGACAGGTGTTTGCACAGAATATTATATGGCCAAAAATATGTGGACACTGCTGCTCCCTTTTGGTTACCTGTTGAGGTTGTTAGTATAGGCCTAACAGTTCTAATAGAGGGGAATGTTAATGATACAGCATATGATGATCTATCAGATCATAGCTGGGCTGAGTTACCTCAAATGCAAAAAAGCATACCTTGGTGAGCTCACAGTCAAAGACAGGACGACATTCAACACAATAAAACCATCATAGGAGTAAACATTAAAACTACTCAGTCACTTATATAAAAGACAAACTGAGTAGGAGCAGTCAGGCAAAGGGTATTCGGTCAACAATTTAAAATATTGCAAATGATAACCAAAACAAATGATGAGCAGAAGAAAAAATGCACCTCAAAGTGCTCAAGTTTTACTTTTGAAGAGCAGAACAGAGTAAACAGAGTGCAGAAGAGCTGCTGGTGAGAATCATCTCAGTCAATGTTAAGTTAATGTGCTTCTATCTTTGTTGCAGCAGTTTGGGGAAGAGCCTGTCCTGTTCCAACATGCCAGTACTCCCACATTTAAAAAATCTTGTGGAAAAATATAAATAATATCAAATATGGGCCTAAAATTCAGGTGCAGACATATTTTGACCACCGCCCTTTCCCAACACATCAGTCCCATCAGCTTGTAGTCCCAGACAGGATGAAGTTCAAGCTCACAGCCCGCGATTCCACTCCACCTTTCTGTCCCGCTATCTGACAGATAAAGTATCAGGACGTACCATCTTGTTTTGTCTACAGCAGAGGGTTCTGGATAGACATTAAAATTAAGTTGCTCATCCAAACTCACCCCAACAAGGATGCATCTCTAGCATTTAGGTTTCCGTGCTTGGTTTATGGAAGCATGCAACTGTTTGCACAAAGGTTGTTTAAATGTTTAAAAGTAAATGTTCCTGTGATTTTTGTTTTGTATTGATGCTTATTGTTTTTTTTGGCTTGGGTGCAAAAACCCTCAAAAGCAGAAAGTAGGAGGAGGTTGGGTAAACTTAAAAATCTGACAAGTTGATCTTACTCAAAAAAATCTTGGAAATTGCCTTTAATAAGGAAAGTAAAAAATAAGTATTAATTCTGAGTTATGTTTACTCAAAGTGTTGTTTATTTTAAAATGAGCTGTATTTGTGTGGAATTGTTGGACCTTAAAAATAACAAGTGAAATGACCTTTTTCTTTATGGATGTTAGCAACTTCAGTAAACCAAGTTAGTCTGACTTAACCTAATCATGACAAAGAAGATTTTGAAGTTAGGAGATCTACAAATTCTGTTTTCTGAACATGTTCAAGAAAATAAAAATATGACTGACTGGTTTGCAAGCAGCAGAATACAAATATATAGCAAAGTAAACTTGGTTTACTGAAGTTTCTAAAACTTAGAAAAATTAAGTTAATTCAATTTGTCAATTTAAGTTGCAACAACTTGACAAAATTAAGTAAATCTAACCTTTTTTTTTTTAAAGTAAAATCCACACTTCAACACTTCAATATGCAGTAAACATTAACCAAGGCTTCTTTTTTTTTTAGATAAAATCAACTTGTCAGATTTTACAGTGTGGGAATATGGGTTGAGATACAGTTGGACGTGTTTACAGGACCTGGTGAGACACAGATTGAGACAAATCTTCACAGTCGAAGGGAACATGAAAGAAAAGCAAAGGGATTGATTTAAACATAGATTCTTTTGTTCTTCTGCTGGAGCGCCTCATGTTGTGACCGCTCCACTGAAACCTTAAAAATGTTCATGGTTGTATGAAACAGACTGATCACACCGCTGCGCTTTGTACCGTTTGAGTCCAAAGGAAGAACAACAATTTGGACCACATTGACATGTCTGTTTTTTTTCACATTCTGATGAACACTGACATGATCTTATCAGCGTGATTTTAAAGCATATTTAGAAAGCCGTTCTTTCTTTCTTTGTCACCTCCTCCCTCCTCCCTCCTCCTACCTGCTGTCTCTCAGTGTGTCCCCAGGCTACACATATCCAGGTATTCAGCTGGCAAGCTGCCGCTCCCCTCTCTAATTTCTTGTTGCCCGTAGCTACAAAGCACCGTGCCAAGTGGTGATGTATGTGGAGCATTGCAGAGAGATGGTAGAGAGGCATGTTTAAACCTGTGGGCAGGGCCGGGCTCGGCTGGGATTGAAAGGGCTAGGCTGGGGTGGGTTGTTATATCTCCCAGGGGAAAGAATTCAACCTTCCCCTGTTTACAAGATCCACGTGAGGACATTTTCTGGAACAAACACTCTTAGATCAGCAGTGTATATTTTGCAATATGGTGACTACAAGTGCTTATTTACAACTTGTGTTCTTGAAAATGTGATTGCTCTGATCGTTTTTGCATCCAGATCGAGAAAAAAAAGATTATTTTTATGGTTTTGCTTGCAGCCAATAACCACAAATGCTTAGTTTCATGTGATGTGTGATTGGCCTGCTACCTCAGTTGAGTATAGTCAAGTGTATTTATGATGCAAAATGTTTGAAAGTAAACTTGGATTTTACACAAATGAAAATTTGGTCAGGCTATAGTCGGCAGATTTGTGTGCTAGGTTTCAATCATTCACATAACAGTTAATAAGGTAGAAAAAAAAAGGTATCAAGAGAAGTCTTTTAGTATTTATATCACCTTAATGTTACTGGTTTTGTATTTTTTTTTTTCAAAATGATACCCATCTCTCTAGTTTATAGTCGCTGTTTTGTGCTGCTGTTTATTACTGGTGACCTAACAGACTCCTGTGTTCCAGTACATACGCAGAACATTAACAACAAGTCCCATTTGGATGGCCAGGTTATAGAAATTCCTAGAAAGTGTGTGTGTGTTTGTGGTTAATGTGGTATTTGCACGGAGCAAAAACAAACACAAAACTGCCTCTAACATTAAATTGCTTACAAAATGAATAAGGTCTGGTGCCTCAAAACCCTTAAGTGCTCCCTGCGTGTATCTCTCAGTGGGAGGTCACTTGGGGTCAACATTCATTAGGGCGAATGAAAAGAGAAAAGAGGAGAGAAAATTGTTTTTAGAGGAAAGAGAATTCCTGGGAATATCAATGGAATTCCTGGACCGGCACTGTGGAGTTTGTGTGTGTATGTGTGTGTGTGTGTGTATGTGTGTGTGCACGTGTGTGTGCGCGCGTGTGTGTGTGTGTTTGTGAGACAGTCGGGGGTCTTCCTCCTCCAAAGAGCCAGTTAGTCAAAACACACATGGTCAAATTTTTTTTGTCAGAGTGAAAATATTTGGTTTGGTCGTCACTCTCGGGGTGTCAGCACCTTGAAGTAGTCAAAGTCCAGCGGTGATGAAAGGGATCAACGGTTTGAGGGCAGCGGCTCGGAGCCTGGTGTGCCACTCTTCAGAGCAAGGAAACACACACACACACTTTAAACGCACAGATATTCAACACAAGTAGCAGAACACATACACCCAGATGCTGAACCAATAAATTATACCATAATAGCAATGTAATCTTCTAGTTTTTCTTCATCAAATTGTCAGGAGTTACATTTTCCAAACTCCAAATACTTTTTTCATATTTTAATCCTTAAAGAAACAGCTAAAAGTTATAAGATAAAAGATAACAGAATAGTTTCTCCTAGAGGAAAACTGTTGTGCAGCAGTTGCAGCATAAAAAGGTTGCAAATATAAAATGAAAAATATTAGGAAAAGTTTGCAAAGCGTGCACACCTTGATGTTAAACAGGTGCTGGAAAAAAAGATGATGGAAGATATGAAAAAACTGATAAAGAGCGTGAAGCTCGAAACATCATATCGTGATAATTTAATAAAATATTTATAGGAGCATAGTGTGCGAACTCTGTTTTCGCATCTCTTAAATATCAGCAAAGACCCTAACATTATAAACTTATGTAATAAAAGTATTTTTTAGAATGAATCTTCCACATTTTTACCATTAAAGGTAGGCAGGCAAAAACAGAATCAGGTTTATTGCCAAGTAGAAAGTAAAGTATAACTTTGTTTCTAAAATGAAAAGAGTTGAACCGTATTTGGAAGTGTTTGACATGGCATCAGTACTCACTCAGGTGTAGTATAAAAATACACTAAACTGTGCAATATCTATACTTCCTACATGCAATAATCTGAAATTAGCCATTCATTCTGATGTTTCGTATTTTTCACTCTCCTCTGCTGCTTTAGTATTGCAGATTTCCTCTCTGTGGGACTAGTAGAGGATTATTTTAATTTAAAGTGTGAATAAAAATGTTTAAATTGGATTATATTCTGATTTCAGACTCATGAAGTGACCAGTGTAACCAGGGCCTCGGCTATACATACAAATATATCTGTAATGTATGTGGTCAGAAATATTACAGACTCATTAAGACAGAAAACACAACAGAAGAAAAAGTTATGTTGCGTCAAGACTAGAGATATACTGTATATATAGCCTGCATGTGTGAGTGTGTGTGTGTGTGTGTGTGTGTGTGTGTGTGTATAAACATGCTGGCTCTTGTTCCAGATTGCGGTTTGAGATTGCTGATCTGTGATGAGTGTTGAAAAGCAGAAGTTATTAGTTGTGGTTAAATTGTAGGGGGTTTCACATGTACTGTTTTTGTGCACATTAATGATAGAAGAACAATCTGTGTATGCAGCTGTGTGTACTGTCTATGACAGTATTTGTCTATTAATGTTACGTGTGTTTCTGTGCTGCATGAATGCAAATGTGTGCATGTCTTTGTGTCCTCGTGTGTGTGTGTGTGTGTGTATGTGTGTGTGTTTGTGTCTGTGCGCTAACCAGGGCACGGCAGTGTGTATATGTAAGTGTATAATCATCAGTCTTTGATGAGTGGGGGAATTCCAGTCTCGCCAGTCTAATCCCAGGGTACATGCCTTCCGCTCCCTCTCCCCTCCTCACCTCACTTCACCTGGCTCACCTCTCCATCATTCTGTACACACCTAGCTTCATCTCACTTTTTAATGCAGTTTATTTATATTTTGCGCAAAAATCAACCACGTTTTCAACATTTTTTTGCTTACCAGTGATGGAGGGAGTACTCTGGTCTTTGACTTAAGTAAATGTATTAATACGACAGTGTAGAAATACTCACAAGTGAAAGTCCTGCATACGAGTCTTTACTTAGGGATTGAATTGTAATTATTGAGGCAGTAATGTGAGTATTACTTTAATGTTTTTGGGTCTTCAACGGTTTTCAGGCCAAAGACCCCGTAGCTGAGTGTCATGCATATAAACATACCTTTTTTTATGGTGCATTCAATACAGAAATATTGGAATAATAATTATTGACTGATCCATGCATTTATACATCATGTTTGGACGACACAGACTGCACGAGACCAGACGGACAAGACAAGCAGGACGGGACTGGATGGACAAAACAGGACCAAACGGACAAGACAGTGGTAGAAAGATTGGGCTGTTGGGACAAACGGCACATTGTGACTTGTTTTACTTTTGTTAATTAAATAACTGGTGTGAGACATATATGAGGGGGCTTTTGGGGAAGCAGTGCCATGCATGTGGGATTTAGTGGCATCTAGCGGTGAGTTTGAGAACTATGGTGGCCGGCGGGTAATTATGGAAACGCGAATGGCCGTATGATCTAAAGCCATAGTTTGTTTTGTCCATTGTGGGCTCCTGTAGAAACAACAGTGGAAGAGGACCAGCTCTAGACAACAACTCTTTTTTAGTTTAGTTTTTTAGTTATGAATATTATACACCATTTCTGTCGATAGAGTTGTCCCTAAATCCCGCAAAGTGGACTTTTAGACTGTGTGAACATAAATTTAGGCTGCTTTAGCTCAATAACTGTTGACCTCAGCTTGTACGTGTTGCACATCCACCCCTCCTTGTGTACCTGTGCCGTCATGCCTCTGACTGTTATTACCTGTCCTACACGGACCTCCAGTGGTGCTGAGCGGCTGGCTGGGGCTTGTCGGGGCTTTTCCTCCCCTCAGGCAGGATCGCCGGGGTTGGCATGATGGAAAAAAAAGTGGGACGGAGGTGAGGAGAGAGTGAGGGAAATGATAGAGAGAGCTAAAAGACAGATACAGACGAAGGGAGTGGAGCAAATATCTGCAGCTCACTGACCTCTCTAAGTGGATTACATGCCCCGGCAGTGCTGTGGGGGGAGAGAGAGAGAAAGATGCTTTTAACACTGTGTTTAGGTAGATTTTAACCCTGTGAAAACCTGAATCAGAATGGGGTTTCTTGTGCTATGTTGAGACCCCTTTCACAAGCTGTTTAACCCTTTGAAACCTGATCAAATTGGTTTGATTTCTTTGGGAGAAGAATGCAATGATCCACCAGGCAATTTTCCCACAAATTTCAAGATATTAGTAAAGAAAATGATTAAATGAAAAAGAAAATGACTTGAAATTTAAAAAAACGTTTATGGTAGGGGTAGTAGACAATTATATAAAAAAAAGGAAAAAATGTCCAGAAAACTGTATTTTTAATATATACAAATTTTACACATTTAAATGATGATGTCACAGCTATTTTTTGTTGTTTATTTCTATTTTTGTTAAGCCTATTTTCACTTAATTTTACTTTTTATATTCATTTGTTGCTGTTTTTTGGACCATGTCTTGATAAGTCGCTTATTGCCTTTTCCCCAAGAACTTAAACCAATTTAATCCGATTTCAAAAGGGCTAAACAAGTTAATTTCAGCTCTGTTCAGTCTATTTGTTAACCCTAAAGGTCAATAATTCAAACACACTGCAGCTAAATGAGAACTAAACGAAATGTACTATAGGATCAAACAAAGCTGTGCAGTGTTCATATCTTTATTAGGACTATGGAACATTTTCAATGTCAGTATATTAGATTCATAATGTAGGCTAATAATATAAATTAATGGTATCATGATAGAAGTTATACCATAATTTATCACTTGATATCACTTGTCTTTTACCATTATGGGTAAACTCCCTCCTAACCCATCAAATACCACTGCTTTGCCAGTCGATACAGATGCACAGAGGCACCCTTCATGGTGATATGATACGCACTAGGCTGCAGCAGTTGTTAACATTGCCAGCGACAAATGTAAGAGCGAGAAAGATTGTATAAGGAGATATAATAGATACGTTGCTCTGTCTTGCACCATAGTGACAAAAAATCCATACCATCACAGCCCTAGCTGTCCCTGAACGTCCAAAACTGACTTGACAAGATATTTTTCCGTGTAGGTCCACTGACAAAGCAGTGGTATTTGACGATTTGGGATGAGAACATGTTGCAAACTCAGTCAGCGGCTCATCTTACAGCAGCACCAGGAGAGATGGCAGGAAAACAGATGTATGGAGAGATAGAGACAGAGAGAGAGAGAGATGGAGGTGAAAAGAGTGTGAGCTGCAGGCCTGGGCGTGGGAGAGCAGACTGCATTGAGCTGAAGCAGACCAGAGACTAATCTGGAGATTCAGGGCTTGTAAAAACACCGACACACACATCCACACACTCACACACACTTGGCACCCCATGTGCAAGTGTATTCAGGCATGTGTGTGTGTATGTGTGTTGGTGGTAACCCCTCTACCTTGCAGATAACAGTTAGCACACGTTTTGTGTTTACTGCCAACATGTGGCATTCTGTGGATCCTTTAATCCGAAAAACTCCTGACGTGTGACAAGTTTATGCTTTCTGGCATCGAGGGCTTCACTGGGAATCAAACCATCAAACCTCGCTCTGAATGGTGCCTTGCTTTAGACTCTGCGCCTTGCAGGAAGTCGCCACAGAGAAGAGTAATGTAAAAAATCCCAAATGTGACTTCTTTAAAATGCTTGTTTTGTTTGATAAATAAGCACAAACCTAAATATATCTCATTTTAAATGATATATAACACTAAAAAGGCATAAAATTGTTACGTTTGAGAACCTGAAACTGGCAAATATGTGAAATTTCTGCTTAATAATCATTGCAAATGATAACTGACTGGCCTCTCTTGGGCCATTGAAAGTGTTATAATGTTGTCAGTGAGAGTTGCTGAGAGGCCAGATGGTGTATCCACACAAAGTGTTGAAATGCATATACAGGCATGCGAGGTAACTTAATACAGACAAATGCATGCAAGGGCTGGCGGGGAGGTTTCTATGTCGGTTTTTTTCAGACTGTCACAATTGAGAAAGACGTAAAAGATTTACACTGTTGGATATGGTTTGGTTCAGATGTGAACAGCTGATTTTACCTCTCACTGTCCTTCCTGACATTGTTAACAATGTTTTCTCACAAATAGATAATTGCAATTTTGGACTGCAGTTAAAAGGATACATGCATACACTCCTCACACTGTGGTGACACATAACTGGTTGAAAATTGGCAATTACATTAAATCAGCCATGTACAGGATTTAGTGGCATCTGCTGGTCAGGTTGCAGATTGCAGCCAACTGAATTGTTTGACCAGCAGTCAAAAACCCAAACATATCTTCAGATTGCATTTGAGAGGGTGGAACCAGAAATTGTTTGGCATTTAAATTAATGAGCACGAATCAAAATTGTTTTGATTTACTGATTATTTCTTCTCAAACTCTGTTAAAAAGTCTGTGTAAAACTCACCAATCTGTTCGCACTGATGCAAGAACTGAAAATATTTGTTGATTAATCAATTGATCAATCATAATTGACCATAATTTGAAGCAAAAATGTCAAAAATAGTCCTCAATAATGTGAGAAGTTTCTGCTTTCTTCATGTTATGGTTTTGTAATTAATTAACTGAATAACGGAGAACACAAAAGGCAACTTAATAAAAGAAATCATCATTAGTTACAGCTCTAATTACTGCTGATGATAAACTTATTACTGTATGTATTGATCAGACATTTGCCAACTGTGCCGGATCCACATATACAGTTTTTTTTCAATGCCATTATAAAATAATATAATATATGATTTATCCATAACAAGCTGCCCATTCTAGTTATAAAGCCACAGCAATCACTGATGCATATTATTGATCCATGTATCACTATATGGCAGGTGTAATCAGTTCTGTGTGCACAGAATCATAATAAATGAGAAAAAGTGAGATTGTTGCATCCCTACGTGCAGAATGTCCGTGGAGATTCCTCCCGGTCATTAGTTTTAAACTCTGCGCCTGTGAGGTAACGCTGTTTTGGGAGTCAGGATGTTGTCACCAAAACAAACAATCTCCCTCAAATGATCTCACTGTGGGAATTACTGGGCCGAGACGCCAAACATTCGCCTCCAGTCTCCCAGTTTAGAACCTGACCCATGAAGCCCTTCACACCTCTGAATGGGCTCTTAACACTTTATTAGATCGACTGACGCAAATATTTGCAGGTTTATCTTTCTCAGATGTGTTTTATATCACTTTACATTGACCGGCTGTGGGTTTTGCGTTGTTGGTCACACAAAACAAGACATTTGAAGCCGTCACTGTGGACTCTGGGAAATTATAACATGCATTTCTTATGATTTTTTGCCATTTTTCACACTAAAAATGAGTCACCACCCTACTGTCTGCACTGACCATTAAAACAGTAATTCCATGAAAGCCATCAACACAAATATGGAGACACAAAAGGTTTTCGTAGACACAGAAGAATGCTGACTTGTCTGCCCGTTTGTCCTCTCTCTCGTGCGCTCTCTGCCTCCCTGTCTTTCTCACAACCTGACTGCCTGGCATGCGTGCAATCGATGCCCGTCTGGCATTCGCTATATCAACAAGCATGGGAAAAGTTAATCAACTGCTTGGCACTCCCACTCCCTCCCTGTCTCCTCTTTCTCCTTTAACCCTCTTCTCCACAACTTTCTCACTCTTTACTCCCTCGAAAAGTACTTCCTGCTGAGAAAACAGATTTTTTTGCAGATAATTTTGTTTTATTTTAGATAAAAGCTTTTTATGTGAGGTTAGCTTCTTGTTTTGGTTCTTGCTGACCTTGCATGTCATTATCAAAGAGCCAGTGTAGGAAAATCCATGCGCCTTTCTCCTCTGTGGGTGGATGAACACACAGAAGCACGCAGTAGCGAAATAACGGAGCACCCTCTAGTGGTGTAGGTGAATTTCAGAGTTACGCTATCCGTTTTGACTCACTAGAAATGTGTAATATTTAGAACAATTGATCAACTTTGATTTTACAAAAAAATGTCCACAGGCTGATCTTCAGCAGCAACATCCTTATGTGCTTTATTTCTTTTCAATAGCTTTTTTAAAGTTTTCTGTCTGTGTTTTTGTCACCAAATTTGGCCACAAGACTCTTATAAAAGGTTGTTAAGCATACAAGTCAAATAAATTAAATAATTTTTAACAGCACACATCCTCATCTCTCTTTTTCTTATCCTCCACCAGGCTTGCCATGGATGTGTGGGATCCAAATGTGACTGCAGCGGAGTAAAAGGAAGCAAGGTGGGGGGAAAAATGACACAATGCACACATAATATACATTTAATATGTGCTTTATCACATCATAATGTACATATAAGCAGATCTGAATGTTTATTAATGTGCAATATTTGTCAACAATTATATTTTCTCCTATGAAAACATGTTTTCTATTATTACCTCTGCCAAGGAGGTTTTGATTTTGGTTTGTTTTGTATGTTTGTTAGCAGGATTTTGGAAAAAGTACTTGCTCAATTTTCCTGAAAGTTGGTGGAAGGGTGTAGCATTAGCCAAGAGGGAACCGATGAAATTTTGGAGTAGATCCGAATTACTGTGTGGCTACATGAAATGTTTTTCACTATTGTTAACATTGTGAGATAGGGCAATTGACCTCGGCGGAATAAATGCCATGCAGCTGAAAGTTCAGTGGATGGTAGCAAAGTTCAGTTGTGATAAAATGAGCCAGTTGGCCTTTTTTCACAGCAGACATTTTGACTTGTCATATTAGGAAGACCACAACATGCAAGTAATAACACTCTTACTCACATTCAGATGTAAACTGTCTGAAATAAACTGCCCCACGGTTGCCACCTGGGTGGCTCAGGAGCTAAAGCAGGCGGTCAACTAATCAGAAGGTTGTTGTTTCGACCCGCAGCTCATCCAGCCAAAATACAAGTATAAGTCCATTTACCAGAAATATTAAGGAAAAGTGTCCAACCTTTACGCCTCAGGAGTACAAGCAATAATATTACCTGCAATTTTGAAGTGAATAATAAAAGCACAGTTGAGATGATAAGACCGCTATTGTTTTTTTGGAGTTGATACCGATTATTTGTAGTTAATGAGGATGATAACCTGACACTTTCTTTGCCCTTTTTAATCAATTAATTTTATCGGCGATTATTAAAATAAAATGCAGATACAGATAATCGGCAAAATGCCAATTATCGGCCCCAATAATCGGCCAGGCCAATAATCTGTTGACCCCTTATTTGTATAGATGTTGTTTGTTTACTGTCTCTTTGTGACTGTGTGCAGGGTGAGAGGGGTTTCCCGGGTTTAACCGGACAGCCAGGAGTCCCAGGATTCCCCGGACCTGAGGGGCCGATTGGACCCAGAGGAGAGAAGGTGGGTTTGAGGCCAATATAAAAAAAGGTTTAACAAGGTTTTACTGAAACAGATCAAGGAAAAGTTGGAAAGATTGGAGGAGAAGCTTCATTTTGTTTTTGGCATTTCTAGTAAGGATTGTGGTAGAAATTATAGTCTCATATGTTAATATATAAAATGCCAAATAAATGTAATATATGCTCTTATAATTAGGTGGAAAAATCTAAGTTCTGGTATCAATAGCAAAACAAGACTGAGTATAAGAAAATTTTTTCATATTCTATCTCCATATTTCCTCCCTTTTAATATAATATGTATAACCTAGTCAACAAATTTCTGAATATGTAAACAAAACGCAGAATCTGATGAAGCGTTTCAGTGCAACTTTTTTCTGCACAGAGCAGTTTTATATTCTTGATGCAACAGACAGAGCTACGTTAAAGATAGTTATCTAATCCAGTTTCATGTCTGTTCTTCCTCTCAGGGTAGCGACGGACCTCAAGGACCATATGGTCCAAAAGGAATAAGAGTGAGTATATAACTTTTTAATGTCCCCTCTCGTGCAAACTGCAGCATCACACTTCACTTTAAAGACACACTGAGAGAAACACCCACTTCCACAAAAATACTTCAAAATAATGCACTGTTCCTCCTCTTGCATTCACATGAATCCCAGGGTTTAGTAAAAAGAGTTTAATTTCAGTTTTGTTAATTTTCCCTGTATATTCACCAGCATGATCTGAACACTGTAATGCTCCTCTCTGACCAGCAGATGTCCACATCTCACCAAATCTCACACACTCAGTGAGATTATATAATAATTACAAGCTGGATCTTCTGTGTTTGACATATTTTACAGCTTTTCTAATTTAAATTACTGATTTTTTAAATGTTTTTACTTCTAACAGGGGCCAGCTGGATTGCCAGGATTTCCAGGAACGCCAGGACTTCCAGTAAGTTTCCCTTTCATCTTTTTTTCTTTTTACATATATACCTCTTATTATTATTTTTTGCTTAACTTCTCTGTTTATCCATGCTCATGCTGCTACAACACCTGAATTTTCCTCTGGTGATCAATAAAGGTTTATCATCTTATCAAGAAGCAGGCAAGGAAAAAGCATTAGAATATTTTACAGTGAATACAGAAGAACTGCAACTTTAAATACATTTGTATAAAAATGTGCTTTGAAAAAGTAAAACATGGGTCAGTTAAAATCTGAGTAAACATTTTCTAAAGACAATAAATGTAGGGTAAAGAAAAAAATATATTTTATGATGATACAAACAAATTTATTTTCTATAGATGCACTGTGATAATCAATTACACAACCGCCTTCTTCCGCCTTACAAGAGTTAACCAGAAAACCAAACAAAACTCGGATAATTAAACAAAAATGACAACAATAAATTAAAAACAGCTTTGGACACCACAGTGGGTCCAGCACGTATAAATAAAGACTGGTGTTAACATGCAACACTGTGTTGCCTAGCAACATTGACGCGAGAGAGTTACAGCAGTTATCAGGAGTTTGTTTATTGTACTCACATGTCTTGTGCAACACAAAGTTCTCCTCAATCTGCTCCAGGTTCAACTTATTAAATCAGTGATTAATTAAGCTAGATGCAACCTTTGTTTTTTAACTTATTCCGAGTCACAATAATGCTAACACCATTATTTATTATATTGACTTATTATATATATTCTTTTGTTTCATTCATTTGCTCCAGTCTCACAGTTTCAGGACTTTTTATGTCACTTTGGTTTTTCCTCTGTAACGAAAGTGCAATACTTTTTAAAATTACTGATTTTACTTAAAAATACTCAAAAAAGGTGTGAACAAATAAATGACTTTGTTGTAATTTGTGAAGTCCACTCCTGTCATAAACCCTGTTGAAATTATTCAGAAACATGTGTGATGTAACTTCCTGTTTACTTGTGTTTCCTCAGGGTCTACCAGGGCAGGATGGACCTCCAGGCCCGAGAGGAGTGCCAGGATGCAACGGGACAAAGGTATCTGATAAAAAAGGAACAAATGACAAAAGCAAACTGAAAAGACAGAAATTCTGCCAAACAAGAAAAAAAACCCCACTAAAAATCCCAAAGCTTCTGATATATTTTCAAAGCATAGTACTGATATTGAACATTTTAAATGTACAGTAGGTATTTTTTTTTACCTTCTTAGTGATTTTTGCAAGATTGTTTTATTTTTCATGGTGGTAAAACCTCTGTGATGCCATGAAATAAGCATTTATGGACAAAAAAATCTTACCCTCAGGTCCATTTACGAGCTTTTCCAATGCATTTTTCTTTTAAATATATTAGCTATACGTGTGCGTTAAATGCGATGTTGCATTAAGTGTGTTCTTCTGCTCTCCAGGGTGAGAGGGGTTTCCCAGGAAGCTCGGGAATCCCCGGACAGCAGGGACGGCCGGTGAGTTTGCAGCATTCAAGAGAAAGTTTGTGTGTTATCAGACTGTTTAGCAATGTTCTTCTTGAACATTTTCTTCTCCTCTTTTTCTCCTTTTTAGGGTCCACCTGGTCTGCCAGGGCAAAAGGTGAGTGTGTTGTTAGGGTGAGACAACCTTTACCTGTATCACTCTTATAGAGTTTTATATAACCAATTAGAGCTTCAGGAGGTCTTATCAGCCCAGCTAACTAAAAACACTTGTTTGGGTGTTTAGGTTTATTAAACAAGTAGGTAACACTTGATGATTCTTGCAATTTTGGAGATGTATCCACATGGCTGAATGCACTTATTGTGAGTCACTTTGGAGAAAAGTACCAGCTAAATGAAATGAGATGTTAGATAGAGTGAGGTGCAAGCTATTGAAACCAATCCAAGACAGAAAAGAAAAAAAAATTATATCAATAAAAAAATAAATAATCAAGTGCATAAACCCCCCAAAATACATGGACTTAGACATTTGTTTTGTGTTGTCATATTATTATTCTTTTATTTTTTCTCCTTATTTTATTTTTATTTTTGTGTTAATCTTTTGCAGTTTAAATTAAAAAATAAACATACAGCCAAAGTTTAGCTATACTTCTCAATAATTATTTTGTCTGTCCATAGTAATATGAAGTGTTTCAGGCTCAAATTATAAACTTTTCAACAGGTAAAATCTTTGAAATTGTTAATGTGTCAGTGTTTGCTGAAGCAGTCATTATGGTAGAAACACAAAACTCTCACTCTGTTACATCAGCTATTAAGAAGATTTTTATAAAACTGTTTTTTATGAAAAGTTTATGACTTGAAGTCTGTCCTATAATACAAAACAGTTTGATTTCTGTGTTTTTGCCACAAGATGGTGCTGTTTTATTTGATCACAAATCTACAAAACAGTCTGAGAAATAGAGTCTTAATACTTTAGATAACAAGCCTCAAAGTAATAGTGGATGCATGTTCGCCTTTTGTTGGCATGCCGCTGACATTTTGTCTGCTCTGGTTGTGTTTTTCTCCTCTGCAGGGTGACCCAGGTGACATCATTTCCACCAATCGCTTTGGAGACAAAGGAGCAGTGGGATTACCTGGACTGCCAGGCACTCCTGTGAGTTTATGTGTATTTTAACCTTGTGGAAATCATGCTGTGAAGCCTTACTTGTTTTGAACCTATTTTAAATTCTAATAAGATCCCAAAGTTTCCGAAGATAAAAAATATATCAGGCTGTCTTTAGGAGAGTCTTTGGGTTCAATATTTGACACTGGAAACATCTTATAGCTCCAGTTAGGATCAAGTTCAGGTTTTAGAATCTGTTAAAGGGGAAAAAATTATATGGAAACATCTCCAGTTATTATTACCAAACATTTAGTATAAACCATCTCAGTTTTTCAGAATGAACATTAGGCATGAGATCTCTTATACAAACAGTGTAAAAACTAATATGATAATATATGATTTTTTATATCCATAAAAACTCAAACACTCATAATAATACTGTTAAATGCTGGTATATGATTTATTGTCACTGGAAAGTAACCCTGAGAGTCAATTTTAGAAGCTTTGTGTAACATTTTCTCTGTGTGTGTTTACAGGGAGCTCCTGGACCCCCCGGTTCACAGGGTCCACTCGGCCCTCCAGGACCCAGAGGTATTGAGGTAAAGAATGCTGCTGCAGCAAAACATCACATAACTGCTGATTAGTTTTTATTTTAATGAATAGTGGTTAAAGTGAACTATAGTCCAACAATGTTGTTATCTGCGGTTGGTTTCCAGGGTCGCCCAGGTCCTCCAGGTCTGCCTGGACCAAAGGTGAGTTCAAACATTGACCGTTTTTGCTCTACATGAATCCTCTTTGTAATTTCCTGAAACTGAGAGCTTGTTTTCCTGCTTTCTCCAACAGGGAAACATGGGGCTGAACTTCCAAGGACCTAAAGGAGAGAAGGTATTTATTGCGTTACTGGTATCAAAGTTTGATTGTCAACTTCTGATAGTAGTAAGAAGCTTAAAAGTTAACCCATAATCTTATCTGATGTATGAACACAGGGTGAACCCGGTCTGCCAGGGCCTCCTGGTCCTCCCGGGCAGGTGGGAGAACAGAAGAGACCACCTGAGACAGAAATCCAGAGAGGAGACAAGGTAACACTTTGAATACCAGTCTTACATTAAACACATAAGCATTCATTAGTTTGATTCAGTCTTATAAATAAATTCTGTTATTGTGATTTAAAATGACATATACCGCAACAGAATATATCACCTTATCGTCTTCCCCTAATGCCAAAGTTGTTTTCCAACAAAGCTGCAGGTGTCAGTAAAAAATGTTACATTAAATAATTGTAAGGCAACAAAATTGATGTAAATCAGATTTCAACCAAAGTCCAAACTGGCCTGATTTTATTTTGGAAACTGTGAACAAATGAAAATTGTGGGAAATTTTTCCATAAGGCCAAAATAAATGAAAATAAGTAAATAAGCATAACGGTTTTATGATTGCATAAATTTACTGCATCTGTTTTCTTAAGTCCTTAATGAAATGCTGGATGCTGCAACTTTCACCTCAACCACCAGATGGCAGCAGATAATTTCTGCACCTGTCGCTCCATGCTTGACCTCATACAATTGTTACACACTCTGCTACTCTTGTTTACTGTTATTTTTTAATTATTCTTTACTTTTACTTTTATAGGCTAATATAAAATCATGAAGTACAGGAATGAGTTTCACCACTGACTGTACAGTATTGTCTTTTGGAAGTGTTTATTTTCTGATGATGCATTTTAGATCTGGTGCATTGCTGTATTTATGTTTTACTCATGCTGTAGTGTTAAACATTTTATTGCCAGTCCAATACATTATTACTCAAATGATAAATCCTTATCGCTGTGTGTCCAGTGGCTTTTGAGGATGAAAAATGGTTGTTTTTTTACAGAGACTTTGGTGCTTTTCCTGTTGGGATTTGGGCCTTTTAAACCACATATTTTATGCCAAAACAGGATCTTTTCTTAAACCTAACCACACGTTTACTACAGCATTGTTGAAAAAAAAGTTTCAAAGTATCTTTAAGGTTTCTGTGGTTTGCTGAGTCATACAATATGATTGAGTGGCTTATAAGTCTCCTGATTACTTCAGTTATGACACTGGAGAGCGTTTTCAATCGCTCAAATTGTTTGAACTATTCTGTGTAGGGTGATCCAGGACCTCCAGGTCCCGCCGGTGATCCAGGATATCCAGGACCTCCTGTAAGTATCTGTTCCCACCTGTAGACATCATGATGTCAAAAAACAACCTGTACTTCATAACCATTTTATGTGTTTTGTTGTCATTGTAGGGTCCCTCAGGAGGCCAGAAAGGAGAAAAGGGAGAACCAGGAGAAGCAGGCAAACGAGTAAGTACAGTCCATACATAAACAGATAAACAAATGTACTTCTGTAGGCTACTTAGGAGTTGCGTCAACATTATATCTTCCCTAACACTTCCCTACAGCTAAACTTAATGTTAAAGGCCTCAGTTTGCTTAGAGGAACTCGCTGAATCATCTTAAAGCACCTGAAACCTCTTTCCAACATCAGAATTCAGGGGTAGAGGGTTTAATAATCTTCCATAGAAATTTGACTGTCATGCACACTGAATGCAGCAGTTTACCAGGTTTGCAGAGGTCTCAAGCAACTTGCAACCTGTTTGTGCAACTCCTTGGCTTCCTTCAAACAGAGACCATCTGAACTGTGCGCTGTTAATCCCAATATGTGCTGTCGACGGTGTTGAATCTACAATTCTATTTGAGATCCCAAACCCTCCGAAGCTGGAACATTGGGCATTTTCACTAAAATATTGGGTAAATGTTTATAAAAACTGAAACTTTATTGTGAAAATCAGTGGTTTTAGAGGTTTAAACAATCAAAATATTTAAAAATGTTACTGTTTTTCAGAGCAAACCAGCTTTTTTACATTTTTATATAACCAACGTGTTAACAACAGCTACTTGTATACATGTAAAGTAATGGAATTTTTTTACAAGTTATTTAGTTCCAAAATATTCTGGTAAACTAATATTTTTTGACTAAATACTTTCTTAAGAAGGACCCTTTGGCTGTTGGGATCTCCAATAGAATTTAAATGAGTTTCAATGGATTTGAGATACGAATAGCCAAAACACCACAGCCAGTGATTGGTACAGCAGAGTTTAAGAGGTGAAGAGTAACTCTAAAACCTTAAAGTCTTAACATTCATATAGGAAAAGCCTGAGGATAGGCCAAATAGTCCTCAAGTAATATTCGAGTAACAGAACATAAATGTCTGTCTGAACTTCAAACCCTGATAACTGTCTTCTTTTGCAGGGCAAACCAGGCAAAGATGGCGATCCTGGTTCTCCAGGTTTCCCCGTAAGTTCTGTTCTATTATTCACATGTTTTTAGCTTTATTTATAGTACATATATAGTAAATAAAACTTTTTTTTTCTTTGTTCGCCTTCAGGGAATCAAAGGAGACCCAGGCCTGCCAGGTCCTCCAGGCAGGGATGGAGAGAGAGTAAGCTGCTAATGTTTTTTTTCTTTAAATCAGTTTAAAAACTATATTTAACATGTCTTCAGCCAGTGTCATGGATTTTTATTTTCTTTTTTTTAAATAACTTCTTTCTGTATCTCTCTTTTAAGGGAATAAAGGGTGAACGTGGATATCCAGGCCCACCAGGAGTGGTGTGTATTCCATATTTTTCTCATTTACAAAATAATCTTAACTCAAGATCTACTTTTAGTTTTTTTTCTGGAGGTTTCAGCAGGTCAGCAGGGAACGTTTGTTCAGTTTCCTTAAAGATTCTTTCCCATGAAAACTCCATTTTCAAATTCATATTTGGATCAGGGAAAGTGTATGAAGGATGCTGCATGAATAAAGCCCGAGGCAGTTTCAGTAGACGACAATGGCTGTACTGTTAGCCCAACTAATGTGAATATGTGTAACCATACAGTAAAACTCTACTTGAAATTAGTTCTTTTTTAATCAATCAAATCTATTGAAAACACTCCCTATCTAATAATTGCACAGGCTGATTATCTTTCTGACCAGAAGATAGAGACATTTCTGTCTATTTCTTATCATCTTTTATATCTGGTGTTCAGTGTATTACATACTTCTGACCACTTGATGGGGACATTTCTCTCTATTCTGCTTTTCTTTTTACTACCTATTAATGAAAGAAAATATATTATTTAAAGCATTCAGCATGTCCTCTGGTGTGTATGTGTCTAATAATTAACCAAACTCTACTTTGTGTTTAAAAATCTAACCATAAAAGGAGGGGGAAAAAAAGAAATGAAAGAAAGAATATGGTGCATTACATACTAATGACCACTAGGTGGTGACTTCTGCCTCTGTCAGACCTTGATTTAATTTGTTTTTTTTTCTCTATATGATAAAAGTTAATAATGACCATTGATCTTTTTTTTTATTATGTGTTATATGTTAATAATAATTATAATAATTGTATGTCTCATTGCACCACCAGGTGATTGGCAGAGAGACAGGAGGTCAGGTCGGCCCTAAAGGTGAACCCGGTTTCCCCGGATCACCTGGACTCAAAGGGGACAGGGGATCACCAGGTAATCAGACGCACACACACACACACACACACACACACACACACACACACACACAAATTATTGAAATAAATTAATGTATATCAGACTATAGCCAACTAACTAGCAAAACCCGCTAACTAACTAACTAGGTATAATTGCAAAATAACCGACTAGCTTACTAACTAGCGAACAGATCTTGTCGACCATTGTACAATATTATTAATTGAATTCTATAATTCTATTATAACAATGAATTCCTTTCATTTTGGTTCAGTGGTAATACTTTCAGTGCTAATTCTTTGGTACTTTTACCTGTATAAAGATTTGAACGCAGGAATTGTACCTGTAATTAGACTTACAAGTATTTCTAAACTGTAGCATTGCTCCTTTCACTTACTAATTTGTAGATGAAAAATGTTGATGTCTTGTACAAATTACAGCTTGTATGAAATTATGACTGCAGAGCTTAAACAGGAGGTCGATTAATCATTTAGTCAGCCAGCTGAAAAAAGGTTTATTTATTTAGAGATAACAGATATTACAAACAGATTTTTTTAAAATGTATTTCTTCATACTTAGTTTGTTCACATCTTTACATTCTTTAGCTGTTGCTCTCTAAGCTTGTAAGAGACAAAGTCTATTAGCGCGTGGTCACACCTCTGAATTTTTCACTATTTACTATCTTTTAAAAAATATATTGTCAGTTGCAGCTCTAAATTACTGAGTTCAATTAAGGCATTTCAATTGGTTTTAATTTTTCTTTGATATGAAGTTTTCACTGCTGTCCTTTCCAGGTTTTACAGGACCTCCAGGAGCACCAGGACTTCCAGCTATCGGTGGTGGTGGTCAGCCCGGACCTCCAGGTTTTCCAGGAGAGAGAGGTCAGAAGGGAGAAACCGGCGCTCCAGGATTGTCTTTGCCAGGTCCCCCTGGACGTTTGGGGTCTCCCGGTTCCCAGGGTCCTCCAGGTCTCCCAGGACCTCCAGGCTTTTCCACAGCAGGACAAAACTGTGTCTCTGGAGAGCCCGGACGTCCTGGTGTGCAGGGAGAGAGAGGTTACCCAGGAGAGGCGGGTCAGAAAGGTGAGAGATGCTGATATTTGTGTACGTGATGGCTAAATATACCATATAACAGCTTGAGAGAGAAAAGTGCTTAAAAATTCTAATTATTTTTGAAACAACATTTTAAAAATGCAATTGTGATCATTTTAAATATAGTTTTTCCTCATCTTTTCAATTTTTTTCCCTGGATATTTTCCCCTACCTATTATTGTGTGTGCAACTCTACGCTGGAAAACACTGACCTCAGTGATCTGCTGCTGTTTTAGGTGAGAAGGGAGACACCTGTGTGAACTGCTTTGGCAGTACCAGTGGCATCCCAGGACCCCCAGGACCTGCAGGACAGCCCGGATTTCCCGGTAACACCACCTAGCTTCTTACTTTCTACTTTGTGGTCTAGTTATCATTCACAATTAACTGTGTCAATCTATTGTATGGTTTATGTTTTCCTTTTCTTTCCTCCATCAGGTAGTCCTGGTGCCCCAGGTATCAAAGGAGACAGAGGATTCCCAGGAACACCTGGCGCCGTTGGACCCCCTGTGAGTGCTTCTCTCACATCATAGAAAATGTAATTTTAAATAAATAAACCAGGCAAAAATCAATCAGTTCTGACAACAACGCTTTCTTCTTTGCTCTTTTTCCTTTTCAGGGTTCACCCGGTCCTCAAGGTTCTCCAGGATTCCCCGGAGAGAAGGGAGACCCAGGTGAAGCCATCACAGTCAGCGGTGTGAGGGGAGAGAAAGGTGACACTGGCTTCCCTGGACCACCCGGTCTGCCTGGTCTGGATGGTCGACCCGGTCGTGATGGACAGCCTGGATCTCCTGGAGCCAAAGGAGCTCCTGTAGGTGGCTTTCACTCTGATTGTCCATCGTTTAGGTCGATTTATCCATCCTATGATCTGCGTCATAACTAAAATGTGTTTGACAGGGCTCTCTGCTGGTGAAAGGAGAACGTGGTAACCCCGGTGAGCCAGGGTCTCCAGGTATTCCAGGAGACAGGGGTCCTCCAGGAAGCCCTGGCTTCGGACCTCAGGGATCTTCAGGAGAGAAAGGTGTCCAGGGTGTCTCAGGAAGACCTGGAGCTCCCGGCGCACCTGGTAAGAGCTGAATTTTAGGTTACTTTGAAAAGGTATTTATCTTGCATCTTTAAAGGATATATATTCACTACATTTCTTTTAGGCAGAACACTGTCTCTTCTAACGCTGCAAGTCCAGAAAAGTGCAATTTTGGGAGCTCATCAGCTGTCATCTGACATCTGACATCTGATTCAGCTTCTGGGTATACCAGAGTCAAAACTTGTGTTTTTGTGCTCTGGTCATTTTGGCTTATCTCTATAAACAGATATCTACACATGAATGCAGATTTTTATTTTTATTTTTTAAAAGAAGCTTCCAAAACTGCATTTCGGCCAGTGCGTTCCACCTCTCCACACGTACTTTTTACCTGCCGTTCAAATTAATCAATAACTAATCAATTGTTGCATTTTTACCAGCAACTTCTAAACATTTTCTGTCAATCACCAGCAAAATATTTTAGCTCGAAAGGCAAAGTTACAGGATACAATAATACTATGATATCCAAAAACAGACACTATATACCAACTTATTAGTTATAACCTACCATTATAAAAAATCTGGAAGAATCACAAAAGAAATTTGCTGTAAAAATAGAAATGATACAGACTGTAATTTTTCAACTAAATAAATAAGTAATAATAGTTAATAATAGTAAAAAAAATGTTATTTATAGCATCCTTGCCTCCTTGAGGTTCTTTATAACAAATAATCCAAACATTGTACATAATTATATATATCTGTTGGTCTGAATTGGAACAAAAATAATATTTTTAATCACTTACAGTATTTAAAGATAGAGACACTGAAACTCAATATTTTCCATAGATGTTTCAAAATAAAAGCATTCAAGGGAGAGAAGGGTGCGAATTCTGGGCCCTTGAAACAGATGCAGGGAATGTTGTCATGGCAGATGGGGGTAAATCAAAAATAAAGAGGAGGCTTCATGCCCCCCAGAAATTAGCTTTGGTTAAAAAACTGCAGTAAAGAGTCAAAAATGAGGTTCTGATTCTCCTTTTAGACAGCAATCTAAGAATATACGTTTATGCTTCCCATTGCTCCTTTTTGACTCATTTTATAAAAATACCAAAACCCTTTGAAACACTTTTTTATCTGCTCACTGAAGCCATATATTTGTCACAATATATTTTATTATTATGCAGTAATCCTTGTCTTTCCCTTCGCCTTCACTTATTACAAGTGATCCTGTAAAGTCACCTCACTGACCCTTTGCCTGTGCGCTCACTCACCATACAGGTGCTAAAGGTGAACCAGGCCTGACGGTGGCTGAGAAAGGCTTACCAGGACCCAGAGGACTGGATGGAGAGCCAGGATTGCCCGGCTCACCAGGTACGCAATTGTTATTTTACAGTGGAATACGTCTTGTCTTGCAGCGCTCACTCCAGGTAACTCTTAACCAAGGTGTTTGTGTTGTCTGATTGACTGGCAGGTAGTCCAGGTCAGCCTGGACAGAATGGTTTCCCTGGTATACCCGGAGCGAAGGGTGAGCCTGGACTCCCAGGCATCGGACTCCCAGGACCCCCAGGAGCTAAAGGTAAAGACACCAATGACCAATCCTCCCATTCGTCTTTCTCCAAGTCTTCATTTGCATCTTCTTCTTCCCCTGTCCTCTTCCCTTTCAACCTTGATTTGTCTTTCACTTTTTTTACCAACACTTTTTCCTCCTCCTCCCCCTCACTCCTTACTTTTTTTTTCTCCTCAAGGATTCCCAGGTATCCCCGGACAACCAGGAGCTCCTGCAGGACCAGGAAGACCAGGCGTAGATGGACTCCCTGGTCAGCCTGGATTCCCTGGACCCAAGGTAGGCAGTGCTTTATTAATGCCAATAGTAAATCCTCACCCAAAAGTTAAGTTACAAAGAGAATAAACAAAACAAAAAAGCCTAACTTCCTCATTTAAAACCGATCTAAAACTAGGACTACACTCTAATCTTATACAAAAATTACACAGTGGTGGACTGTGGACAACATCTTCCTCAACATATGATTTATACGAAAATGAGCACTAAATATGTATAAACTCACAGTATGTTTATGACAAAAAGGTATATTATGAGTTTATATGTTTTAATTACATTTAATGTAGTTGAGGGAAGTTCCGGGAGTTACATTTTCTAAAAAAAAAAAAGCATCATACAAAAAGCTGAATCTGCCAAACTTTGCTTGGATTTTTTTGGACAATTTTTAAGTATTAAAAGAACCACGTCCTGTTTAAATCAGGATTTACCTGGACAGCTATAAACGTTTCTGCATTTCTAGCTGTTCCGTCTACAGAAAACAAGGTTCTTTTGTGAGGAGTATGGCACTGAAAGTATTTCCTCTGAAATAAGTTAAAATAGAGAATAATGTACACCTAACAAAAATTTTAATGCAACTTTTTTTCTTTCTTTTTTATACAAATGAAATACTTATTTGTGAAAATCTGTTAGTGAGCACTTCTCTTTCTCCAACATAATCCATCCACCTGACAGATGTGGCAAATCAAGATGCTGATTAAACATCATCATTACAGCACACCTGTGCTTTGGGATGGTCAAAGGCCATTGTAAACTGTACAGTTTTATCCTGAAAAAATACATTCATTAGGACTTCACATGCCTAACATTGCAGAAACGTTACAGAAAGACGACCGAAATTGGAGAAAAAATAAAAAAAACCTTTGTTTTGATTTTTGACTTTAACCAGTAAAAAATTGGAACAAAAGCGCGTTTTGCATTTGATTGTTTTTTGTTTGGTTTCATGTAAATGAGCTGAACTAGAATCCTTCCTTCAAATAGAAAATAAGACCTGAAGTGGCTTTGCTGGAAATTTATTTTTGATATCAGATTTTCACTCAGATAAATATTTTTTTTGGAAAGTGTAGTTGTTTTTGGGTAAATGCAGCCCTGTTTTGTGGCTGGGGGTTAATATCTATCACAAGGTACCTTATACACAAACACTAAACAAACTGTTTGCTGCCCTCTGCATGACAGGGTGAGCCTGGCTTTGGCCTTCCTGGTCCCCCAGGTTTACCTGGAGTGCCTGGATCTAAAGGTTTCCCTGGACCAAAGGGAGATCCTGGTTTCCCTGGTGGCCCTGGTACACCTGGACGATCTGGATTTGATGGCGGTCCGGGAGCTAAAGGTAGTCTGCAGCTCTGTTACTGATATGATGTGTTTCATTTTCATTTCATTTGTGTGAGCATGCCAAGCTAAGTGGGATTTAGGGTAAACTTTTTTATGTTAGAAATGGGAAAATTACAGCAGAGTTCTGTAAAATGACCTGTCTGTTTTCATTTCCACGTATCACTCGCTTACAAACGCCACAATCCACCCAAAACTCAATAAAGCCAACAGTACACTGAGCTGACTTTTTCCTTCGCCTCTGCCCAGGTGAACCCGGTATACCTGGTATACCTGGAGCTCGTGGCCCACCTGGATCTGCCACCTCTGGCTCACTGGGGCAACCAGGCTCCCCTGGATCCCCTGGGCCAATGGGACCACCAGGTGAGATACATAATGCTGCATTTTCCTGCCTAAGCTTTTCTTAGCTTTTTAATTGTGTCAATTTGAACCAAGATGTGTTTCCTTTTCATTTTGTACTGTATTTGTGCATGTTTTTACATGTTTATAATATTGAACTATTTACCAGTTTGTTTGAAAGTCCCGCAGGACTTTGCATGACCACCCACTTGTCCATGATTGAGCTTGTTCAGGTGTCTGGATGTCATTTTGGTACATGGGTTTAGCCTATACATTGCACATTTTCCATGTGAGCACAACAGAGCACCAGACTTAGTGTCTACGGTTTGTCCGATTGATTTGAACATCACCCTTTTTGGTGTATTGGTGATCAAGGTGAATGAATTTGTGTGTATCATGGTTACCACACTACTGGATGGCAACCTTACCTTGATCTGGGGAACTTGACCTCACATCTTCATCTTGTCTTTGCTTTTGTTTGAGTGCCACCTCTTTGTTTTTAAGATGCCACCGAAAGTGTCACAGCTCTCTCACCCTTTCCTGGCTGCATCACCATCCCTGCATTTTTTGTTTGTACAGCCTCTTTGTCTTAGAGCAACACACATCAAGCCTCAAGCCTCTTAACATCACACTTCTTCGCGAGCACCAATCGTAAACTAACTTCACGGAGTCTCCCTTCACCAGTATTCGCGTCAGCCTCCTCACTTTAACCTCACACCAGTCTTTTTTCGAATGCGCACAGAACCCTCAAACTAACACTCATCCAGCAACATTTTAAATACTCTGAGCATGCATTGGTTGTTGCATATTCAGAGTGTTTGAAAGGCGGCTTCATGTAGACGTTTTAATGCATTTAATGCATTATATACTGTGTTCTCTTCATCTCATCTTCGGCTTAACCCAACGCTCCGTCCTCTGCGCTTTGAAACACGCCCCTCCCTTACCTGCGACCCTCTGATGCCAAGGCGAGAAAGGTATTGTAACCCAATGCTGGTGCTGGTTGATGGCCAGTCAGTGGTGACACATTTTACATGTCAATGTATAATTCATTTTATACTGTATCTTTACCTCCTACTGCGTCCACATTCTCCTCCTTCTCTTCTTCAGACTTTTTTGACACATAATTGGGACTATAGCGAGGATTAATTTGTTTGTTTACATTTTGCTCTTACCACTACAGCTGGGTAGATGGATGACGCATACTAATGACGTTTTGTTCTTGCGTATTTATGATGACGGACTTACGTTGTAGCCTGTAATTGAGTAGGTGTTGTCATTGTGCAGTCGGCATACATCAGACTTGATGTCATGTTGCACAGTGTAGCTTGCACTAAACTTCTACAATCTCACAGTGTGCAGGAGGCTTTGGTTGGACTTTACATCCAATGTTGTTGTAGCATTATCACCTAGACAATAAAGCTCAGACAGCATTCTGTAAAAAAAAAAATGAATTTGTCTTCAAATCATTTACAGGAATTCTGCATTCAAATGTATTTCCTGTGCCCAAACACTAAGATCTTTATCATCTATACAGGATTCCCTGGATCAAACGGAGAGAAGGGCGACCCCGGCCCTCCAGGTCTTGATATCCCAGGTCTGCCAGGTGATAGAGGAACCCCAGGTTTCCCAGGTTCCCCAGGACCAGTCGGAACCCCAGGACCTCCTGGAGGACCTGGACGGGACGGCCTGCCTGGACTGCCAGGTAAAATATAACCTTAATAATGCATGAGGGCTCCCAAAAGACTACCACAAGGTTTTCCTTGTCTTATGATTTTGCCCACGTTGTATTTATTAGCCACAGAAGAGCTCCCAAAACCTCATAAGAGCTGTAGTTAGATTAGATTAGATTAGATTAGATTAGAAAGCTTTATTAATCCCCATTGGGGAAACTCATTTGCCACCAGGAACAAATTTTATACAAGAGATGATGTACACAGTACATTAGCAGAACACAACAAATACAAATGCACAATACAACAAATAAATAACACAATAAAAAGCCCTTAGAGACGTAATTATAGTCACCACAAGATCACAACTAAAAGTGTGCATTAAAAATCTGAAAGCTGCTGGAACAACAGACCTTCTGAGGCGTTCAGGAGAACACTGAGGCATCCTGAGTCGCTCACTGAACGAGCTTCTGAGTTCATTAAAAAGCCACTGTAATGGATGGCTGTTTTTAGTTTGAAATTTTACAGTCAGATGAGGTCACAATGTTAGAAACATATTCAGCCAAGAACGTCAACACAATTTGTCATTATGGTTAGCTGTTTGGCTACTAAGAAGATTAGTAAAGGTTAACTAGCAGTTCAAGTGCTGAATTTACTGACTGACTGCTGAAATACCGTCTTGCTATAGTTATGTGAATGATTCACTATGTAACTGAATATTTAATTCATTTATTGTTCAGTAACTTCTCTCTGCACCTCTCTAACGTCTGATCGGCTGCAGGTCAGAAAGGAGACATGGGTCCTATGGGACCTCCAGGACCTTCTGGAGGACCAGGAGGTCCAGGAGGGCCTGGCGCTTCTGGACTTAAAGGTATTTACTTCTTTTTCATACAGCCCTAAAAGAGGTGTATTACACACTATATATTCCATGTTATGTCCCCACCATTTATTATTATTTAATACAAGAAAACAGTGTGGGAAGGAACACATGCTTACACAAGTTCAAGAGATTTTTTAATATTTGTAAACACTGGTTAAGGGTTTGTAGTCCATGAGAAAGCACATAAAAACATGTACCTTTTAAAGTAACAATTCATATTTTCATATAAGTAAATGTATGTTTTGTTACTTTCGTTGTTAATGTAACAAAAAAAAAAACCCTCAACAGCATCCTGGAAACATTTTTAGAGATGATATGGACACAAAGACTGATGATAAATGTTTAACTTCTCTCATTCTCCTGTTCTCCTCTCCAGGTGAACCTGGATTCCCGGGCAGAGATGGAGCACCTGGCGGTCCTGGTGGTAAAGGAGAGAGAGGAGACCCTGGTGTCCAGGGACCGCCGGGAGCCAGCCAGCCACCTATGGTCACAAAGGGAGCCGCAGGAGATCCCGGACTACCAGGTACAGCAGCATTCACTGCACACAAAATATATTTTATTGCAAAAATATGTAAACATATTATAGTCACTGTGTTATTAAATTTATTTGCATGTGTGTATTCTACAGGTACACCAGGTCTTCCAGGTCAGAAAGGTATTCCTGGTCTCACCGGTGACCCTGGACTGCCAGGAGCAGATGGACGCCCTGGACTCCCCGGACCATCAGGTATGGGTTTACACACAACGACGCATACATAAATGCAGACATGTAAATGGATTTCTAACATGCTGTTTACATCATGCTGCAGGTCTTAAAGGAGAGCCTGGTATCCCAGGAGGCCCAGGTAGTCCTGGAAGTCCAGGATTAAAGGGTGGCATGGGAGAAATGGGTTTCCCAGGTGGGTTTGGTGACTTACTAAAAGATGTTTCCAAATTTCCTCCAACACCTGGTGCCTGTGTCATAAATGCTGATGTCACTCTTCGATGATGTCACAGGACCATCAGGGCAAAAGGGTCTACCAGGTCAGTCAGGTAGGCCTGGATCCCCCGGACAGCCAGGAGGACCCGGTTTCCCTGGAGCCAAAGGTGAACCAGGCACTGCTGGAGTTGGACCACCCGGACAAACTGGACCCAAGGTACAGGAATCCACCACTGAAATTTCTTACTTCTGAAAATCTTGTAAATTTCGGTTCACACCTGACTTTCTTTTGTGTCTCTCACAGGGTGAACCAGGCCAACCAGGGTTCCCAGGAAGTCCAGGACTTAAAGGAAGTCCAGGATCACCCGGTCTCCCAGGTTTACCAGGAGGACCAGGATCTAAAGGCGACCCTGGACTCCCAGGATTCCAAGGTACGTTTGACCACAGCAGGTTTAGAAACCTACGTCACAAGCAGGTGACGTAGGTAAAGCACAGACTGTATGATGTTATCGACTTAAAATATTAAAATACTCTGCAATAGTGCTGATTCCCTTTTTTTTTTAATGACTGATGTATTGTTTCCTGTCAGGTCCTCCCGGTGTCCCTGGTCCCAAGGGTCTTGATGGTGGGCCCGGTGCCCCAGGTCTCACTGGAGCTCCTGGCAGACCAGGAGAGTCTGGCAAGCCAGGAGGACCAGGATTGCCAGGAGAGAAGGGTCAGGCAGGAAGGGACGGGATCCCAGGACCTGCTGGAGTCAAAGGAGAGCCAGGTAAGATGCTGGCCAACATTACTGGAAGGAAGTTCTTACGTTTGAATTTAAAAATGGCATTAAGTATATTAGCATTACCACGGTCATAGACAAACAAAACAAAACCGGCAAAATTATCCTTAACCCTCAGTATGGTTTGGTTTTTTGAAAAATTTTTCTTAAACTTGATGCCGAGTGGCATTAAAAAGTCTTAAAAGTATTAAGTCTAACTTGCCTTAAACTGAAGGGACCCTGGTTTACCCTCCCGTATGTTTCTCCATTTTCTACGTTCTGTCTCTCAAATCATGTATGCCGTCTAGCTGATGTTCAGATAGAGTATGTTATTTCCAAAAAAACACAGGGCAAGTGAGGCAAGAAAAAAACTCAATAATGGGTCCTGGAAATGTCATGGAAAAGTTCTAGATGAAAATGTGTGGAAATCAAGGTATATTTAGTTTTGTTTCAATTTTATTCACATCTTATTCATTTCTTCTCCAGGGCTTCCTGGTTACGGTGGTCCCGGTCCCTCTGGGCTTCCAGGGTTGCCAGGTGAGTATATATATGTGTGTATATATATATATACATATATATGTATATATATATTAATTTTAATTTCTATATTACCTCTCACTATGTGTTAAGGTGCAAAGGGAGACCCAGGTCTTCCCGGCCCATCTGGCAGTCCCGGTTTCCCCGGCACCAAAGGAGAGGCTGGTTTCCCTGGTAGCCCAGGTCAACCAGGTTCCCCTGGACCTCCTGGGCCTGTAGGACTGGCTCTGCAGGGCCCCAAAGGACTCCAAGGACCTCCAGGACCACCTGGAAGAGCAGGTAAAGCACTTGGATGCATTATTTGTCACCACATGTGCTGCCAGAAGTTGCTGCCTGGTTTTCTGATAAAAATATGACGGTCTTAGATTGAGTGGTGAACGCTGTGAATCAGGACCACCAGTAAGGATAAAGAACCTGGTGGTACTTTGTATGTTTTAACTCATCAAATACAGATCATGGTTACTTGACATTACTGCAGCTAGCCCTTGTCTGGGACTCTCTTACTATGAAAGTGAAAAGGCTGTTGATTTTAACCCTTAGAAGCTGGGTTGGTTTCTTCCAAAAACGTGAGAAGAAAGCAATGAGCAATGAAAGAAGAAATGACCCAAAAATGAGCAAGACACTAGAAAAAATACAAGAAAATTACCATAACATTTGTTTTTAAAAAAAAAAAGCAAAGACAAATAAAAACCTCAAGAACCTTAAACAAACAAATAAACAATCAAAGCAAACACAATTTAATAAATGTGTTTAAAGCCCTGGGAAGGATAATTTGGTCTTTTCAAAGGACCCTCAAATGTCAGTTGTTGGACTTGGGTTTTTAGACCAGATCTTGCCAACGCTACCAAGCACTTAAACGTCACTTAAAAGGAAAGTGATCTTATTATGATTGGTTACCTATTGCAACAAAGTTTAAATTCCAGGAAGCTGTTCTTTAGTATGTGCATTAATGAGCTGAAATATGCTACCTCATGGGGAAGAAATAAAAATACAGAAAAACAGTATTCTTCGGAAAATGCAGCTTGTAGTTGATTGTCTAAAACATACAAACCACCAGCATAATCTTGTAGGTGAAGTCCTGAATTTACAGTACAAAAGATTATAGATACAAGCAGAAAAAAAGGAGTTGAGTTCATTCAGCTCACCCAACCAGCGAAACCCAGACAGCAAATGGCAGACGCACGCACTTTAAATGTGAATGCTTTTCTCTCCATGCCAGCTGATTTGCATGGGACATTGTTGCACCTGAGCCACATCACTGTCTGAGCACCACCTGTCCAGTCATTATCAACAACACTGAGCACGGATGTTAAAATGTCTTTTCGCCAGGAAATGTCGGGGTGCTCGTCACGCACCAATCACTGTTTGTCACCGGGGTTTGACCCCAAAAAGAGCATGTGTTTATGGCACTCTGTTGTCTCAACATCATCCATTATTTTGTGTGTTTTATCCACCAATTCATCCGTCCTCATGTCCTCCTCACCCCCTTGCCCTCCTCTCCTGATCCCACAATGGGGGAAGCTGTAATCTGTCCATCTCTCCACAGCGCTGGTGTACTGTATGTGTGTGTGTGTATGCTTGTAACTGGTGTGTTTCAAGTGTTTGTGGTCATCTTAAATCGTTTTGGAAGAAATGTTGGTGAGAAACAGTAGAGCCGAGACAGACTCAACAAAAATCTCAACTGGCATGTAAAAGAATAGATTCCCAGTTTTTTTTTCATTGACTGAATGGGATCCATTGACAGTTTTGTTCATTATAAGTAAAATTCCCCAAATACCTGGTTTAAAATATTTTGTATTTCCCTAAAACCTTACAAATTAATAATGAAAAGATAAGTACAATTGACTTAGTTGATATTATTATGACTTTAACACTGTTAAAAAGTAAGAAAAACACAAATAAAATTTAAAAAAAAATACAGAAATCCCTCATGAAGCTAAAAACTTTGCTTGAAATAACAAAAAAACCTGCTCATTTTAAACAGATATTTGAGAAAATAAACTTTCAGGTTCTTTTAAAAACAACTCAAATTATTAGGGGTAATTACATTTGCACTGATATGGCTAGTCAAGGTATCAGATTTTTCTCAAACTCTGTAATTATCACCAAAAACACTTAGAATCTAGTTGAGATTTTTTGGGTTTGCTTTTTGCTCTGCTGTCCTGTGTCCTGTCCCACCAATCATCATCATCTGCATGGACACTGTTTGTTCCAACACAAACATACACTTTGGGAACAAGCCTAACACAGTGCTGGAAAGGGTGGACAACCCTGACGCACCCTCCCCCCCTGAGGGAGAAAATGCACACAGAATGGCATCTACTGCAATGGCTTTGAGTGAAAGGGATATTTACATTAAGTCTTCATGTAATTTTGCCTCCTGTGAAAACATACATTTGGAATAATAAGCCTGTTTTCAGCTTTGTGACAAAGCAATGTCCCCCGATCTAATGTTTTTTTTTTTAATTGGTTAATTAAACTTAAGTAGTTGAAGGCATTTCTCAACCTCATGAGTGAAAATGTCATTCTTCAGTCTGTCTGAAATATCCCCAATCACCAAATTTGGAATTGGTTAAATTGCAATAGATTATGGTACTATTTTACATTTTTAATATGTCTATAAATTTACATCACTAAAACTTTTGCAGTGTTCATGTTAAACAGAAAAACTAAATTTAAATATACATGGAAATATACACAAAATTGTAACATGTTTAGTATTCTTTAAACTGAGTTTTTATTTTATTATATTAAAAATACATTTTTTTTATGCTTGAATAAGAAGATTTCTACCATGACACAATTGTTAGAGCCTGTAAAATATTCATTTAGAAAAGAATGATATGTTTCAAAATTAAAACTGAAAACTATGTAAACTTTACATAGTAGTGTCTTTTTTAAAAGTAAATGTCATCACTGACCACTCACCAGCACTGTGTAAGGCTACTAAAAACAATCTAGTGTTTTTTTGGATGTCAGGGTGACAAAATGAAGCTATGACATTTTACCCCTTGTGTTTCCTGTGGCTTGGCCCCACCCACTGTGGTGTGGCCCCGCCTCCTCATGTGATGACACGTGCATCCGGCCGCCGCAGGTCCAGCAGGTCAGATTAACGGCGTCCAGGCGTCTACTGCACGTTCTTCACAGTAACACTCCACTCTCTGATCTAAAGGGAACAAATGTCTTCTGGGAAATCTGCATTTTCTCTTTTCTGACCTCTACTTCACTTCTTCTAATGACTGTTTTTCTCTCACTTTCTACGCACACTGAAGGTAGTTTAATGCACCTTTAACAAGTAAGCACCCTTTTAAAAATAAATTGTTTCATAATAGATAAATAAATAAATAGATAATGCACAATATTAGTTTTCTGGCACAGTTAGCATGTAAGTTGGATCACATGTACACAGGTACTAAAATGCAGATCTAACATGCAGAATGTGTTATGCATAGTGTCATACACTTTGAGCACAAAATCACACCATAATTAAACTAACTCACTTAAAACATTAAATCATTGTGTTTAGTGTGTGTCACATGTACTGTAACTCTAGCTCTGTTGGATTTTACTGAAAGTTTGTTTGTACAGAAAAATTTAAACATCCTAATGTCAAGGTTTTTGTTATAGAAACCTGCTGCAGCTTCCAAATCCTACATGTCCCCTCATTCACTGTTAAAAGTCTCCTTTGGGGGTCACATGGTAGAAAAACAAGAAGCTACAGCCACACTGGCATTCGATACGACACGATGACACGACACAACACAACACGACACGGCACGGCACGATACGATACGATACGATACGATACGATACGATACGATACGATACGATACGGTACGATACGGTACGATACGATACGATACGATATACTGTATTGTCCCCTTGGGGAAATTTGTCTTGCTGCACACATTTCTCTGCCTCCGCATGTAAAAGAAAAAGCACGTATCAAGGCAAACCAGAAAACCACATTGCACCGACTCTCTGAGGCTATCGTGCTAAATGCTACATGCTAACAGTGATAATGTTAATATACTGACGATAATCAGGTGTAATATTGACCATGTTTATCATGTAAGTTTAGTGCTTTAGCAAGTTAATATGAGATAACTAGCACTACACAAAGTACAGCTGAGTAATTTTTCACATTTACAAATACATTTATTTTTCTACCAAGTGACCCCCGGTGGGGACTCATACATTTCAAAACATCAGCAGTGAGCTTGGAGCCCTGTTGGATGCTTTCTTTAATCTTCTCACATGAATTAATGTAATTTTTTACTCAAACAAGATTAACAGAGTAACTACAGCTGCACAGAGTCAGTTTTGGTTCTGACATAACAGCTCCTCACATTTAATTCATGGAAATATTTGAGCCAGGCTTTTAAGTTAAAACCTCCTAAATACTTGAAGACGAAATATCTTGTTTAGTCTGACTGATGCTTGCTTCTGTCTAAACCTCCTCTTCTTTTTTTGCCCTGTGCCGTCAACCCGGCTGCACTTTACCTGGGAATTCTGGGAACCCTAGGTCCTCCAGGTTAGACTCCAGTGGTTTCATGGTTTTAAATGAGATTTGTGGTTTCAGGATCTGCATTATAATGTGATCTGTTATACTTGGGAACAGAGAGTGTGTGTGCGACTGTTTTACCCTTTCTTTACCCCACAGGACAGAACGGACACTCAGGACAGCCCACTCAGGACACCCAAACACTCACATAAAAGAAAACATATACACTCCAGATTGTGTCCCTGATGAATTTCACTGTGATTTTTGAGAGAACAAAATGTGTTAATTTCTTCCTCTGTCAATTTTGACAGACAAAAAGTTTCTCCGAGGTAAAGCTGCTCTGTAGGAAATAAATGATCTCGGTGGTGGATCTAAAGCTGGTTTGCAAACTGACAGCATCGAGATGCAAAGATTGATTGAACTTCAGCTCTGCCTCTGAGAAATTTCACCTTCATCTTCCCAAGCTGTTCACCATCTTTATGGTATAATATCAGAAAAGATATTTAGGTTTTCTCAGGCAGTTATGTAAAATGTGGGATGAGTGCTTTGTTTCTGAGCTGTGGTTTTTGTAATTGAAATGCAAGTTGACGTCTGATATATCCCTATGTGTGTTGTGCTGTGTAAGCATTTTAACACATTATAGCAAGTGCAGGTGATTTGTACGAATTTCGTATTTTTTTCATATTTTGTAATTTGTTTATTTGACGAGTTTGTCGTCAGTGGCTGTATTGTAAGAAAAAAAAACAAGCGTGGGTCAGTTCAGTTTCCATTTATACAATTTAAGCGATGATACGTAAGTACATGTTTCACCATATCTGTCTCAGTTAATCTAAATTTAGACAAGACAACACAATTTTTTAAATAGAATTTTTTAATAGTAGAAAAATCAACAAAGCCCTGCTTTCGGAAACTGATCTCAACTACATTGACAATATGATGAGAAGAAACTTGCTTTATTTCTCTATCATTCTTCACCTGACCGTTGATGTTTGGTGTTTGCGTATGAAGGTGCACCCGGACCAGAGGGTCCCCGTGGGCCCGCAGGAAGCGGCGGCATTAAGGGAGAGAAAGGTATTCCCGGCGCTCCCGGCCAGCCAGGCTTCCCCGGACAGAAGGGAGAGGGTGGCACTCCTGGATACTCTGTAAGATTATTCTGTTAAATCTGCTAAATTTGTTCTTTTTAACTTGAAGCATCTGAGGGAAGCAAAGTTTTAACTTTTTGGTGGATGGTCAAAGGGACTGAGCTTTAACTGGACCTCTTTCTCACCAGGGTCCCTCTGGCCTTCCCGGTGCTCCTGGTCTGAAAGGAGATATCGGTCTGCCTGGTGTTCCTGGATTCCCTGGTAAGTCCCCAAAAGTAGGTGGGTTTCCATTAACCCTCAAATTGCGCAAATTGAAATTGCTAATATAAAGTATGGCTAATGGAAACGTCTGAAAAAGCCATGTTTTGCAAGGAAAGATCTTTTTTTGGTTTTATTTGTCACATGGTGCTATGGCTACGCGGTTGTCGGCTGGCTCCCTCGGGCATGATGCAGCAGGCGCTACAAGAGGTGTTATTGCATTTCGCAAGTTAAGTGGATCATCCGGATCTACATCGCCATGCTACTTAGAATCGTATCAGGAGAGGAGAAGTCTCATAATAGCTCAGTGGGAACATAGTCACCTCGCATCTGTGTTTTATTGACAAAAATATCTTAATAGCCTAAATGTTGCGCAAATCTGTAATGGAAACCTGCCTACTGTAATTGACTTTTGCTTCTCCTTCCTACTATCCAGAACTGTAACCTAATCTTGTAAATTTAAGCAAAGCCCAAACATTTCTATCATTGTGTTTTTGCCAGGACCAAAGGGAGACCCAGGACTTCCCGGTGGCAGTGGCCTTCCTGGTGACCCTGGAGACATCGGACCTGCTGGTGGGTGAACACATTTGCCTCTTTAGTTACAGTGAAAAGTGTCAGTAATAAATACGGACATTTTACTAAAATTCTATATATTTCAACACTAAATGTTTAGTTTAAATGACTTGTCAGACATAAATTCAAAACAGTTCTTTCCTATGGTATCATTTGACCTTTAGGCCCTCCCGGTGACCCCGGTGTACCTCCGGCTCCTATTGTGGTGAAGGGAGAACGTGGACCCCCTGGTCCTCAGGGTCTGCCTGGTGGTCGGGGACTGCCTGGCTCTCCTGGGCGTGATGGACTTCCAGGTGAGTGAATGTGGACTCTATGGGATCTTATGAAAGCCACGGGACAGTCAGATATGAGAAATTACAGAAACAGGTAGTCGTGACAGGATTTTACAAACTAATGATTCAGTTTGACTTTTGACTTTTGACGATTTGTGATTTCAACATTTATTTTAGCACTGACCATGCGGTCTCAAAAGTGCAGCTCAGGTGGCCAGGAGGCTATGCTGTGTCTATGCTGTACACAAAAAGGTGGAGATAATACTGGATGAATAGTTGATGCTGCTTTTGTTTTATTTCTAAAGCTGATGTTGAAACACCAATTCCTCAGTTACATTTTAATTTTATCATTATTTTTTGCAAAAACTGACAGCTTTCAAAAGGGGGAGCCCTTCCTTTAATAAGAACACAGACAGCAGAAGAAATCACTTTTTAAAACAATTTTCATGTCTGTTTTAGTAATAATAATAAAAATAATGGTAATTCAGTGACATTCTTCTGTTTTAAAAGTATTTTTTAATGTATTTTCCGATTTTCATCTTTACTACTGTGTATACTCATAATAATCACAAAAAAGTTTGTAGCATTACATCTAATCTTTAGTACAAATAATAAAGGTCAAGGTCAAGGTTTGTTGTCATTGTTGTCCATGTGTCCCACATGGTAGATAAATGAAGAAGACAGAATAATTCGATTTTATTAAATAAATATATTAATATAAATTAAATAATTTTAATTTCAGTAATTAAAATGAAAACTTTTATTGGTGAATTTTTATCTAACCTTTAAAGATTTCAAGTTATTTTAGCACCAGAGATGGTTTGCTTATTTAACACAGAGTACTCTTTTCATCTCTCCCTGCTCTCAGGTTCGGCTGGTGAGCCTGGAGATTCTGGTCTGGAGGGTCCTCCTGGTTTCAGTGGTCCACCTGGCAGGAAGGGAGACGGCGGACCCGCTGGTCAGCCTGGTGAGTAACTTAAGCATTTTTTTTTTCTTCCATCCAGTGGTTGAAATTACCATCTTGACTGAAGTTGTATGTCTTTCCCCTGATTTCAGGTCAGCGTGGCTACCCCGGTCCCCCTGGTTCAGACGGTCCACAGGGTCTTCCCGGTCCTCCAGGTTCAGTCTCTGCAGCTCATGGCTTCCTCATCACTCGACACAGCCAAGGACAGGAGGTGCCCTACTGTCCTGAAGGAACTAACCTCATCTACGACGGCTACTCCCTGCTGTACGTGCAGGGCAACGAGAGAGCGCACGGACAGGATCTTGGTGCGAAAGAGTTTCTGTTTTATTAAGCTTTCAAAATCTTATTTTACAGGATTACTGCTCATCCTTAAAAAGTCTTAAAATGCACTGAATTAGTGAATCTAAAAATAAGGCCTTAATTGGTATTAAAATGTCTTAAATCAACCTTTCAAAAGTCTTAAAATGACATGGGAAGTTGAACTTTTTTCTTTTTTCTGACATTGCTTTGTAAAATCTCAGAATTATTGGTCAAATATTTTTTTATTTTTATAATTTTTTTTTAAGAATTTACCAAATCCCTCTTCTTAAGCTCTTCATAATGGGATTTAAAGAAGAGGGATCCCACACACATAATGAGAAACAAAATCTGTAATGAAACTCACCAATAAATGCTTGGTATTTCTCAACTCTAACCAGACCTAACATATTCCCTGGACCAAAAATTCAATGTTTTATGTTATAATTAATTAACATTAACATTTGGACAAAAGTACTCTAATTCTAGGTAAAAAATGTTGGTTCATTATTCATGTTTGTCTTTAGTTTAGTTTAGTTTTTTCCAGTTTTGGTTTTTGTAAAACTGATCTTAAATTTCATCCTGAGCATTTAAAAAAAGTCTTTAAAAGTATTCCTTTTAATTTGCCTTAAGCTCTAGGACCCCTGACGCTATCATTGCGTTTTTTGACCCTCTTCTTCCTCTGTTCCAGGCACGGCCGGCAGCTGTCTGCGCAGGTTCAGCACCATGCCTTTCATGTTCTGCAACATCAACAACGTCTGCAACTTCGCCTCCCGAAACGACTACTCCTACTGGCTGTCCACACCTGAGCCCATGCCCATGTCCATGGCGCCCATCACTGGAGAGAACATCAAGCCTTACATCAGCAGGTAGGGATGCAGAGAGAGGGGGAAGACGAAGGAGATGATTAAAGGGAAGTTGCAAGGTGTTTGATTTGACATTTCTGCGTGTAGGTGTGCAGTGTGTGAAGCTCCAGCCATGGTGATTGCAGTCCACAGTCAGACCATCCAGATTCCCACTTGCCCTTCGAATTGGGAAGCTCTGTGGATAGGATACTCCTTCATGATGGTAGGACGTAACAAACACACACACACACAGTTTGCACTCATTACTATTGTTTACAAAATGCCCCTTAAAATGACAGTAAAAATCACAGCTACATTTTTTGCCCAATACTAAAATATAAAAATAAAATAACGTCTTCCTGTCTTCTCCAGCACACCAGCGCGGGTGCAGAGGGCTCCGGTCAGGCCCTGGCCTCCCCCGGCTCCTGCCTGGAGGAGTTCCGCAGCGCCCCCTTCATAGAGTGCCACGGCAGAGGGACGTGCAACTACTACGGCAACTCCTACAGCTTCTGGCTGGCCACGGTGGAACCGTCTGAGATGTTCAGGTACGGATGCAAGTGATTATTATGTGACAAATGATTAAACAACCTGTGAGTGAATTGCTCTTTAGCAGGGAGCCCATACTGATCTTTTATGATTTGTGGGGTTTGTCAGGAGGACAAAGACGCAAAAGAAATTTGATATTTAGACAGATGGTTTATGTTAAATAATACTTTTTACCGCTGCACTTGAACCATAATGTCATTGTAAAAGGAGCAGATTTGTTTAGTCTGTCCCCAAGCATCACTGCCAAAAACACACAACATGCAATAACTTGCTGTTGATATTAATATTGTAGAGTGAAAAAATATTAATATCATTATTGTCAGACTGGATTGACAAACGTAGCCTAATCAGAGCCTGGAGTTTTTTACATATCTTTTTGTACATTTTGATATTTTTAGTGTTGTTTTTTTTAACTGCAAGACAGATATGTATTTGTCAATATTCTACACTGTACACACTACAAAAGCTAAAATCTGCCAATATATGGACTTGGTTGATTTCTTTGTCTGGCTTGAGCAGCCAATGTGAAATCCTAATATCTAAATAAGGTTAATAGTTTTAATAGTTTGCTTAAAAATGCTTAAAAAATGCTAAAAATGTATTTATATGTTTATATGTGAATGTTTTCAGACCAAAATTGTCCAGGACTGTATCTCATTTGAAAAAAAACATTGAAAATATTAATAAGATATTAATTAATTATTAATAAGAAGCCTAACAGAAAAATAAAATCAGGACAAGAATCAGAAAATGTTCGTGCTCGAGGCCCATTGTGTTTTAAATGTTGGAAATCTCATTTCGAAAAAAAAAACAAAAAACATGCAATGTCACTGTTAACAAACCAGGAAGTTTCACATGATTTGTTGTCTCTCAAAATAATAGAATTATATTGACATATATTCATCTTTCTATCTTAACCCCTCCGCCCTTACAGGAAGCCCCAGTCGGAGACTCTCAAGGCGGGTAACCTACGGACGCGCGTCAGCCGTTGCGTGGTCTGCATGAAGAGGACGTAACGGCACACAGCAACATTACCGGGGACGCACAATCAATAACATGATTGAATGATGGGGGACAAGTAGGTGGGGCGGTGGTCACAGTGACGGATAGGCCGTCACCTGACGACAAGGTGGAATTCCAATGGTGCATTGTCTTCCAGAAAAAACTTACAACTTAAACAATGGTGCTACTGTGCGACACAGCTTAAAAAAAAAAAAAAAAAAAAGAAAAAAAAACTGACGTAAATAAATCTTACATTTATTCTTTTTTTCTCTTAAGAAGTACCTCAAAATGAAAGCAGAAAAATATCCACTAAATGGTGCCATGATGGATGTGTGACAACAAAAGTGCATATTTCATTCTTTTCCCTTTTCTTTTTTTTTTTTTTTTTAAAAAAAAGTCAATTTTGACGTTGGTGCAACAAAAATGTGATACTCTATATCCATTTCTTAACAGAACTGCTCTTTTTTTTCTATTTTTTTTTTTTTTTTGGCCTTATTGATGAGGAGTGGATGGTCTCCACGGTTACCAAATCGGCACTTTGACTTCGGAACATCCAAGATAAGAGATGCACTGACGATGAGCTTTCCTTAGTGAGACTGCCTTTTTTTATTACTAGCTTTTTATTCACTCTTTCCTTTTCTCTCTCTTTTCCTCCCTCTCTCTCTCTATCTGTCATTTTTCTGTCGTTTTAACGTTACATTTGGTGGTACTAACCCTGCTGTAGCCCGCCTTCTAACCATCAGCCTACACCTTCTTTCTCTTACTTTTTTTTGTAAGTAATAAAATGTGTATATTGTGTAAAACACCTTTTGTTTTTAGTGTATTAGGTCCTGAATCGGTACCAGCTGTTTGTTGTAAGACAATTTTTTCCAGGTTCTTTTTAGCTCACACACTCACGCATGCACACACATACACACAAACACACACACACACACACGTTCAGTACATTGCTCACTGACGCACATCGACTCAGATATTGTACAAAGTAAGGCTTTTATGAATGAAACAGTATTTTATATATAATAAATATATATTTGAAAAAAGAGGATAAAAGGTATATAGACTTTATTCGGCTGTGGGGAGATTGTTCGCTGTTTTCAAACACAAACAGAGGTCAGGCATTTCACTGAAAAATAAAGCCAACTACTGAGCACAAACAGAGCCATTTTCCCTTCAACATAACAGTCTTGTATGATATTAACGATGCCAATCGCTTAAACCTTTCGTATTCAAGTTGTAGAATTGATAAATGTTGAACTGAAATAAAGGGGATTTGCTTTTAGCTAGTCTAATGATTGGGGAATGTTACAGATATTTGTGCAAAAAAAGGATTTGAATTAAATCTTGGCTCCTTGATTAGAAAACCTCGATATTTGTTTTGTGTTCTTTAACATTTCCAGGTGCTGGGCTTTGCTTGTAAAAAGAGGGCCTCAGGTTTTGGGGTCTATTTTGCACCCAAAATGTTCAAATCCACTTTCACTGGCTTGAATTTTTATCCAAAATTGGTCAAAGTGTTCACACTTGACGCTGTTGAAACACAGATGAAAGTGTCTGTACATTTCTTGTATCTCATCAGGTGTGCAGACTCCTGATGTACTGAAAGTCTACAAGAGCTGTTCTAGGGGGTGGGGTGGGTGGGGATTTTTTTTCCTGTGATTTTATTGTTATTTTTATTTTTTCAAAACTGCTATTATGAATTCTAATTATGTCAACCTGGGGTGCGATAAAAAGATGTGTATTTGTTTTTTTTTTTCTTTTTTTTTTGTTTATTTTTCATGTTATGTTATCCAGAAGTTGTTATAAACTTTTAAGACTGAAATAAATACTATGTCCAAAGTTGTGTGTTCTGAAAATGTATGATTGTCACCAACAGAGAAAAGTAGAGTCTCTTACAGTAGAGAAGCAGCTTCATAATCATTTTAGGCTAAGGTTGTTATTCCATCATTATTTCCAGTATAAATATTTCAGAAAAAGTTTGAATTTCAGTCTAAACTAAGGTTCAGGCCCCACAAGAGATAAGTAAATAAGTGAGAAATAACGTTTTTGGATAGTATGACCCCTGTTGGTCTAAAACTGTAAATTAAACCCTGTGAGAAGTTTATAAAGGCAACATTTTTTTTTTTTTTTACAAAATTTAAGGATAATCAGCAAAATAACCTGCAAATGACTGCATGTTACCATCCTCTATTATTATGTGAATTTTCGGAGAAGGGCGCATCAAGATAAACAGTAGGTGGCACTAACTCTCCAGGTGGATTCTAACAAACCATCGAAGAAGAAGAAGACATCCAGGTAACGTAAAGAAAAACGCCACAGTGAAACAGTATTGTAAACCACGTGGAAAAATGTGAGTGAAATATGACATCTGTTTTTCAGGTAGGAGTGTTTGGTAGCTTGCTTTTGTTGCACTATGCCTCTATCAAACGTTTTAATGCTAGGCCAAGCTAGATATATTTTGCGTAAGGTCATTACGTCTGCTACGTTTTCCACGTCTGCAAACTATTTCCTGCGCGTGCACGTGTGTCTCACATCACGTTTTCTAGAAGCTCTGACGTTTTGGAATCGCATCAAAAATAGATCCTGGCATCTTTATGAACCATAAGAGTTACATATAGATAGATAGTAGATTCACGATGGCCCTTTAGAATCACATTTAGGTAGGTTTTAGAATATCTTTGACACAATAAAATCACATACTGTTAGATTCCAGATTCTCTGAAAAATTAAAATTACTAGAGATACACTGTAAAATATATGGCCCATTAAAATCACATATAGTTAGTTTCTAGTATATGTGTGACACGGTAGAATTAAAAATAGATTCTAGAATTTCTATAATACAATAGAATCCCATATAGATAGATTCTAAAATCTCTACGATTCATTAGAATCAAATATAGATAGATTCTAGAATCTCTACGATCCATTAGAATCTCACATAGATAGATTCTAGAACCTCTATGACACAATAGAATCACAAATAGATGGATGATAGAATGTCTGGCACAATAGAATCACATATAGATGGATTTTAGAATCTCTATGACACAATAGAGTCACACATAGTTAGTTTCTTGAATCTCAATGAGACAAAAGAATCACATATACATAGATTCTAGAATCATTGCATTAGAATCATATATAGATGGATAAAATAATTTCTTTGACCAGTATTGAAAATTATGTTACAGAATTATTATTTTTAAGCATTTAAAAAAATCCTTATTAAAATATTTTTCTTGTCCTTTTTTTCTTGTCATTTTTATGTATTTCTTAATAATAAGTAATAATACATTTTTTTTTTTGAGTATTTTTTAAGGTGCTCAAAGAAGCTTTACTTTGCTACATTTTGGGTAATTTCTTCTTATAAATTGCTAATTGCCTTCTTCCCATCTGTGAAAGAACTCATGCTTTCTCTCTGATTACAAAGGGTTAGGCAGTAGCTATAAACATGTGCCTCTTCCTGGAAAAATGAAACCCTGAATAACACCTCCCTCTTTTTCCTGATCACAGCCAGTCCCCTTCAGCCCGAGAGTCCTGCCTCCTGCACTGATCAGCCACTGAACACGAGTCTAAGCAGCATGCTGGTAAGTGTGAGAGCTGACAATCCACATTTAATCCAGATCAGCATTTTCACATAAAGTAAATCAACACAGAATCAGCGAGAAGCATTTATCAGGAAGTGAAACAGTTTGACCTGTGCTGTTCCTGAGAGGCATCATGGCACAGCGAGGACTTCAGTCTGAACTGGAAAAACGCTGTTCAGTGTGTTCTGAGTTACTGGAGGATCTGTTGGCTTTTCCATGTGGGCACAGCTCCTGCAGGAAATGTATTAAAAGCCTCTGCGATGAAGAGGATCAGGAGAAAACCCACAACTGTCTTCAGTGCAGACAGGTCCTCATGCCGAGGCCTGTCCTGGAGGACACCACCCTGTTAACAGAAAAGACAGGACACCAAGCTGCTCCAGGACCTGCAGATGAGACAGGAGCTGTGTCAGAAAGTCTTAATGAAAACCACACCATGATGTTACAGACAAAAACTGAAGGGGACACGTCACAGCCAGAAGAGCCCAAAACCAGGGCAGAATTCCTCAGATACTCCTGCGAAATAACACTGGATCCAAACACAGTAAACGCAAGTCTGCTGTTATGTGACGGAAACAGAAAAGTAACAAAAATGGACGAAGATCAGGCATATCCCAGTCACCCTGACAGATTCATATCCGGGTCTCTGGTTATGTGTAAAGAGAGTCTGACTGGACGACATTACTTTGAGGTGGAGAGGAACGGGGGAGCTATTTCTGTTGGTGTCTCATACAAGGATGTCAGCAGAACAGGAACTGAGAGTATTTTGGGGTTCAATAACAAGTCTTGGGCTTTAGATTGTTTCGACAATCGTTTTGTAGTCAGACATGTGTGTATCCATGCTGCCAAGCCGCACCCCATGTCCTCCAGAGTGGGAGTGTTTCTGGATCACAGAGCAGGTATTCTGTCCTTCTACAGCGTCTCTGACACCATGACGCTCCTCCACAGATACCAGACCGCGTTCACTCAGCCGCTCTACGCTGGACTTTGGGTTCATGGTCATAAATCCTCTGCGGTGATGTGCTATGAAGCCTCATGCTGACTGTGTGAATTGAACATGGAAATCATGTTGAGATCAAGCCGTCTTCAGCATTGTTCATGTCTTTTGCTGCCAAAAAGTTCTTTAATGTTCTGGAAAGCTAATCTGTAGCTCACTGTTACTAAGGGACTGTTCTTTATTTATCAGAGAAAAGGAGTGGCTGGACTGTGACCTTTTTTCTTTTAACTTGGACCTCCCTGAGTGACTGGTGTAAAATGCATGACCCGCCCTCCACCAAAAATTCTTCAGTAGATTTTATAGACTGACCCTTCGATGTATTAAAGTGAAAAGGTAAAGATGAAATTCTTGACTTGTAAAGAAAAATAAGATTTTCTACCCTTGACAGTTTTTTTTTTTTTTTTAAAGATTTTGAGGAAATATTACTTTTTTAAGCTCAAATTTGTTTTTTTTTGTTTGTGATGGAAGAATTTGTTGCACATGATGTGTCCAAGGACCATTGGAAATTTGAAAATTCTGCATTTATTTTTGTTTTTACAGGTTCTGGCTATGAGAAGTGGTCTAATTTTGGTGTTTAAAAAAAAAGAAAACACGCATGTTTTCTTCTGCATGCTTTCTTTAAAGATTGGCAGTGAAGTTAATACGAAATACAGCCAAAATAATAATAATAATAATAATCAAGAAGAAAAACATAGGTCCCTCGTTTTATTACTTAAAATAATAATTTGATAAGCCTCCCTTGTTTTGCAACACCCCATGCCAAGTGACAAATCGTTTGAACATCCTTAGAGGAGGCAGACATCCTTAAAGCTGATATCTCAGACTCAGTAACTCACACCAAATAAATCAAGTTTGCTGGACTGCAGTGTCTGGTCTTGTCCTGCAGAGGGAGACAGAGACAGCTGTCTGTGTGAAGACGCGTACAGTCGATGACTGATTTCCAGTTTTCCACTCATCACTAAACTGTAAAAACTAAACTGTATTATAATATAAAAAACCCTGTAAATATAGTTTTAATCAGACCAATATGGACCATAATTCTATGTTGTAGGTCACCGTAATCAAAGAAAAGTCTGAATTCAGATGTGTTACTGCAGCCTACAGTGATATAATGTAATCCCACCCTCCCAGTATCACCACCCACCATCACTAGATGCAGTAAAATGTAGTCTTAAAATGGCTAAAATAAATGTAATAAATAATTAAATGTATAAGCTGATGTAATTGATGGCAGGGCTTCTGCAGGTAAAATTACCACATGAAGAAGTGGAACATTCGACAGGAGCCCAAATACTCAAATATTTAATGTATGTCTGTGAGGTTTTTGGTGATTTAGATCATTCCTAATTTGTTTTGGAAATAGGTGTGGCTGTGTGTGCTGTGTGTGCTATTGATTTATAGTTTCAAACTATTAAAAAGGACTCCAGATCTCGCCTAGTACAGTTAGTGACCAGCAGATGGCAGCATTACTGCACAGTCTGTCACAATACTCAGACTATCCCCTCAACATGAACACGTTCATAATGATCCATGTCACATATTAGTGAAAGTCTGCACATAAAATAAGGCAGATAATATTTACTCGGTTATAAGTTGGCTGTGATAAAGACAAACAATGATTCAGAAATTGTAAACAATGCTAATAAAACTCATTGTAAATACAGTATATAGGCCTAAACAAGCAAGAAAACCTTCAATAAAGCAGTATATATGGCTGTAAATCATAATATTTCAAAAACTGTATTGATACTCATTATTTAGGTTGACATGTCTTTATTCAACAAGAGCTTTATTTAACAAAAAAATGTACAAAATATGCCAGATAAACAAGAACACACACATATGTGAGAGCGCAGATAATTGATATTCTTCACAGAGGATAATAAATAATAAAAACTAATACTCAGAATATTAAAACATAAATCAATAGAAATCTTAAATAAAAAGTTTTCTTTTGTTTTTTTTGTTATTTGTGAGAGCAAGAGCAGCCAAAATATTAAACATTAGTCCACAAATCCTCTGGTGACGTCACCGTGGATACATCCATTATGTTATGCAGTCTGTGCTATGTAGCCAATATTTAAATGCACTAATATTAAAGACGAATGTAAATATATAATGAGGCCAAAGAATGATCAAAATGACAATTAAGATCTTTAATGAAAATATTAAATAGCAGAAAATTTAATAAAGAAGAAAAAAATGTATAGAGACAGTAGGAAGACATAATTGCAGTGTCTTATCTAATGCACATCTGGTGGACACTTTGATATATAAAATATTCCCATTTTGCAAATAACACACAAACAAAATGAACAAAAAAAGAATGAATTAAATCACCATAGAAATTAAGACCAGGGTGCCTAAACACTGGAGGGAGTCTTCTTTTACTTTTCTGTTTCTCTGCGTGATAGCTGCAGCTATTGTTTTGGTTTCCTAAGCCGTTTGAGGCTACAGGCTTTCTTGACTAATCTACTTCCTGATTCGTATTGGCTGAGCTATAGAGACAAGAGAGGATCGGAGGTGAGGTGGTCTGTGTGTGTTGTCTCAGCTCTCTAAGCTGTTTAGAGCTGCTGCTGCCTGCTGGTTCCTGGAAAGACATACTGATCTTTTGTTTGAGCGTGTTTTCCCGGCTTGCATTCGCTGCTCAGAGGCAAGTTTAGAGAAACACGACCAAACACAGAGCATGATATCACACAGCTGGTTATACCGTTATACTGACTGTTCGCTTTTATAAACTTGTTGTTTCACAAACCTTCCTGTTTAACTTCATTTTTTTAATTTGCTGTCTTCACGTGTCGATATTTCTAGCTTTCTGTTTTCTCTGTGCTTAAAGTTATATTTTAACTTTTAAGTAGTGCAGACGTAAGAACTCGAACTACTTCGACTTCAACTGGTGACGGCTGGGAGGTTCCTTAATGTTAAGAGAGCCCATCCAATTATCAAAAAACGGATTAGGTGTTCCCTGCGCTCAAAGACCCGAGGTGTCCTGCCAAAGTGGTATCACAGAGGTTTACAGTAATGTGTCTTTAGTACATTTAAAGATCCTGACATTGGCGGATCTTCCTGTAGGCAGCTGCAGAGGGCACCGCCCAGAGGGGGGACGCCAAATTATTATTTTTATTATTTTTTACTTTTTTGTTTCAAAAAAATTGATCAAAGTCAAGACTGATGAGTCCCTAATGCTAAACTTTGAATTTAGAGTCCCATACAAGTCATAATTTTACCCTTCACCACATGAAATTCTGTGTGAACATCAGATTGGTAAGCTTCTGAAAATCAGGAATCAGTATTTATTTTTCAAAGCAAGTTTGTTGAAAGTTGCTGTGTCTCTGCAGTTGTTGAGGCATGCGTTTGTGTTTTTGTTGATCACAACATACTTTTACGACAACGGCTAAATTATCTTCGGTATCTCTAAATGGCGCTCAGCGCCGTCATGTTAGTTTTTCATTGTTCTGCGAGGCGGTTTGATTGGATGCTGTTGATCACAATTAGCCCTAAAAACCTGAAAATTAATAAGCATTCTAGCACTCCTGATTCCCTCAACTTAAAGTCAAATTTTTTTTCTAAATGTGTTTTTAGTAGCGAGCTTAGACTTTCAAGTTTTGTTCTATAACGTAAAATACCTCAGTAAATACCCAACTCGTAAATTTTAGGGTCTTTACGTGTCTTAAAAAAGATTTTTGTGTGGCTAAATGTGACTACAGGATGTCTTCCCGCCATTGAACACGTCTTTACAGCCTTGTTGTAATGGTATAGAAAGTCTTGATAATAATGTAGTTTGTTTATAGCCTAATGTTAGCTATTTACTTCTGGAGATTACATTTAGGCTTTAAAAATCATAAAAGTGGTGTTAATTTGTGAAGATTATCTAACTAAACATGTCATAGTATCAGAAACTTTTGTTTGCCACAGAACTTATTTTCTGCAGTAATCTAAAATCCAATGGAAAAATCTCATAGGCTTTTACTCAAGGGACCAGGGCGATAATGTAAGCGTCATCCCTGCATCACTCTATACAGCGCCACATACTGACAAATAACTGTTGACAGAAAATAAATCCAACCTGAAATTGGGACGTGACTTCACCTCGCTACATGGCAGGTGTTAGTTTAATGTCAGCCTTTATTTTGTAAGGGCAGGCTCTTTTGCTTCCAATGCATATCCGATTATAAGTCGTGTACAGCATCTGCTCTGAAGAGTACCTGGAAAGCCCTCTCACCCGTTACCTAAATAGGAAACTTTCTAGGATGTGAGAAGGAGGGGTCACCCATGTCGACGGAGTCTTTCCCGAAGACAGATGCTGTTGTTGAGCGTCAACGAGGTCAGGCCTCCCACTGGGTGACATGGAAACGAGATGCGATCTGGTGAAACTCTGACGCATCCTGAAACCATCTGCAAGTATGTTTGTGTGTTTTTGTGTGCGTGTGTGAGGGGTTAGTGAGGGGATTCGTATCCACTCACTGACGAAGATGCTAATAGCTTCACTAATAGTTGAAAAGCCGCGTACAGCAGTGGACTTCGAGCCTTGACCCACATCGCGCACATAGACTCATACGCACTCACACACACACACGGTAACACACACTGGGTGTTGTTTTGAAACTCTAGCACCAGTCTACATCCCCAGTGGGCCCACTGGTTCCTCCATCAGTAATGAAACTCTAGCGGGTCACATGCTGGTGTTGAAATGTCCCCTGCTTGGTCCACCGGCCCGGCCCTCACCGTCCACACACACTCACACTAACACTTCATCGTCGTCATATCTCTGCAGGCCTCACTGTGGAGGTCTGTCCGTCAGCAGGGAAGCAGTAGCCGCTCTCCTGCAGGCTGCAGAGGGGCTCACTGGGTAAAAACATCCAGGAGGATTAGAAGTTGTCCTAGAAAGCGTCACAAATTTAGTCCATGCAACAGTTAAACCTCAACTTCTTAACCTTTTCCTGCGCACTCCTCCAATGATATGAATCAGCCTCCTATAATAGTTGATTTAACTCACCCTCCTGTGGCCATATCAGGGGACCTAAGCTAAGTATGTATGCTATGCTGAGCAATAGCTTCTACTGAACTCGTGTCTTCAGAATGTTTTTTAGGAGTTTCTAGTCCTGATTCAATTCTGTCATTAAAAGCTGCACAATAGTCGTTTTTTTTAAAGGATTTATACACATACACAGGTGTTTTCAGTTACACAGGAGGGAGGGTGGGTGTTACACTTCCATGGATTGGGTTGGCGCGATCAGTCCTGACCCCAGGAGCGAGCATAACCGAAAACACCGCAATGACCCACTACACGAAAGCTTGTAACTCCTATATGCCGTCAAGTGGCAGGAGTTATTTTGATATTATATTGATATCGGTTTATGCTTTATTTTCTCTCCTCTCTTCAAATTTGATTATTTTGAAAGTGGTCTTAAATTTTGGGCTCCCACAGTCATGGGAAACCTGGAAAATATTTTCCAGGTCTAAAAAAAACCCCCATGGAATTAATAAAAATCACTGAAAGTTTTGGGAAAATCATGGACTTGGTCACAGTAATCTTTGTGAGTAACCCTTTTTGTATGCGCTGCCTAGTGCAGGACAAGGTATTAACATTTTTTTAATCATTTCCAGGAAGTGAAAAACTCTAAAATACCAAGAAAATAACTGTTTTTTTTGTCACTTTGGGGCCTTATTCTGATGACAAAAAAAAACAAATGTAAACATCTATTTTGATTTCATTTTTGATGCCTTTAAGCTGGTACTTACTGTAAGTGATGCCACCAATTTCTAAAAATAACGGTGAAATATTAAAATGGAAAAAAAAATCCCACACACTGTCTCACTTACTGCTGATTTATTCTACGCTCATTTCACACAATGTTTCAGCCAAAAGGGCATTCATCACCTATATGCACCTGTCGCTTTTAAGCAATTGGAAAACCAAACTCTGTGTGCAGCACTAGTCCGAATAATAACAATGTCGGGAAATGTTGAATTTACCTTACAGATACAATACAACTACAATGACCAAGAGGCAATTGTGGCGTGACTGTGCCTTTAAGACACGCAGCAGAGGCCTAATCAGGTACATTAAGTGATAACACCTGTTGATATCGAGGTGTTCATTCAGCAGACAAGGAGGCAACATGAGCATCATGTTTCTGTCCATCTCATGAGTGTAAGTCCAAAATTCACTCTCATTCCAGCTCTAACTCCTGAAAAACACATTTAACTCTAGCTGGAGGTTCATGTTGTCTGCTTTTTATGCTGTGCAGGAAGCACAAAGTGGGTTTAATATCCCAGAAACATGACAAAGAGCTACTTAATAACTCAAATATACTAGGCTCACTTTAAAATCTGTTCTCTGTATCTCTTATCTCTGCGCTGCGGCTTTAAGGTTTACTCTGGGTTTGGGTCACACAAATACCCAAAATGAAATTGGTATCTTAAAACCACTCATGCTGACGTATTTAGAGGCCTAGATGTCGTCAGAGAAAGCTTACAAATTTCTATCTGTAGTGCAATCGGGGGGCAGTTGTACAAAGAAAGTAACACATCAAGGTTTTTGAAACAATGAGATACATGTTTTGCTAAAATGACAGTTATCTGATTATATGCGTAGATGTCAAAAGTGGCATTTCAAACTAACAGCTTTGACCCTAAGCACTAATTGACTTTCATGCCTCTAAACAATGAGGACAAAAGGTCAAATATGTTAGTTAAAAATAATCATTTGATGATTTGATTGCTGATCACTTGTTTGGTCAGCTGTATAAACTCAGAGAAGCGATTAAAGGGGGAATTCCCGGCACAATTTGACTTTTAGGTTGTTAGTTTTGCACAAAGTATAATTCACAGTGGTTTGGCAGCATGTTCTTTTAAATAACAAAAAAACAGACCCAGAAGTCACTCAAATAATTTTACTGAATCTGGAAGGGTTTTTTTTATGGTGTTTTTTATTAGTTTTAGTTTTTATTTGGTCATAGCTATAATCTATATTTCTTTTTTAAATGTTATAGTTACTTTTTAATGTATTTTTGTCATTTTTATTGCAACTTTTTGATGTATATTTATGATCTGAGTGTTGAAGTTCTTGAAGTAAGAGTTGAAGTAAAAGGGTCATCAAAAAGGTTTTAAGGATGATTGATTGACAGTTTTTTCCCTATATCTCTATCTAAAAACTTTGATTAACTTTGATTTAAATTTGTGTCAGAGGAATGAGCAAGTGGCTTGTGTTTCAATTTAAATTTTTCAGCCATGGTGCATAAATCTAACTATGCAACACTGGTTTTGACCTTTAAGGACTTACAACAGTTTTAACCATGTTTCCATTTCCCTGTCTGATTCCTCTTTACCTGTATAAAAAGATCCAATTTAAGCTGGAAATGTACTTTTCATCATGCAACAAAATATACATTTTAAAGGGAGTGTTTCAGGTCTTTGGGAGGCAGAAATCACAAACAGTATGTTTTGCAACCAGATACAAAATTGCAACAAATTAAATTTCTTTTTCTTTTTGACCAACCACTGAATCCACGATTAACTATTCAGCTGAAAAGTTTATAATGTTGTTTATGAAATCACTGTATTCTCAAACTGTACAAGTGTGCCAGTTTTCATGCTTTTAGAAAAAAAGTGAGATCACCTCAAATTTGGCACATATAACCTGCACTAAAAAGTGATCTGTAATTGTTGTCTCTTAATATGTATTCCTTAAAATAGTTTAAAAGTTGTTTAGATATCCAACATTACCTGAGAGGTTTATGCATGTTTAACCATTTGAAACCTGAGCAAATTGGCTTTTTTTCCTCTCAAAAAATGGGGAAGAAGGCAATGAGGAACTTAACAAGAAATGGCCCCAAAAATAGCAAGAAATAATAAAATGTTATATGTAAATAACAAAAACCAGAAAATTACCTTAAGAAAGCGCTTTAAAAAATCTATTTTTTCTGCAACATAATGGATATATATATATATATATATATATATATATATATATATATATATATATATATATATATATATATATAATTATAAGAATTAAGTATAGTTTTCTGGACAATTTTCCTTCACATTTATATATATATATATATATATATATACATACATATATAGAGGTTTCAGGTTTCTTTGCCATTTTTTAAAGATGAATGCAGAAAAAGCAAAAACTGTGGCATAACAGTTCACTGAAATACCAGAAATTAAGTTATTTGATGCTTAAAATTCACTGGTTGAGGACAGGGTTGGAAATGAACTTTTTGGTCCTCCTGCCAGTGTGGCTGGTGGATCCCAAAAATCTCCCAGCCTCTCAATCGATAACTGATCTTTTTTTGTCTGGTGAATAATGCAAATCCGACAGCCACTTGCATATGTTGTTATCTATATCTTCTGTTTCATGTGTGTTTTTCCCTCCATGTTGAAACAAAACCTACCCATTTGAAAACATTTCAACAGCAAAACATTGAAATGAAACACAAAACAGTTATTGTACTTTTCCTCTGTATTTTAAAAAGGCAGCTTATTGACTTACAAGTAGAAAGCAGAACAAAACAAAGTCGTGTCTCAAAACTCTCTTCTCAGCTGACCTCTTATAACCAAAGTGAACTTTGATATTGTTTTGACAGTTGGACTTTGAGATGCTGGGCCCGTCACCTGAGCTGGATAAACACTGTGTGTCACTGGCCGAAAACTGCTAACCTGCCAAAAGAGCTTCAGGAATGAGGAAGTAAGTTCTTGTTTTGCCGTTGACACCCACGTTTTTAACGGGTTTCAGAGGCCAAAGGGTCACGAAACCCAGTAAAACACATAAATGGTTATCAGTTAAGTCGAGGGCAACAACAGATCTGCGGTCATGTGGTTCCATGTGGTTTTCCATCATTCATCATTCATCAGGATCTTAGTTGTCGTGTCATTTTGTTTGAATGACTGGGTTTAATCAATCGATAAGTGATGGATCAGAGTTTATAATGGCACTAAACAAGCATCATTGTTGTGTCAGTTGCTCCTCGTGAACACTGAATGAAATTAAACAAAGACTGCACACACAGTGCAGATAAGAATGATGTCATCTCTTTAATAGGCATTTATTACACTAATTTAAGCCGTATGTGAATATTGACTCTTGGACTCTTTACAACTGTCACAAACGCCGGAAATTAAATTAGCCTAGCTTTCGCTCTGGTGCTTGCCCTCATGTAACCATTGCCAATTAGCTTAGCGCACATACTGGAAGCAAGGGGAAACCAAAAGAAAAAAGCAATTTCTTGATTTTATATTATCGAATGCAGATTAAACAAGCTCGGTTATCCGAGATTTTGGGATTCTAAATGACTCCTGGTCTGCAGCAACATCTTTTCGGCGGGGTAGACATTCTCACTCGCACATTGTCAAATACTGTCGCTTGGTCCGTTGGCATCAAACCATGAGCAGGGTTTCAAAGGTCATGGAAATTCACAATCATATTTTTCATGTCTGAAAAAGTAATTAAACTTTTAAAAATCATTGAAAGTTTTGGAAAGATCATGGAAATTTTTTGTGTGTAATTAAAATTGTTACAGTAATTTTTAGGGAATAACCATTCGCGTAATGGCAAATGCCTTTTAATATATGCCAGTGTGGGAAATTTTGTTTACCATCATGTTCGTTAGTTTTCACCCCGTGTTTCCTTCTCTTCATTCACGTGTGCCTGCCAGCTCAAACGATTTTTGAATAGATTTTGAATCCGAAATGTTTGAAAAACGACTGGCACATGGGGCAAGATTTTTTAAATTTTTGTAATGGGTCTTTGAAGAGTCATGGAAAGCTTTGAAATTTTGTCCTTGAAAATGTAGGGGGACACCTTCTTTGGGGCTCTAGGTGCCCGTCCAGTCACTTTTCTAGTTCAGGGACAACGGTCAGTGTGTGTGTGCATTGTGTCTTTCTGTTTTCAGTGAAAATGCACTCTCTTAAAATAAATAATAATAATTAAAAAAAACCTTAAAAACATAAGTAAAACCTTTGTTTTGAGGTTTACTTTCGATTTAGGTAACAAAAGTATGTTTTTAGGTTTAGAAAAAAAACATTTGGGTTTGGCTTCAAATAAGTAGATTTGTGAGAAACTATACTACTGCAATATGCCATTGTATATGCCATACTATATTATACTAATACTAAACTATATTTACTGTTATGTTAATGTGTTATACTGCTTAATCACACTGTATACTATATTATATTTCCATTTGATTTCCATATTAATACAGAATGACGCCTTTTGTCTTGCAGTCTTGTCTCTAATTGCTCTTTATAGTACCTATTTTAGTTGTATTCTTATAATAGTTTTATATTCCTTTTATTATGTATTTATCCCTCTTATCTTTGTCCTCGTGTTGCTGCAACACTCAAATTTCCCCTCTGGAGATCAATAAAGGCTTATTGTATCTTATCTTGAAGACATTAGGATTTATCATGTGGGGAACACAACTGTCCAAAGCAAATTTCATGGCTGTTGACCAAAGTGTTGGACAGACCTTTTTACTGACATCACCGTCCTGATTGCAGCGGGTTTTGAAAGGATTTTATCAGGGATATTTCTCCGCCTGTAGAAGAATCATGCGGTCCTCCAGTGTGAGAGAACACATTAAAACAACATGTTCTCAGAGGATCGAAATGATGTTTTCCTTCTTGGCTCCTCCAGGTGCTGATGTAACATGTTTTTGGTTCAATCAAAGCGTGTCTTTGTTGAACATTTCAAACAGACACACTGTCAAAAAATACATTCAGTGTTGAGCAAACACACACAAAGATTAGCATTTCTGGTACAGTTACACCAGATTTTTTGTCTTCAGTGACGTCAAACTCTCGATTGGAAGTCCTGTTCATGTTTAAATCAAAACTGGAGTGTTTTGTAATATTAGTTTGACATCTAGAGAGTTGTATACTGTCATGGAGGAAGTATTCAGATCCTTTACTCAAGGAAAAGTACTCATATCACACTGTGAAAATACTCAACTGCATGTAAAAGTCCTGCATTTAAACCCCCCTTTTATCTAAAAGTATGTAGATAAGTATTATTAGCATTTATTTAAAGTACTTAAAGTAAAAGTACTCATTGTGTAGTAAAATGGTCAGTGTTTTACTAAATCTGATGTTTTCAGATTAATAGTGTTTTCTGCATTTTACTGCTGTACATATTCCAGGTTTTGCTAAATTTAGCTCCTTTATATACTATTGCTTTGTATACTATTTGCGCACTCAAAATAAAATTTACACACATTTTAATGGATAAAATTTCAAAACTTTCCCATGACTTTTCAAAAACCCATACTACTTTGTTTTTCTTTCACAAACTGCCCAACATATCAAACTCTATTCAAACATAATTTAAGATAGCTGAACATGAAGTACATGAAGGTAGAGACAGAGCGCAGGGAGAAAATGGTGAAAAAGTGTGTTACGGTACACAAAATGTCACAATGTTACTTTGACAGCTACAGAAAATAAATTTGCTTTTATGTTAAATTACATGAAAAGTTATTCACAGAGGATTTCTGTAACAATTTCTTTAAAAGTCTATGTTTTTCCCTAAATTTGTTATTGATTTTTATTAATTCCATGATTTTTTTTAGGCCTGGAAAATGTTTTCCAGGTTTTCCATGACCGTGGGAACCCTAAATTTAAGACCAATTTCATAATTATTAAAACCGAAGAAAGGAAAAAAAACCCCAAAAAACAATATAAACCGATATCAGTTACTTATGGTAAGGGGACATTTGTCCAATTATAAAATAAAATAAAATAAAAACAATTTAAAAATAATTTAAATGATTTTTTGATTGGATGTGGTAAATGTATACGAGTACTGTTGGTTCAACTATCCTGATCTTTTGTTAATGCGGGAGGCATTCTGTATTAGTGTTTCAATAATAAACGTTACGAATTATTTTGAGGTTTTATTGTGCAACATCAGAAAAACCTGATTCATAAAATTCTACTTTTCATGTCTTTGCATTTTTTAAAGACAGATTTATTTAAGGCACTGTGATACTTCCAACAGCCTTATTTTTAGATTAATGAATTGAATTTTAAGACTTTTAAAGGATCCACAGGAAGTAGAAGGAGAATTTTTCTTAACCTGGAAGGGGACATTTTATCCTTCAGTTTTTTACAAACATTAAAAAAAAATCAAAGTTGCTGGTTTTCACTATACAGGAAGTGTTTAAAAAATGTAATTTGAAAGTAACTAAAGTTGCCAGACAAATGTAGTGGAATGAAAATTACAACATAAACAGTAAATACAATATTAACTTAAAATGTGGCGCAGCAGAAGAATAAAATAGCATAAAATAGAAATACATCACACACAGGCAGAAAAAAAGAGCTGAGACCACAGTGGTTACATGAACACATTTTTATTGCAATAGCTCTATCGAAAGCAAAAAAGTTTTGATAAATATAAACACTATGCCGATGCTCAAATCGCCTCTGAGTACCCCTCCTAACCCCCTTTCCCTCCACGAGGAAAAACAAGAGAAAGAAAGAGAGAAGGAAGTAAAACAAAAACAAAAAAAGGGGGGGGCACCTGCTGAGGCGCTGATCATAACATGAAAAAAGCGACAACTTGAGTTTTCCTTATTTACAGAAGGAGGATTTCCACTTCCACCACAGTTTTCTCTTTTTTAACTCTTTTTTTCTTCTTTTTCGTATATAGGACGTACGTCGCTGAAAAATAATGCACATACGAAGGATACACACCTCCACAGTATTTTTTTGAACTCTTTCTCTTTCCTGTAAAGCTAATAAACAACAGCATTCAACTCGGAAACTAAGAACACAGGTAGCAGGGTAGAGAGGGATTTGCTTCCCCTCCTCCTCCGAAGTTTCGGAAGGACCCGCGCCTGATAGCAGGGCAATGAACATCATCTTCATCGTCATGGTTGCCATCGACAGCATCTCCAACTGTTAACTGTACTACACAGCAGCAAATAAACTGTAATATAGTTACAAAAAAATAAACATTAGGCAGAGGTTGTAACCCATTTCTTTATACAAATAACTGCAAAATGCCTATGTACTCTTAAAAAAAAATACTACCCTTGTATCGCTTTGTTTTCAGAGAAACAAGGTTGCCCCGATACAACAAAACAACCAAAAATAAGATGATTATTTTCCCTCTGTAAACTAGAATACAAAATAAACCGAAAGATTAGAGGAAAAAGGAAACAAAAGTTTGCATAATGATGCAGTACCCTAAGTCTTCTCTGCGAGGATTATATATAATTTTATATATATATATATATATTTATATATATATTACGTAGGTCTTCTCATTTCTCACACCCCTAACAAGAAAAATTCATAACAGCTGATTTTCAACATCAGAATCGGTAACGTTGAGGACAGTTTTGAGGTTGAATTGTTGCCAAAATAAACAAAGATTCTGTGTAAATGAATTCAGTCATGACAAAGGATTAAACAGGGGGGTAAATTCAACATGAAGGCAAATCAGACACGGACAACATTTCTCCATTTTTGAATCAAATAAATTAAGGAAGATTCTTCCAAAAATCCCCCCGAATCTAGCTCTACCTTTTTTTGCCATAGCGTTAAAAAACTCAAAAGCAACACGTCGCTGTAGCATAGTAAGAACACAAAACATTTTCCAAAACATAAGAAACAAAAATGTTCTCAATCGTCTCTCGGGCCAACGCAGCCTAAATATTCTTATATACTTTGTTCAAAGGGGACGAGGGAGCAAATGAAAAATATCTCAAATTGTTCAAAATTTACATATAAGACAGGTCACTGGCTTAGAAATCTTTCCTTGATGTCTTTTTGACCTTTTTGGCTCTGTGGTTACTGATATTTGAAAAAATGGGACGAAGGGAAAAGGTGAAAATATTTGGATATTTGCTTTAAGTGGCGCACCTAATGGGTGAGCTTTTGTCTAGGAGTAGAATTTGGAAAGTTTTGGTGATTTCACGAAGGTCAGTCTTGATACTTTTGACATGCCTGAAACACTCTGGATTGCCTTAATGCAGAAAACTATGTGGTGACTCAAACTAAGAAAAGTTGAATGATAGTCTTTTTCAGCTTCCCAAAATGTAAGTATTTACGGTTTTTCACTGTTTGCTATCATTGTAAATTTGATCTTTGGGTTTTCAACATGATATTTAGAAAAATCACTTTAACCTTTTGGAAATTGTAATTCATCGTTTAAAAATCGTCTTGTAGAGAGCTGTGTTTGGTGCACATGCTACGACTTTAGCATACAACAAATAACATACCAAGGGGTATCTCAAAAGTGATGCCGTTCAATCGTGTCACGTTTACAGATCTGTAAGGTTTCCATACGGAATTATTTATGCGAGGTGGCCTGCCATGATTAAAACATCTCCCACCATGTATTGATTTTATAATTTTGGAGCTGGAGCACTGTTGGAATATATTCATTTCACAAACCTCTCGGATCAAAGAGCATACTCTGGGCACAGATGGAGCAGCAGAATGTCACACAAAAAGTGACACTTAACTGTTCAACTCCTGTAGCCTCCCAAGTTCCGAAATATTTTCTTTTTCTGTGTGCACACAAGATAAAGGATAATTTGTTTTAATCTTGTAGACACAAAATAATATACTGTGCAAAGAAGATAATACGGCACAAGGTATTAAAACGAAAAATGTTTCAGGGCTTCAGGGCCTCCATTGAAATGAGCAGAAACAGCTTATTTGCAACAAATCAAATCTCTGTTTTTGCTCGTTAGGAATCTTTAGGTCATTTATAAAAGTCACTTTGGATTTCTGCAGCTTTATAGTTTGGAAAGTTGTTTTCTAGTTTTCAAACTTTACCTAACATAAAGAACACTGGACTGTATATCACCCTAGCATGTGCACCAAGCAGTCATCTGTCTAAAAAACCTTTTATTTTCCAATAAGTCAAAACTTCCGAAAAAATCTTTAACATTGAACGCAGTTCAGAGGGCACCAAGAAAGCTGTCAATCGCAGCCAGCTGACCGTCATTTTGCGATCATTCCCTGCAGTCATTCAAACTTCTACACGGCTGCAAAAATCTCTCTAAACCCGATTTTTGACAATTATTTAAAGATAGCTCGGCTCAGTCCCTCAGCATCCCTGCTGTGCGGGGCTCTAAGAGGACGACAATGACGCGTCCCACACAAAAAGCACAAGAGAGTGACAGGCCTTCATCCGTCCAAACAAATTAAAAACAACAAAAACAGAGTGGGCTGAAGGAAAAATCAGAAACGGGGCGAAGGTAGCATTAGAAGAGTGAATACTGAGCAAAAAATTGCAATTCTGTGGGCTCTGTTAGCTGTCAGTCTTTTTATTTAAGCACATTTTCTTTCTATGAAAACAGCCGTGTGGGTAATAGTCATGGGAGAGTTGCGCGAGTAGAAATGCTAAATATGGGCGTCTCAGTCTGTTAAAAGTGTGAGAGAGAAGAGGCAGCAAGCTCTAGCTAAGACTGTGATTGATGTGGGTGTTCACTGCCTGTCCGAATATGTGTGTGCATAAATGTATGTGTGTGTGTGAGGTTGCAGCAGGGCAAGTATGACCAGCGCGCTGCACCTGGGGCTGGAGCTCAGGTTACTGGAAACCTCTTTACGTCACTCAGAGCCAGTGACGAACCCCCCAGCATGCATATATATGTGTGTGCGTTTGTGTGCGTGCGTCACCAAGAGCCGCTGACAAAGAGCCGAAATGGGGGCACACAGGAGTTACCCTCGCCTAAATAGGGCTGCATGACTACTGTATGTGTTATGAGAGCCTGCATTGGAAACGCCACATGACCGTGACATGCGCCTTCATGACGCACAGGCCTGCATGTGTGTGTGTGCATACATGCCACTGCTGTACAGTATACAGTTCGTTTGCAGAGATGTCGTGTGTGTGCATTAGTCTTGTGTTTGCATCCCAGTGTCAACGCCTGTACTTTGTGCTTTTACCTTTCACAGCGTTTTGTGTGTGTGTGTGTGTGTGTGTGTGTGTGTGTGTGTGTGTGTTGGTGCCACTCTCCCTCACTAATCTGAACTGTGCTACGGACCGTATGAGGTAAAATTTGAACAAAAAAAAAAAAGTACTAAAACACCTGCTTCGGTTTCAGATAACGCAAGCCAACCAAGCAGCAGGGCGGTAAAACAACTTTTCCCATCCACCGGCAACAGCAGCCGAATTCCAAAAACCTTCACAAGCCACTTTTATTTCTTCTTAATTTTTTTTTTTTAAAACATATTTGGGGAAAGACGCTTATTTGCTTGGTGTTAGATGAAAAGATCGATACCACTCTTAATTTAGACTGTGCAATATGTAGTGATAGTCATCTTAATGTAGCATAAAAACTTCAAGTATGTCTGTCGTAAAGTAACAAAATCCACCCACAGACAGCTCTGAAGCTCACTAATTAACTTGTTATATTTCGTTTGTTCAACCTGCACAAAAACCAAAGTGTAAATTTTGGACAGGCGTAAAACTTTAGGAAAATTTCCCTGCACATAACCTCCCATCAAACAGCGACTAATCATTTTTACACTTAGCAGGTGAAAACAGGTCAAACAAACAGGTTATATCATATTATTTCATGAGCTTGAGAGTCGTCATTTAGTTTCATTTTTCACCCGATGTCGTCAGTAGGGCGATAAGCTCACCGCCCAGCCTTCCCATTTACTGCCGGGGCCTGAAACGCAGCGTTTATTGTACCATGAATGGATTCATGTGATTCATGTGCGTGATTTAAAGCAGAAAGTATGTTTGAGCCTTAACTCTGTCAGAAACTGAGATAGCACATTTCCCAAAATGTCGAACCGTCCCTTTAAAGGAATCGTTTATCTGGTAAGTGGCTTGGAGAGGAGATTAGGACAAAACGTTCCAGCACTCGATTAGTGGCCGACGTTTATTCCCCGCCCTGCTGCGTACCATCGATATCCTGTAAGCAAACAAAGAAATGTACCGGAATATTTGTACCTATCGCGACAAATAAATAATAATATGTGCTACAGAATATGAGTAATGCTTTTAAAGTTTCCTATTGTATTAGTACACTGTGATAAATCCATACTGGTGCTGTACCGTAGCTCTGAGGTGAAGGGTGTGAACGCCACGCAAAACGGTAAAATGGTAAAAAAAAAAACAACAAAAAAAACCAGAGTGCTGCAGCGGACTGGTTATGGGAACAAGTACGGTACTTGTGCAATGCCACTTGTAACCTCTGAGGCTAAAATGAATCCAGCCACGTGCTCGTACCATTTAAGGGGGTAATTCATTTAAAACAAATACGTTCTACAACTTTGTCCACAATGTAATAACTGTATGGTACCGTGTTGAGGAAGGATTATGCATGGGATAAAAAAATAATAATAAAAGATAAAAATCAATATTTTAAATTCAACATAAAAGTTTCCAAGTTTTGTACCATAATGCCTTTACTAATATTCCAGCCTCCCTTTTTAATACCTTACGGAGAACCATCTGATAATAAGACTATCTTGGGTTCTGTTGACGCCCCCCTCAACCAAAGTTCACTGACCGATGTCTGTTGAAAAAAAGCAGCGCACACTGGCAGCATCGATTGTGAGAAGGGGGAGGGGAAATGATTAAAAAAAAAAAAAAAAAACCCGGACAAGATATGCATAAAAAACACAAAAAAATAAAAGATGAAATACACTTATAAAAAACTGCAAGCGTTTTTGTCATCTTTTGTGATGTTGTTGTTGTTTTCTGCATCCAGGAAGGAGCGGCTTCTCAGTCGGGGTGAAGAGGTCAGAGGTCACCAGCGGGCAGGTGGGGGAGGGGCAAAAGTCACGGGCAGAGTCAAGTGCCCCGAGCAGAGAGATGAGGAGGAGGAGGAAGGTGGGGAACCTCTGTCGTCCTGTCGCTCAGTCTGAAAGTGAGAGAGGAAGAGGAAGCAGAGAGGTAAGAAATCCACCTTTAAAAACCCGAACACACAAACATAACAGACATCAGGCTGGGATGTTTCTGATGCAGATACTCATATTAGATATCAATACTCTGACTGATATTATCAGGGATCCTTTACCTTCTTAAACATCAAATTCAATTACTTTTCAAGAACCTTTCCATGCTCAGTTTCCCTGAATTTTAAAGATCAGACCACAGATCGTTTTTACAGAAAAAAATTCTATTCTTGCACAACATAAAAAAATTCAAGGACTTTCTCTTCAAATTCATAAACTTTCATGGATTTAAAAAAAAACAACTAAAACTTACAAAAATTGCACATAAGTCACCAGAATGAGCCCCCACACACCGTCAACACTGTAATGACTAACCTTCCTTCTTCTTTTATAACACTTAAAAATATAACACACTTATTCTCACACGCACCTGTCTGAATAAAAGGTGTGCAAAGGTCACTGTTCCTGAAACTGTTCATGGGAATTCTTGAAAATAACTTCTCAGATTTGCAACACGAAAGTAGTTAAGCAGGCGAATGATAAAAGATGCATGAAAGAGTAACCACAAGACGACGGTATACTTTGAGCACATCAGCATCAGTTGGAGCTACAAAGATTGATTGATTAGTTGTCAATTATTACATGAATTGCCAGCTTATTTTATAATTGGTAACTCGGTTTGAGTATTTCTTATAAGGTCAAAATCCTCTGATCCCTGCTTCTTAAATGTGAGTGTTTTTGGGCTGTATTGATAAAAATGAGATATCTGAGGACGTCATTTGAGCCTTAGGAAACTTTCACAATTTTCTGACATTTTAAAGACCAAATAACTAGTTTAGTAAACAAAAACATAATTAGAAGATTAATTAAGAAAAAATATTTTTTTGCAGCCCTAGTTTTAATCATCTAAAAAACAACAAACTAACAATAAAAACATGAATTAACAAAAAAAAGAAAGAAGAAAACCAAATATACATCAAATGCTGCTTTGCAGGACGTGCAGGGAATAAAAAAAGATAGCTGTGAGTATTATATTAGACATATTTTGTTAATTGAGAGCTATTCGTCTGTTAAACATGTCTAAATGCTTTACAGCTTTTAATGTAGACCCTGCTGATGATATTACACGGAGCAGAGTTTGAGTGAAGTTACATTAAGTTGAAACGAAGTCAAATTTGAAGTTATTTGTTTATAAAGAGGAAGCTCAGTATATTTAGAACAAACCAATACTGGCTCGTAATATCTGCTTGCTGATATACTACATATTTTATATGTATGTTTTAAAGTTAAACAGGTGAAGTTTCTTCTGTAATATAAAAAGAACTCGAATGACTGAAAACTAATGTAGCATTCATGTGACAGTAACTTTTCAAACAAAAAAAGTGTCACCTTGGGCTTTAGGAGATTATAACAAGAATTTCAGTCCTTTTCTGAAACTTAATCAGACAAACAAAACATTTTTTTTTAAACATAATTGACATATTTATCAATAAAATACCCCATAACCCTTAAAAATAATCATATTTTGCAGCCATAAAAGTAGGAAGTATTCGTAAAAGCGGCCAATTGGGGGAAAAAACTGTTGTTTTGCATTCGCCTGCTTTGACACATGCAAACACACACAGAAACTGGAATGTGGCCGGTTCACTGACAGTGGTTTTGGACTGACAATATTAGTTGTTTTTGGACATTTTGAAGCCAAGAGCTGCTGACTAATTTTGACTGGGATCTGTCTGGCTTTGGATGCGGCCTTCTGAATACTGCCACAGGGAAGTGAAAACCTCACTTCTCCCACTTTTAGGGGATTTTCTGAGGGCTTACGTGGTCCCGCATGACCCGGGTCTTTGTGAAACATTTCCAAAGCAAAATGCAAAATGCAAGTACTTCCCATGTGGCAGCACAAACATCACTGTGGATGAATTCGTCGACACTAAAGTACACCTAAAAAAAAACAATCAAGTTATTTATCACAGCAGCAATATTGAAGAGGATTATGACCTCTGACCTTATAAGCGCAGTAAAATCTAGAGTATGTTGGCTTTACCGAGGTACGTTCGCTGTCATAGCTTTTTAAAGAAGCAGCGCAGATGTAAGGCAGCTTGTCTCAAACTGCTCGCTGCATTAAAAATATCTGTTTGCCTGGTAAATAAGTGAGCTCGGCCAGTGAACTTTGGATTCAGCCGGCTGCCAGCAGACACACATAAAGTTTGTTTCCTGCCCTGCTATCATGGCCAGGCCCGGGCTGTCAGGTTGCCTGTTTTGGTTGTGGCCCGGCGGCTCCGAATGACCCCGGCAATGGCCGCCGTCCAGCTGGGTTATTCCACTGAGAGCGAGGCTTTGTCTGACACAACAATGTGAGCAGCACGCCACAATACAGATGCTTTGACAGGGGGCACTGCTGGAATGCTGCTCCTCTGTTTGTTAGCCACGGGGATGGAGGGACGGATGAACGGACGGACTGATAGAAAGACGGGAGCACACAGTACACAGAGAGGACGAGTAACCGTGCAGACTAAACACCGACCAAATTATAACCAAAGAAAAGCGACCACAACTGGGGGACACAGACAGACAAACCTGGCAACCCAAATTTGTTCTACCAACAACTAGAGGTGCGGAGGAAGAGCAACTCTTCACCAAAAGAAACCTCAAACACCAAGAGCTCGACACACTCTGGAATAAACAGCAAAACTCAATATTTACTCGGGAAAAACTGACTTTGCAAAACACGTCAGGGCCTGAGAGACGACAGCAGAGCTGCAGACGAAACTGAAATCAAACGACATAAACAACCTCATTTTCAGTTTATTCAATAATGTAGATATTTTAGTTTGTATTTTACTTTTATGATTTGTTTATTTGTAAACATGAGCTAGGATTTATTTAAAAGATACTTTGTAGACACATTAGGTAGGGGTGTAAAGATTCTACAAATCCACGATTCAATTAGATTTAAAATTTTATTTAATTCGATTTTACCAGCCAATCCACACTTGAAGCGTTTTAATGGGTTTTAATCCATTTTGTTAAATATACCAATTTACAAGACCGCCCGCGTTTATTTATGCATCTATTTTTGTTGCATTTAGTAAAACGTAATCTGCATGATAGATGACAGAAGATGGAGTCAGTGTGGACCGAATGACTTATGTGCTGCTTCTGTTTCACGTTTTTTACCAAAAAACGACCAACCGGGAGCTTGTCATGGTGCCCGCGTTTGTACTGCGGTGTAAATACACGGCGCTCCCATTGCAAAGCATTAAAAAAAAAATAACACGCCAGCCTCAGAAAAGACAGTTTGGTGCCCTTAAGGCCTCATGCTCATGTTTAGATAATTCATTTAAAATGTAATAAATAACAATGAGCAAACAAATACAAAAACAGCCACCGGTCTGGTATTTGATTTTAATGATCGAAATCAAAAGCTCACAGCTCTTGATACCAATCAGGCGTAAACAGTTTGTTGTCTGTTTGTCATCGACCCGTCACATTTTGGATTTTTGCGATGTTTTATCTCTTGGGGCTTTAATTTGTGAGACAGCGACAGAAAATGAACTGTATTTTAAAATAAAGGAGAGACAGAGTGAGAGAAAGACGGAGACAGACACAGGGAGAGGGAGGGAGATAGAGAGGGACAGCAAGAGACAAGAGAGAGACAGACAGACATACAAGGACAAAAAGGGAGACAGAGTAAGACACAAAGAGACAGAGAGAGGGACAGAAACAGAGAGACAGAGTAAGACACAAAGAGAGAGAGAGAGAGGGACAGACACAAAAAGACAAAGACAGACAGACACAAAGAGACAGAGAGACAGAGTAAGACACAAAGAGACAGATAGAGAGAGCTGGAGACATACAAAGAGACAGAGACAAACACACACAAAGAAACAGAAAGAAACAGACGGTGACAGATACAGAGACAAAGAGAAAGGGACAAAGTAAGACACAAAGAGACAGAGAGAGAGAGACAGACATGAAGAAACAGAGAGAGAGAGAGAGACAGATGCAGACTGAGAGAGACAGAGTAAGACACAAAGAGACAGAGAGAGACACAGACATAAAGAAACAGAGAGAGAGAGAGAGAGACAGAGAAAGACACAAAGAGACAGAGAGAGAGAGATGCAGACTGACAAAGAGACAGAGATACAAAGAGACAGTGAGACAGACAGAGAGAGAGAGACAGAGAGAGAGAAAGAGAGAGAGGACGAGACGGTTTCTGGGTTTCTCTGCAGTCCAGTCTCGGACTTTGATCAAAACAACTCTCTTAGGACACGAGCCCGACTGACCTGAACTGACCTCCGTTAAACACACAGACACAGACAGACAGACAGACACACACACACACACACACACATCGACACACTCGCCACATAATCGGGTTATAAAAACAGTTTTCTCCAAACACCTGCATTAGCTAACAGCTTGTTGTGTCGTTGCAACACAGGCAGGTGTTCAGACAGAGCCGCGACCGTCCCTCTGTCTCTGTGTCGCTGTCCTTAAACCCCATTCACCCAGCTGGGACAACAGATGAAAGGCATCATGGGAGTGAACAGCGAGCGTAACGTGTTGACCTGACATGGACTGGCGTGACAGCTGAGGGCCTTTCGAGTGCAGATCGAGAAACGAAAGCGGGCTCAAAACCTCCCGGATCGGGATCACTGGGTTTAAGTTTCCAAGAACAGATCCTTACATTTTATACCATTTTCACCCTAAAGAGTTCAAACTATTTGAAAAAAAACAACAACTAATCAGGACTATTTTAGATTATTTAAATTCATCAGTGGATTTATTTCTTTTGCTAACAACAAAAACTACTGTCATTAATTCAAGTAATTCTGCTTTTATATTCATTTATTGCACTTTTCCTAGTTAAATGAATATCTAAACCATTTAAGTAGGCGGGATTAAGGATGAAGACATCAACTTCCTGTGCTTCAGATAGTAAAACAGCTGTAAAAAATGGACACAAAATTGGCAACAATTGTGGACTGGTTTAAAGCAGCTACACAGGCTAACTAAAATTATTTGCCATAAATCGTAATATTTCTTTGATCAACACAACAAATGTTAACACTTCTGTGCCAGTGAAAATTTGTTAGTGCTTTCGATAAGTTAGGGCGAAATAATAAAACTATTAATTATTTTTATTTTGACTAATCTGTTGATTATTTTCTAATATACATTTAGTTGTTTTGGTCTTTAAAATGGTGAAACATGCTGACCGTTGTTTCCTAAAGCCCAAAATGACAACTCAAAGGTATTCAATTTACTGTGATAAAGTGGGAAAGAAACCAGAAAATATAAACATTTAAGAGACTGAAATCAGAGAATTTTTACTTTTAAAAAAAACTTAACTAGATTTATTGATTATTAAATTAGTTAGCCACATTTATAAATATGAAAGACTTAAAAATGAAAACTCTTCATATAATATCTACTAGGACTTCATTTGGGGTTGTTAATGGAGCAGGAAAAAAAAAGCTGAAAACAGCTAAGATTTCTGCTCTAACTTATTATTTCCAACAGCATTCAAACAGTAAAGATTTCCTCTAGTTTGTTTAAACTGCATGTCAAAAGTTCTCCAGAATTTGCGATCAAAAAGATGAAAAAAATGCGTGTTAAAAGCGTTGTTTGCACATTCATGCAGACTTTGCATATAAAGTTTTCAAACATCACATTCCAGCAAATCGAGAGCGTGCTCTCATAAAGTCCTGCTTTATCCCTACCGTGTATCTGAGAGAGACAAAAAGCATAAAAAAGAAAGATGGGAGGTATACACTGTGTAAGAGAAGACATAAAGAAGAAGTGGGAGTTCCTGTATGTTTGAGAGAAACAGGAGGTGATTGAGTAATGCTCAGAACCACCTATGAAATGTACACTTAAAGAAGTAACCGAAAACTCAAGACCACAATGCTGACAGTGTTTAGGGCCATTTATTACTGATGAGACACAACATTTCCCTTTGAGTAAGCACTACAGGATGTGAGACACTCGTCTCTTTGGTCTTGGAGAGCTCAATCATTGACTTTATTTAACTTGCACGACTTTAAAAACGTCACTTCAGTATACGCTCGGAAAAGCTCACAGTGATAAAGCAGATTTCCAGTTCAATTAAATTGGTTTGGAGTGAGTGAATAGTTCATTACAATCATCTAAATGCATGTTAAATGTTAAATATATTCTGGCATGTTTCTGCAAATAATGATTATTTTCAATTACAGCATCATTTTTTCTCAATAACAGTAAAAAACCCCAAAGCTGACAAATACAAATTAATTATTTATTACAGCAAACAGTCAAAAAGCAAAATATATAACCTTTATTATCACATAAAATAAAGAAAAGTGTCAAAATCTTCACAATTTAGAAGCTAGAAAAAGAAAAACCACGATAAAATTAGGTATTAAAAATAGCTGCAGATCAACTTTCTATCAATCGACTAAGTTACAGAGTAACCCAAACTTCCTTGAAAAGCAGAAATCTGATCACACACATCAAACCTAAACTGAAATTTAAACCTCTGGGAAACACCGTCTTAAATTCTGTAATACTCCAGGAATTAACTGACCAATGGGAACCCTGCTGGCGCCAACACGTCCAGGGTTAGGGGATCAATTCCCTGTTTAGCTCAGTGGACACCGGCGCTGCCAGGTTTATAGATTCCCATGCGTCTCAGAGCGGGCCACCCATGCTAACAGCACATCTAGCATGTCAGTGCTTTAAATTAAAGTGCTCATCAAACAGCGCGAGTTATTTTAAGATCATTTATTTGCTGAATGGACACTAAAATGGGCATCACGGGGAAAAACTTCAACCTCCAGAGGGCTTTTAGAGAGCCGTAAACACTTTTCTGTGACAGTCAGAATTAGCCGCTTAAAATCTAAATCACTTTGTGCGCAACGCATGACGGCTAATAATTCTAACATCTGTGGGCATATATGTATATCTGGCTATTTAAGAGAGAGAGACCTCTGCCTGCAACACACACTGAGCAAAAAGGGGGGTCCTGTTACGAGCATGCCTTGGACCGGCCCATAAATTCATGTCAGTCTGGAAATAGACTTGTAAATATAGAAGGGCCTGGCTGTGGAGGTGGGAACGAGAGAGGAAAGGGCAGCCTCGTACCATCTTCTCGCACATCTCACTCCCCCCCGTCGCTCTCGGAGAGATAACCCTGCCTCACACTCTGACTAACCCTTTACCACCTCATATCCACTTGGGGGAGAGGGAGAAAAGGGCAGGTTCCCATTGCTGTCACTTGCATCGAAAAAAACTCCACAACTTCCTCTCGTGACCCGGCTTCAACCTTTCGCCACCTGTCCTTATTTACCATCATCCACCTGGCTTCACCCTTTAGCCATTAGCTGTAGCCCCATTACTAAAACATCTGAGTATTTAGTGTTTTTCGTCTGCTACCCCCTTAGTCAATATTTTGCACATTCCTGCACATCTACAGCTTTTTCGTTTTAAAAAGAGATATATTGTACTAAGGGTGTGCCTTATCATATCGTCCATGATAACACGGTATAACATGATGAGAAAAACTCATATCGTGATACGGGCCACAACGTCAGTGACGTGGAATCATTTATAGATTGAAGACATTGTTTTCTGTATTTGGCAACAGTTTTTTTTTCAATCTATTTTATTTTGTTGCAATATTTAGATTTTAGACAGAACAACTAAGAGATCATTTTTGTTCATATTTTCTTGAATATCTGAACTACATTTATGTTGACATATGCAACTATAACACTTACTTTGTTGCAGCTGTATGTACTTAAAATTACTGATAAAATATTCTCAGTATTTTTTGTCATATCGTCAAGAATACTGTTATTGCAAAAATACCCTGAAATACCGTGATATTATTTCACAGTTTTTGCCAAAGGTGTTTATAATACTGGTACTGACATCAGTTGCTAAAGTGTTGTTGTAAAGAGAGAACACAAAGCAGACATCAGCCTATGAGTCACTGACGAGTCACCGTCTTTATGAATAGAAAAGCCGGCAGCAGAGACGTTACACACACCATAAATGTGCATCTGGGTAAGGACATCCAAACTGTTTCTCAGCCAGACTCTTTACAAGCAAGTGAAAACATGGCAGAGTTACTTTTTTCCTCTATAATTTTCTCGATGTAAAGGAACAACCACCGGCAGTTCACCTAAACAGCAATGACTTAGCTCAGCAAATCTGAATTAAAAACTAAAAGGCTGAATGATTGCAGCAGGGCCCCATCTGTCAGCTACTTTAATAAAAACTCCTGAAGAATATCAGTAAATACTGAAAAATGTCAAAGATTTTCAAAGCCAGCGTAACATCTTCAAATAACTTATTTTGTCTGACAGACCATAAAACAAAGATATTGAATCTACAGTGATATGAATCTCAAAATTTAAATCTAAAAAACAGGAATATCAACAATTTTTGGTATTTTCCCTAAATTGGGAATCAAAATTGTTTTTTCAGTTTCCTAAGTAGTCAGTTTATTGACTTACTGTTACACGGCTAAATTACACAAAACCTGCATAGAGCCCTTCCAATTCTGTTTCCTGTCTCAAAATTTGGAAGTTTTTGTGGGTATGTGAACGCAGCACAGGCGTAACTGAGTTTTTGTTTTTCCTCTGCAGCAGTTTCTGAAGTTTCGGTCGCGGGCTGGATCATTGTTCAGTCGATTCGATCAGAGATGATCAGATCAGAATCTGGGATGAGAGGAGCAGCTACTGCAGAGGTGAGTAAATGCAAACTTTTACATTTGGGACACACTGCCTGCATGAGCGACGTGGTACCTGTTGTATTTTCTTCGCACCTGTGTTAACAGGTTAGAGCAGCTAAACTGCTGCTCAGGCACAGCTCGGCTGCTGATCAGCTGCGGCACATCTAGAGATTCGGAGTCTAACTGAATTTTTTCTGCATGACGTGTGCCATTTTCAGCAAAAATAGGAAATAAAAACGGTCTTTTTGATCTGTTTTATTCGACCTTTCCTGTTTCTGTAAAAAAAAAAAAAAGCCCTTCATTTTGGATCACACCGAGACCAAAATGGCTCGAGTCCGTCAATAAACCTGTCAATTGTTGCAATCGCAACATTGTGAAATCCTGGAGGGACTGATAAAAGGAATTCCAAACTTCCAAGGTGTTGGGTTCAATGACCTTTCTACCATCTTTTTATGATTTTGCACAGCTTGTGACAATTTTTATCATCATGGATAAATTATTATAGACCTAAAAACTAGTCATAATAACCTAACAAAGCCCTGTGAAACATAAGCAGAGTGTGCCGACTCCACCAAATCTAAGGATTTAGGATGTATTTATTTATTTTAGGTAACGCAATGACTGTAGTAAAGTCCCGCCTACAACCCCACTTAAAAAACATCACCACTATTGCTTTAATTGGCAGATTGATCAATAATGAAAACAACTGTTGGTTGCAGCCCTACCAACCTTTACTTAACAAAACAACATGCCACATCTAAACTGTCAACCTTAATGTAAGCCTGATTTGGTTCCTTCAAAGTATTTTTTTCTGGTATTTTCCGTCTGTTTATCCCTCAGCCCCACCTGAATTCATATTTTATCAAACATTTATAGCAACGTTTCATAAGTCCACGCAAAATTTTCCTTGACAGCTGGACAGAAAGCTGGTCTCTCCCTCCCCCTCTCTCCTCTGGGTCAAGGATCCAGGTGTGCCTGTATCAGTTCAACACCGCAGCTGAGAGGAAGTGCATTCCTGAGTGATGATGATGCGTTTCCTCCCGGCCCCGCTGTGTGCCTTGACACGCTGCCGCCGCAATTACGGCGCCACATCAAAGGCTGCCTGCCATGACTCAGCGTGTATAAACACACACACACCTACCTAGATGCAGACTAACACACATATAGAACACAGACTGAGTGTGTGTGTGTGTGTGTGTGGGGGGTGGCATGGATTAACATTTCTGAATGTTACCTTGAACTGCATGAACCAACTCACACACACACACACTTACACTTAATGAACCTGCTGGCAGCAGCTGAAAACAAAAACACACAGACAGACGGACAAACGCACACAATAGGATGTGCTTGAGCGCTTTGAGTGTCAGTTGATCTCCACACATTCAGCATTGTAGATTTACCACACACACACACACACACACACACACACACACACACACACACACACACACACACACACACACACACTCTCTCTCTCTTTCATCTCCGTTCAGCATCACGATAAACAAATGAGTCAGCCGGCGTTTGCAGAGAATCCTGACTCATGCACGCACACATGAAGCCAGACAGAGAAATTCAGGGAGGAAGCGAGGGAGGCGAGAGTGTAAGAGAGGACGAGTGGGTGAAAGAGAAAAGGAGATGATCAAAGAGGAAGCGAAAGACTGAAAACCGAGTCAAAACATCCTTTTTTTTGTCCTCTTGATCTGTAGACATCCTCTACCACACCGAGTGCAGACCTAACCTCAAGCAAGTGTCAACGTGGAGCAATTCCATTATTTAAGTGTTAAAAAGTCAGTTCAAATGAGTTATCAGCCTCCTTAGTATAGCTTAAAGTGTGTTCTAATAAACTGAACTACAGGCTCACAATATTAGAAAATGAAATCTATATTGATCATGTACATTCAATATTATTAGCAGGGCTGTATGATCAATCTAAGTATTATCGAAATCTCACTATGTCCAAGTGAAATATCAATGTCTAAGGAAACATGCTAGTTTGGTAGAGACGCCAGCAAAAATCTCATCATTTTTATATATATTTTAGAGAAATACTAATCAAAATAATTGCAATGTGATTTATCATATCGTGCAGCCCTAATTATCAGCTGACAACAGCAAATCCACTTTTGCATGTTTTGATTGAATTTAAAGGGCAGGCGTCTAAATTTGATGATTTTTGAAATATTACGTAACCAGCCAGAGTAGCCTCATACATGTTCTAGGATGTTATGATGTTTCTAGGATTTTAGGACTTTATCGAATTTTAGAACATTAATCTTATATTAGGGCAAGCCTCAGATTTTTAGGATATTAGGGGGGGCTGATCTAGGACCTCTGTTGGGGTTGTATGGGATCCTCCACTGGCACTTTTTTTTGATAAACATGCTCTTTTTTGATGCACTCAGGCACCTTATGTATACTAAAAATACAAAAACAGTTACCCTTGTGTATCAGTTTATTATTATTGTGAATTAGACAATGACTGTAGGGCCAGATTTGGCCCGCAGGCCTTAAATTGAGTATCACTGGTCTAGTACCAAAAACATTGCAATGAATTAATTTATTTTGCAATCTAGATAGTGTGCCGGAGTTTGTCCATTTTAGAATAGATGTGCAAAGTGTTCCTCCGTTCATAGACTAAATGATAAACTGAGAAAATGATCTGCAGATTAATCCATGGTGGAAATATTAATTAGTTGCAGCCCTGCAAAATATGGCCTCAAAGTTGACTACCGGGTTTAATTAACACCTCAAAAAGTGAACACTACAACAGAGCTTCTCTAAATTACAGCACTGTTAGGTGTTTTATGTGTTTTGCCATCATACTTACCGCTCCTGCTGGCACTGCACTCATCCCTGTTTTTATATAAATAAATATATTTTCTCAAAGATGTAGAAAAGTGTCTCAAGTGACAGCCTTACAGCAGACAAAAGGCTGCAAACACACATACACCCACACATTAAGTACACTCTGCACACATGCTGACACAAAGAAAACAGCGGCACGTGCACAGACAGGCAGAGAGGCACTACCAGCTACAAAGACAGAAAGTCAGGGCGTTTTTTTTTTTTTCAGCGATTCAGTCTACACTTGACCTCAGATAAACCTCAGTTCATTCAGTGAGCTAATTGTCTACCAGTCTGCTTGCACACAACACACACAGAGACCTCAAGATGAACCGCATATTGGTGCCACTTCCTGTACCAGCACTGTTATAGCCTAGACTTCAGCTCCCTGGACAGATGCCTTCAAAGACAACGTCTGGTTGCTCAAAGCGCCTGAACGCAGCCTTGTCAAGATCACAGAGACTTGATCCAAAATAGATTCACAAGAGGAGCTGCAAATTGATATAATGCGACTAATAATAGCATGCAGCTCGAGGGTTATTTTGGATTTCAGTGAGGAAAAAAATATCCATAACACTTGCTCTCTTTTACTCACACATGAAAGCTCATTCTCACACAAACACACTGCAAGAAACTACACTCATCCAAACACTGGCGGGCTGATGCGACTCCAGAAAACCAGTGAAAGTTCTTCCTGCCAAATATGATTATAAAAGCAGAGAAGAGCCCTTAAACAATGGCTGTCAGAGGAGACAAACAAAATTTAGCACAGTTTGGTTGTGAGTGACAGTTTCCCCACCTGACACACAAACACACTTGTATTTACTCACCCTTGGTTGTCGTGGTGACTCCATCAGATTTGGTGAAGTCTATACTGGCGTAGGCTCCGTTCTCCGGCAGAGGCACCGTCCCTGCCGCCGCTGCCACCGAGCTCCCGTTGCTGCTACCGGCTCCTGACGTCATGGCTCCCGTATTACTCCCGTCCTCCCTCAGCTCCAAGGCAATGTAGTTGAGGCCGTTCTGGTAGCCCACAGACATGTTCCTGCACATTCTGCTGGCTCCAGCCCCCGAGGAGGAGGATGCTGAGGTCCCAGAGGCTGAGCCCATTTCCATGGCTCTTACTGGAGCATGGTGAGCCGGCGAGTCCCCTAGACCCTCCATGGACACCCACATACTGTCAAAAGATGCCGAGCTGGCCCATCTGGAAGCCTGACCCTCCATTAGGTAAGATCCGTTGGGGGCTGTGGAGTTGGCCAGTGTGGGGTGGGTGGCTGAGGATGTGGGAGCAAGTCCTCCTCCCGAGGGAGTTGAATTAGAAGAGGAAGTGGACGAGAACGTTTCCGAGCTGTGTCTTCTCCTGCCTTGGGGGTCAGCTCGAACCACCTTGGGTTCCACCTGTTGTGTCGGCACCCTTCCTGGGCTCGACGGGGGGAGAGGGGGAGATGAGGAGGAGGAGGAGGCGGAGGGAACGTGGCCGTAACGTCCCTCGATCACACAGAGATGCTGCAGCATGGCTGTGGGGCTCGTTTGCGTCCTCTCACCTCTGCTGAGGTTAAACGTCATGTCCGTGTAGTCGTCCCCCATTGACCTCCAGTGACCACCGGCGGGGACTCCAGGGGAGGCCAGCACCCCAGGATTGCTAGCCAGGGGTCGGATATAGCTGGGTGGGTTCCAGGGGGCGACAAGGCTGGGTCTGGGCGACTGGTTTTTACCCAAGCATCCAGCGCTGTCCTGCTGGTCTGCCGCTACCTCAACGCTCATGTAGTCCTGGTGAGGGGAGTGACGGTCACTGGATCCCAGGGAAGGTGCTTCATCTTGGGCAGAGAGAGGATAAGCAGGGGGCTGTTGTTGATGGGGGTAGTGATCCCCAAACTCTATGTTTATATACTCCCCGGGACTGGAGGGCCTTTCAGATGAGCTGACGGTGGCGGGGACTGAGGTGGAGGTGCCTGCAGACGCTGTGGAGGGCTCACTAACCCGCAGTGGACCATGGAAACTTCTCCTTCCTAAAGGGAGACGGTTTGGCCTCACAACACGTCGGTCCGTCATTGCTGCGGTTGTATGGTGAGCTCCATAAGGCGGGGGTGGGTGAGAGGGGGTGGAGGTGCTACTACCTCCTCCACCCCTCTTCTCTGGTGTTGAAATGGAAGCTGTGGCAACTGATGAATATACTGGCTTGGCAGGAGAACTCATCGGAACATACTCCCCGTACTCTTTCTCATCTCGCTCTCTGGTGGGGGCCTTGTAGGAACGAGGGAGGGAGAAATAAGGGCTGTAAGACTTCGGAGTGCCCTCAGGTGTGCCAGGTGTGTAATACCCGCTGCTCCCTTCATTTGAGAGCTTGCGGCCGCTACTGCTGCAGTATGACATGTCCATATATTCCCCATTCTCCGGTCTTTCTGCTATGCTGTCGCTCCCACTGGCACCTGCCATGCTGTGAGGGCTGGGGGAGGCCTGCCCTGGAGAGGGGGAGCTGCCGCTGCCCCCGGGGAGCATCATCATATAGCCATGGGAGTCTGTGGAGGATTGGGACTGGAGCTGGGATTGATGGTGGGCCGAGCGGGGACCTAAAGCTGGACTATGAAACTGAGGGGAATGGGAGACGGGATGGGAGTACGAGCTGGGTTGCATAGGCATGTAGTCGGGAGGAGTGTCCCGCGGCGATGCAGCCACACCACACATCATAGGCATGTAGCCGCTGTCTTCCTTGGCAGAGGAGGAGGAGGAGAGGGGCGGGCGCTCACCACCGGCCTCCGTCCGGGAGAGCGTGGAGGGACGGCTCTGCTGGCTGTGCTCGGAGCAGGAGCTGTAGTCAGAGCGGAGCGATGACGAGGAGGAGGACGGCCCACCACGGAGCAGTCCACTGCCGAATGGTAACACAACATCTGACCCTTCTTCCAATGAGAAGTTGGTCTGGGTCATTTTCTGGTAAACTGCCACTCCAGAACCGCCAGTTGCACCACCAGCTGGTCTGGTAAAAGAGTGCGTCCTCCTCCTCAGTGAGGACGATGAAGAAAAGCGGTCATCCTCTGTTGACGTGCTCTCGTCCCGTGGCGTGTCACCTCCGCTGTTGTTTCCAGAGCCCCCACCGGTGCCGAACACCTCCCGGTTCCAGCCCATGGCCATGTAGTCATTTAGACAGTTCTCTTCTCTGATTGGTGGTGTGTTGCCGAGGGAGTCTGGCGTGTTACTCCGCACACGGAAGTACCGGAAGTCCCCAGGACTGGAGCCATACTCATCTGAGGAGTTGAAGCCGCCGTCGGATGGGGAGCCGCATATCGAGGCACTTGACGGGCGGGTGAGCGTGTCAGAGACAGAGCCATGACCGCTGCTGGAGGAGACACTCACTGGACTGGTGGTGGAGGGGAAGTGCGACACCGGCAGCGAGGCGGAGCGGGCGTGGTAGGTGGATGACGACCCTTGGATGGCTCTGACGTAGCGCCCGCTGCCTGTGCTTGTGCCAGCATTTCCTGTGGCGACACCACTCCCACTGCTGCTGCCACCCCCTTCTTGACGACTATGATGGGCGCGGGCAGAGTTCAGGTGGACCAGACTTCCTGTGGCGGAGCGGAACGGCCGGTTCATCGTCCCCTCACCTTCACTGGATGTTCGGAAGCGATAACCACTAGCCCCGGAGCTCTTACTTGACGGCGGCGTGCCGACGACTGATTCTGTCCTCGACCGCCGCTGCAGTCCCGTCTGGCTCGGTGGCAGGTTGCCCAGGTGGCGCCGTGTTGTGATAAATGGCATAGGGTTGGAGCCTGAGGACTGGCTCTTACTCCTGGGCCGAAACTCTGCAAAAGCTTTCAGGGCTTTCATTGTCTCCAAGATGGTCTCATGCATGTTTTGGGCCACAACAGAATCATCCACCTGCATCCATATCTCCCCGGGCCCAATGGAGGAGGAGCGACCCACCTCAATGAAAAAAAAGCTTTCTGAATGTCCGCAACGTCTGATATTCATCAACTGAAGGTTAACACAGGGGGTTTCAGAGTTCAACTTTACGAGGTGTATAGTTTTAGTTGAGAGGCATAGCCGGTAAACACCTGTGAGGTTTTTAGTTTGACCCAGTCCTTTAGGTTTCACATTCACCTGCCACACCTCTTTAAACACAGTACCAGGGGTGACTGTACCGTACCCATCATCCAAATCATCTGAATCCACGTGCCCTTTTTTGCCCTCACTCATCAGCTCACTGACAGCCACGTACCAGTCCTCTTGCTCCTGCTCGTTCTCAGCCACAATAGCAAAGTACTCGTCCTTAGTGTAAAGGGCAATGAGGTGTTTGTTTTTGGAATCCGCCCTTTTGTTTACCGTGAAGCACTGGTAGAGGTAAATAACCCTTTTCGGTGGAGAAGGGGCGACCGCTCCACCGCTGGCGGCGGCCGCGGCAGCAGAGCGCAGGCTGTTCCTGAATTTCTTCTCGCTGTCGTAGTACTCCAGGCGGCTCGGCCCGAGGTGGCTGGCAGCCCGGAGCACAAAAAACCTCTTGTGTCCGTGTTTTTGCTTTCTTAAATAGCCACATTTTCGGATATCATCCACAACGTCCGAGGTGTTGGCGACGTTTACAGCCGCATATACATGGCTGCTGCTGCTGCTGCTGCTGGCGGCGGAGGAAGCGGCGGGGTCCTCGGCGGTGTGTACCTGGCTGAGAGACGAGGAGGAGGCTTTTCTGCCGGGGGACTCTGCGATGTTTTCTCCGGAAAGATGCTGTGGAGCCAGTTGGTAGTGATGGTGCTGTTGTTCCTTTGGTGGGTTATGGAGGTGGTGATGGTTGGAGGGCGGTAAATGTTGATGGAAGCGAGAGCCGCCTCCTCCTCCTCCTCCGCCGCCGCCGATATTAATTAACGGGGAAGGGGGTTCCCCAACCGAGCTGTCTCCGTTCGCGGCCGCGGATTTCGTCCCCACGTCCCTCTGCTGCGTCTCCACCATCAACATCGCTGCCTTGCCTTCCTGGTAATTCGTGAAATTTGCCATCAGTGAGTACAATCAAAGGTCACTTTACTAGCAAGCTAATCCGAGTGGACCTAGACCCCATTCTTGTTTTGGGAGACGAGCTCCCGAGTCCGGCTAGGCCAGCTAACTCTCACGGCTCAGATTTGCAATCCTCTCGGACCGGCTTTGTTATTCCGTCCAAAAACAAGTCCCTTCGCCTCGTTTGAAGCAACGAGGCAAGTATTCCGAAGCGATCTGCTTTTTTTCACGAAATGAATCCTACCGTGTGCAACATGACCACGCTCAGCCGTGTTTCTATAATCGGGAGGATCCGGCTAGCTCGGTTAGCAATCCGTTCCCTTCTCCTCCTGTACACATCTCTACGGGCCAGAGCACAAACAACACATGACCCTCTGCGTCACACACCAAACGGGAGGAACAAAGACTCACACGCGGGCTCTGATTGGCTCATCATTTTGAGTGACAAGTTTTGACAGGGATGTGAGCCAATCGCGGCAATATATTAGTGCTTTGCGTCAATAGCTGTGACCAATCGTGTCGCACAGAGTTTTATTGAAGTTAAAAATAAGGCGGTGACTTTGTAGGGCTGATCTTGAGTCTGCTGATCGGCTTTGCAGCAACCGTGTAGACGTAGAAAACTGATTCCAGAGCTGCAGACAAGCAAAAGAGCCACACAGAGTCTTCCCCCTGTCGCTGAGAGCAGACACAGGTATTGGGGCAGGTTTTAGAATTTTGGTTAATAATAATAATGATAATAATAATAATAATGACTTTTTTGACTTGCTGAAACCTGAGCAAGTTGGTGATTTCTTTTAAAAGAAAATATGGGAAGAAGGCAATAAGCAACTTATCAAGAGGTAACAAGAAATTAGTTGAGAGTGAAAACAAAGTAAAACAACCCTAAAAATAAGCACAGAAGTAAAAAACAAAAACAGACAAGGAAATGACCTCGAAGAAATTGCTGCATAAACATAAACATAAAACATATGCATAAACATGCATGCATAAACATAAACATATAAATTCTGCTTACACATTAATGCATCAGTAACAATACTTTACTAATAATGAGTACAATCAAAATATTATTAATGTAGGTTGTTTGAGATCAATGGAAATATGTTGGGGTTCTTCACAATATATTAAACAACTACAAAAAAAGAGACACATGCAAAACATGGAAAAACAAAACAGAATGAGATACAATAAATAAAATAGATATTTTAAAAAATAATGAATCAAATCACAAAATAATAAATAATCAATAAAATAAGGTAATGAGGTTAGATATGGTAAAAGTGTCTAGCTAACAGCAGAGCTTCAGTTATTAAGTAACATTTTGAATGCAAGGGTTTTGTAATGAAGCATTTCTTCACTTTTGTACTTAAGAAAAAGGATCTGAAAAATATGAAAAAATCAGTATTAAATGTGTGTTAACCTGCCGGAAGTATTTCAATGCAATGCACTCCACAAAGGCCACATGTAGCCAGTTGTGGCTGGATTAATCTGTAACAATACCTCATTTTTTTATGATGATCTCATCAATGTTGTGCATGCCAAACATTATTTTGCAACATGATAATAAACCTCATGAAAAGCAGAAGAAAAAACACAGTGTTTATCTTTAAAATTTAGAGTACAAAACAAAAACTACAGAAAAGTACTTAAATATTCGAAGTCAGTTAGTTTGTGTGCTATGTTGCTTTTCGCCTCTTTTTTGGACACTATATCTTGTGGTGTTATAGCATGTTTATCATCCCGTTTTCTGTCTTATCCACCTGTAAGTAAAATCTTATTTGGCTTATTTAAGGATCTTTTACTCATGCACTGAGGATAATAAAAGCTCCCCAGACGTTGGACCTCTTGCCTGCAGGGCCTGAGGTTTACTAAAACACACTGCTGCTCTGGTCATGTGAGAATCCACTGGTGAGTTTGGGTACTGGCCAACCACAGTGTCAGCGAGGGTCAAACAATTTTGGGGTGACCTCACATGGCCTGCATCCTCTATGCCTAAAGCTAAAACCAAACCCCGCTTTGGCACAAGAGATGAATTCAGATCAAATCCAGGTTTGTTTACACCATGCCATCTGTGGCATCTTCCTTCGACCACACTTGGAAAAAAGTTTTTTGACCGCAGGATGCTTATTAAGAGAGCATGCATGTGCGACAGCCAAGACTCGAGACCCAGCTGTGTTTTCCATGGGAACCTAGATAGAGTAGTCGAGGAGGACTCCCCCCTCTGCCCAGGGGAGGTATCTGTGTTCTTCCACACCTCGGAGAATGCCACACTCGGCTTTCCCAGCCTCTACTACACTTTGCATGCGACAATCTGCTGGACGCTTTTATCCCAAACACCTTTTGGTATCATGAGTGGGATCATGTGTAGTGCAGCTGGCCCGCGTGGGAATCATACCCCTCACCCGGCCAGACCTGGTGCCATGTTTTACCAATGGAGGTATGCAGGACCACCTGTCTGCGTCTGCCTCTGAATCAACTAGCTCTGCTCTGATCAGTTATACTGTGCATTCTCCAATATACCACATATTGTATGAAACTGGAACTTATTGTTAAAGTTGCCAAACGCTTTAATGTAGCCTGGCTGTAGAGTTCTGCAGGAATGAGTCCAAAAACGTGGGAATGGGTTAGCAGTTTAACAATTCCTATTCCCTTGTCTCAAATGGGTTTGTGGTTAGATGCCTGAGATAAGATCTGTGGTTAAAACAAGCTGAAGATTTTTTTTCACATTGCCTACAACATACAATTTGTCAGTAAACACCCTGTGAATTTTAAAGATTTTAGATGTCGTAAAATGGGCAGTTGTAAATAAGCGGCTGAATGAGACTACAGAGTGTCATCGCACTGAACGCAACTTCACAGCCTTGTTGTGGTGTCGATGTTGAAGTCACCGCGGTGTAGTTTGTTTGTAGCCTAACATTAGCATTTTACTTCTGGCGATTTTGCAATAAACCAAAATCCAATGGAAAAATACCATTGGGTTTTTTGTCAAGGGAACCAGGGCGATGCTAACTTCCACGTCAGCCCACAGAAAAACATCATCCCTGCAGCACTCGATTTAAAGGGCAACTTAGGCGAAGAATCGTATAATTTACCCTCTTGTATAAGCTTGTTTTCCCTCTCTCACTCTTTCACCTCTTTAACCTCTTGTTACGGAAAAACTGGACCGCATTGTGACAGCCGGAATACCAGCCCTCCAATCTCTCCCATAATGACGGCTAGCTACCAGTCGAGCCGACGGGCAACCCAACTCTTCCCAGGGGAAATGTCAGCTGCTTTTCAAAGGAAGCCTGGTTCTGCTAACCTCCGTCTGGCGTGAGACCAGTCAAACCACACACGGAAGCCCCTCCGTCCTTTCATCTGCTAACTCCGCTGCTGTGAGAACAGCTGAACTTATGTAGCCTTCAACCTTTTACCCTGTTTCTGCCTCACTTTTAATATTAATGCAGGAAACCTTTCGAATTCTGCAAGTGCCTCGGAAATCCTCCGGAATCCCAAATTCTGTTTTCTTAACCCCCAGAGAAACACACCCTTGCTTAAGGTTAAAATATGATTGTGTTGTTGTTGTGACAGCATCATGCATTACTGCTGGGTAATCTTCCAAATGATAGGTGCAGTGAAGTCAAGCACCAGACTTCTGAGTCCAACAAGCTAGTTTATAACAATTTCATGAGAATTAAGACACCGATTGGAGCTTTAGCTGCAGAGGAGTGTTTGACTGTGAGCAGTAGTGGAAGAAGTATTCACATCTTTTACTGAAGTAAAAAATGCAATGTAGAAATACTGTGTTGCAAGCAAAGCCATGCACGCAAAACTTCCAAAAATTACAAAAGTATTTCCATAAAAATATACTTAAAGTACCAAAATTAAAATGACTAATTATGCAGAATAAAAACAAACAAACAAAATGGAAAAAAAACAACAAAAGTGTTTAAAAATGGCATAAAATTGAAATGCTCAAGTAAAGTACCTCAAAGTTGTACTTGAGTAGCCTACAGTGTTTGAGTAAATATACTTCCCATTACTGACTGTAAGGGAGAACAGAGAGATTGTGCATGTGTGTGTTTGCATGTTTTAACGTGTGTGTGCATCAGTCCCAGTGTGTACGATGCTAATGATGCAAATTTTGCATCAGGTCGTTCATTTAGTTGCTTTGCAAAATGATTGACTTTAAATGTCTGTAGACACACAGGAAGGAGTTAAGGTCCTGTAGTAGTATTAGAATTAGTTTGATTCATTTCATGCACAAACAGTTGAATTTTAGGAATAAGACTGAAAGAATAACATTTTTTTTAATAGAAAAAAAGACATGATGTGTGAGCTGCTTTGTCTGGTGTAAATTTAGCTAAATAAACAGTTGCAGGTAGTTTGTTTATTACTCTAAAATGAATATCTAATCCGAATACTTACTTTTCCAGCAATTCAATATTTCTCATTCGAAAATAAGACAAAGTAAAAATATAAAAACATGTTGCTTTATCATGTGAATGCACCCTCCCCAAATCTGTTTTACTCATATCAATGCGTGCGTGTGCTCACAACAACATTTAATTAGCTTAGAGTTCATTTACAGTGTATGAATATTTAGTTTCAAAATAAAGTATTGCTTAAATTAAGTCCATGCCCCCCTCCCTCCCCTCCCAATGGGCAGCGCTGGTGTAAATTAAAGCACAATATCATCTGACATGACATTACGGTTGGCCAACCTTGAGATGCTCTCTCGAAGAGTGTCCCTGTTTCAAAATCAAGTTTACAAGTCCAGGACGTATCCGAGTGTAGAAAAAGATGCACAGAGTATGAGGAGTAGGGTGTAAAGCCTTGTTTTCTGTTATCTCTAAATGATATTGTACAGTGATTCAGGCAGAGTTGAAGTTAACATTGAGCGGGTCATGTGATATTACAAAAAAAGATGGTGGGTTTCATTACATAAAAAGAAAAACCCACTAAGAATGCAGCTTTTTTAAGGCTCATTCTACTACTACTACTAATACTTTTAGACACAATATTTTTTCAAACATTGCGGGTTTTACACAGCTAATAGAGGCCTGGGAGCATTTTTTTTTTTTTTTTTGGCAGGCAGGTTCACGTTTGCTCCTATGTATGACAGTTAACAGAGGCAAAGTTTACAGAATAACAAAGGAGGTGTTGAAATTGACACTAATTTACATAAACCCATATTTGTTAAGCTTTTATTTTTCTGCATGTATTACTTATTCAATTATTGCCAACTCATGACTGGATCTGATTCTTCATTATACAGAAATATGTCTATATAAATTATAAAATAAGTGTTATCTTGTCCTGATTGACAGTTTCCATGACACGGCGCTCTCTGCTGGATGAAGTTGTGCATTACAGTCAATCCTCTGCTCCTATTGTACTTGCAACAAAGGAGCAGAGCCAACAAAGCTGAAACACACACACAGGAAACACAAAGGAAAGCATGCTTCCCTTTGTTACAGACTCAGTCTGTTATTTCAGAACAAGCACAGTTGCGACATTACTGCTGCTGCTGCTGCTGCTGCTGTTGACAATGCAATTTAAACAGACACAGTTTATTTATTCAACTGAGAACAAATAGTTCAAATATGCACATTCAAAAACATTAAATTCTTCATTGTTTTTGTGATCAGAAGCATTCAAACCAGTACACCTACCCACTTTGACCTCTATACTATACATCACACAGTGAGTATAACAAGTACTTAATACTGTAAGTGTACAGTTTTGTGTATGTATTAAGAAGTATGAAACTGCTGATAAACAATTGTAAATGCAGCAGTTTTCTTACAGTAAATTTGTCAAAATCTGAACTTTCCATATTTTGTGGGATCATTTAGCTTTCTATTTAAGCAACATGTTCTTTGCTACATATATCCATATCCATATATTGAAAGTGTACTTACCTTACCTACATTTGTTTCTATAAAAAAGAGCCTCCAGAGGGTAAAAAGGTATTGCTGGCATAGTTTTTTTTTTTTGTTTGTTTTTTTTTAATCTTATCTTTAATTTGTGGTTTAAGCTTGAGAGTTTTAATGTTATTTACCTGTTATTTGTCCTGACTAGTTTGTGTTTCCTATCAGCTTTTTAAAAAGTATCACTTTGGTACTTGATAGTGTATTTCTATTCAGTTCTCTATGTCCCACATTTCATATTTGTGCCTCTGCAGGGTCATTGAAGGGGGACCCTACAGCTTCTTGCAACGAGTTTGCTACAGTGCGATCCCTGGACCAGAAGTAAAAATCTGGGTGGGAAAAGTGGAGGAGCAGTTTTCAGGTATGGACACATGTAACTGTGTAACTGTGATTATAGAGATAATGGGACATTAGAGTTCCAACTGTAAGCAAAACAGATTTTCACTTATGTTTCAAATGTGACACATTCAAACTGACAAAATGACAGTTTAACACTTTGAACCCTGGTAAATTGGCTTGATTTCTTTTAAAAACACTGGAAGAAGGCGATAAGAAATTTAAGAGGAAAAGACCCAAAATATTGGGTCAAAAACAACAACAACAAAAATGAAATGACCTGGGAAAAAAGATACAACAATTCTGTAAAATAATTTAAAATATATCATCATTATATAAAGTTCTCTGGACATTTTCCCCTAGCTTTTATCTATCTTTAAATCTAACTAGATCTAGTTGCTTAATAACCTATAATACAATACTCCTTACCATTTAGTCCAATAAACTATTTCCCTTATATATTTATTTATTAATGTGTCATCAGTTTCCCCTCCTCTCCCTTTTTTGATGAGGTCTTGATTGAACAGGGACTTCACTTTCAGTGTATTTATAGTGAAAATTGTTGCAGTGAGTCTGATGAGACAGCATCGGATCAGATTTTAATGAATAATCCAGATCTAATCTCCCATTCCTCAGTATTCCCGAACCCATTTAATCCATATTCCTCCTTATTCTACATATCACTATATCATAATCTATACTAATCTCCTCGTGCCCCCAAACAAACTTCCATTAACGCCTGGATAACAGCGTAAATCCTCCAATAATCTCAGCTCTATAGCTTTGACTCACGACAGCTTGCTGGCAGCACATTGCTGTCTGCCTGGTGGACAGCATGTTAACCACATATGTACATAAAGTTAGAAAATAAATGTGCAGATTTACCCATTCATGCAGCCAGAGCTGGAAGCTTTCCAGTACTTTTCCAGTACAACCAGTACTTTGCTGATTAGCAGGTCATGTCCAAGTTAATATTACAGGAAATAATGATCTAATGTACAAGTACACACACACACACACACACATTACAAATGCTGATTTTTAAGGCTCATTTACCAGTTTATAGACGAAATGTCTTTAATTCAATTTTTTGCTGTTTTTAGGCAACAAACTACATAAATGACAGCTAAATAAAAGAGCTGTTTTACTTGCTTTAAGACTTACATGCCTGGCAGTGACAAAAAGCTTTAAACATGAGTTTCTACCATAGTTTGGGGGGTTAAACTTAAAGAAAATATGCAACATTTTACACTTAAAAAACACTTGAATGAATATGCAGTATGAAATACATCAAAATATATTTGTTAAACAATACAATATTTTTGTGGCTTGTCAAATATTTATATAAATTACAATTTTGAACATGCAAAATAATTTTATTCACGTACCTCGTTTGTTTGTAATAAACTGAAAAATGTATAATGAACAGTAGAGGGCATCCAGACAGATAAAGACGATAGGACAGCGCCACCTGCAGACTCACAAACTGCATCAAGAGAAACTCCGTATAGCCCCACCTACAGTGTTTGATTGACAGGTGATTTTGTGAGGTGCACATTTTAAGAGGCTTCAAAAGACACATAAGGGCTTCTTGTGTGTACATGTGTATTAGTGAGTAATGTAATCTGGGGTGAGAGGTTACTAAAAGGGGTCTCAAAATAATCTGAGGGGTCATGATGATGATGATGAATGGGATAAATCAAACAAAAATATGTTTTTTTTCTGACTTTTTTCACAATAATTCCCACATACAAGTTATTAAATCGACGTGTATGTGAGTTGGAGTCAGTTAAAACTTGTATGTATATTCTCTCTAGAATTTAACAAATTTAATGAATGATAGTAAAGTAAAGGGGATTAAATCTTTAAAAAAGAAGAGATTTAGTACTGTTAATGGTTATAAAAGTGACAGAAAATATAATGAAATTATTCAATTAATACAATAAATAAAAATAAATAAAAGATTGTGGTAGGCTGCCTGTCCGTTAATGGATTTCAAACAGACAACCACACACACACACACACACACACACACACACACACACACACACTGAAGATCAACTGAGATAATCCTGCAAAGCTTCAGCATGCCATCTGTAGTTCAAACAAAGTTTGTTCTCTGTTGCATCACCAGAGGTCGCTGTGGGTTCATTTAAAAATCACTGTCACAAACACAGAGATCTCTACACCTAATTGAAGCACCAACAGATTTATTGCAATGTTTGGCAGGCAGGTTTGGTCACACAAATTAAAAGAAATCAACACTGCTATAGAAAGGAAGAACCTAAAATAAAATGTAATTACTTACCTATTCAGGATAATGTCCAACAATAAGCAAAAAACAAATAAACTTTGAAATTGAAATAACTGCCTAATATAAAATCACCTTTACATCAAGACAGGTGTTTTAAGCAAAATAAACCATTAAAACAGAACTACAAGATGAAAAATTATGGAAATTAAGTCATCAAAATGATAAGCCCTCCTTCTAATAAATCTCTCTCCTTTTTTAAACATTAATTTTCAGTTTATTTTCTTCTCACTTTTTACCAATTTCTTGCTCACTGCCTTTCCCGTGTTTTTGAAGAGAATTAAAACTTTTTGCTCAGGTTGCAAAGGTTTAAATACTTGTGAGAGGCGTCTGAAAGCAGCACAATAAAAACGGATGTCCATCCAGGTTTCAAAGGGTTAATTTTCTCTCCTCACTTTAAGTTCCTCCTCTCCTCCCTTCAGACGGAGGAGCAGGGAAGCAAAGGGGGAGGAAATGAACGAGAGATTAGGTGCTGCTGAGTGACAGTTTGTGTAGATCCCTGCTCTGCTGAGTCAGCACTCCTCTGTGTCTAAACATAGACCCACGCGAGACAGCATCTCCTTGACTCAAGCCGTTAATACACACAGACACACACGGTGATAATCCCAACTAACACTTTCACTAGCCTCCTCTCTCTGGAGGAAACTTTCCTCAGTGGATGATCACAGGCAGGAAATGTATTAAAGGAATATCAGGATGATTCTTCATGTCTGCATCAGTTTTAAGTGATCAAAAGGCTTAATCTTAGTGCTCACAGCTGAGCCCACAAGTGAAAATCCAGTCCAGGTAAAGTTGTAAACCATAGGTTAGTCAGTGGTGGGACATCATGACGTTGTCTTCATCATCTGGCGTGCTGACCTGAGTCGCGACACGGACATGAGAGATTTTCTTCACCGCCTTGTGAAACGCACGCTTCACGTCCTTTGACTCACCTGTTGCGATGCTGATGCTGAGAGGAGGAGAGAGGATGGTGGAGGCAGAGGATAGAAGGAAACAACAATTAATGCTGGATGAGCATCCCAAAAATGTAAAAACAAAGCAATCATTAGCTTTAATACGCTGGAGGATTAGGGCCATGTCAAAGAAAAAACTTCTTAGATTTCTGGAATTAAGTCACAATATAACAAAAATAAAGACATACTTTTATGAAAAAAATCTCACACATTTATGAGAATAAAGTTGATTGATTAATCCATAAATTTACAAGAAAAAAAAGTAATAATATTATGAGATTTAACTCGTAATTTTATGAGAAAGTCACAGATTAAGACCAGAGAGTAAATTTACGAGATTTTCTCAAAATTTTTATAACTTTTTTCTTGAAACTACAACTTAATTCTTGTATCAATATCTCTTTATTTTCAGAATCTCCTTTTTTTTTCTTACTATGGCCCTAATCCCAAATTGAAGGCAAGTGAACAAAACTTGTAAAGTAGAAGAACTGAGTTTTGTCAGTGACCAACTTATCAAAAGAGTGATTTTTTTTCTATTATATGGACAAATTCCCATCTCCCTCATTTGAGATGACTCTAGGTGTCTCTGTATTTTATTTGCATTTACTTGTATCTTGAATAGTAACATGACCCACAGAAATTTTTGACGCACAAACCAAGACAAGGTCTGGTAAAATGGCAAAACATAAAAAATTTAACCTATCATGAAAGAATTTATTTTGAAATTCCAGCTGCTGTGTCAAGATGGAAACAAAACACCTCTAGGGGTCTAATTTTTAAAATAAAAGCAAATTCTTGTCCCAGAACCCCAAAGTTTGACCAGCTGCTTCTTACTGTGATTTCCTCCTTAACTTTGAACAGGTCACGTTCAAGATGAAACTAAAATGCAAACATGCTGCAGCGACACCTCGAGACAGTTCATGCTAACAAGCCAAAGAACGAGTCATATTGCCAACCAAGTCAGTAATGTTATACATTTTTTAAAATAATGCATAACATTACCTCAGTTTTTCTTCTTTGCAAGCTGTTCTTGTTGTTGTTTCTCGGCTTTTCGTTTCTTGTACTGGGCTATCTCGGCCATCTGCAGCCCGTGGGCCGTTTGCCTGTTGGGACGAAGTGAACAGCGTGAACACAACTAATACACACAGCTACTGTCGAGGTCCACTGATGTGTATCTATGCAGGAGGATGCCTTAAGATTGGGCTGTCACAACATGATCACTGGCAGAAACACACAAAAAATAGCAAAAAAAAAAAAAAGGAAAAAAGTTCAAGTAAAATTACCTGAAGATAAGCACAGTAAGTAAATAAATAAAATAATGAAAAACAAAAGCAAAGTAGAGAATTACCCAAAAAGTGCTGAAAAAAGCATTTATTTTATGTGTTTTATAATAATTTTTTTTTATTTTTAAATATAAAATTATTTTATATTTAGTATAAAATATATTTTAGTTTTTGGGACATGTTTTCCCATTTTTTTAAAGATAATTTTCTAATAATCCTTTCATCTTTTTTTAAAGCTAATTTGTAGGTACGCTGCTTTTTTCGACCACTCCTCCATGTTTTTCTAAAGAAATCAAACCAATTTTCTCAGGTTTCAAAGGGTCAAATAGCATGTGAAGGGCATCTTCCCAAGCTTAAAAGGGCTTGACAAGATAGTTTTGCATTTTTAGGATTATTTCCGAGAATAGATTGATACCAATGTCATGTTTGTGGGTTTAGTTTGGGGCAAGAGGCTGGAGACGATTAGCCTAGCTTTGCATAAAGACTAGAAGTGGCGGGAAACAGCTTGCCTTGCTCTATCAAACGTCTCTTAAAATGCTCTATCACGTAACTCCACGTTGTTCTGTTGTCTGCCAACATTTGAGTGCCTTCAATACTAGAATGGCTTCAATGGCTACATGTGAGGTGTGCAAAAGTGACCACTGCAGGACTGCCAGGCAAAAAAAGCAGAGGAGAAGGGGGGCACAGAATAAAAAGAGGAAGAAGAACGAATAAAAAAGGACAGTTCTTACCCTGACTTGACCTCTGGAGGAACAGGAAGAGGTTTGTTAAATCCCTCTTTCCCGACAAGCCAGTAGGTCTCCTCTACAGGTTTCCCCTGAGAAAGAGAGACATACACAGAGTGACAGACTGAACTGCATCCACCTGCAGAAATCTCTGTTGTCGTAATAAAAGCGTCTTACCTTCACTTCTGTCCTACTCCTCAACTCAAGCTTGTAGCCGAGATTTAGTTCCCGCAGGACCTTTACTGTACTCTGGTGGACGTGGATCCTGTAGGCTGCAACAAATAGAAAAAGAAAATGGCTGTTGTAATTTACAGGTAATAGGGAGTGAATAAAATTAAAGCTAAAAAACTTAAAACTTACAAGAAAACATGCTTTGTATCGTTTCAAAATATAGGATTGTGTCATATGACAACATAATATAAATCATTATTAACAATAGAACTTTGACATTTTTGACTACTTTATACTTCTACATCCCACACAAATATTGTACTTTTTATTGTGTACTTTTATTTTTAATATATTTTGATGCTAATACTTTTGGACTTTTACTTAAGTAAGATTTAAAATGCACGACTTGAGTATTTTTTCATTGTAGTATTGCTTTTTTTAATTAAGTAAAAGATCTGAATGCCTCTCATTCGATTGCCAGCTAATAATTACTTCAATATTTGGTCAATATGCTGATTATTTTCTTTGATTTATTGTTCTGGCTATAAAATATCAGACAGTGATTTGATCACTTTGCTGACTTTATTGGACCAACAGTGCAATGCAAAATGTTTAGTTTATTATCATATGACAAAAAAATTTAAGAAACTTAAACTAGCAAATGCTTGTTATTTTTAATTGAAAAATTAATGAAAAGATTGATCAGTTATTAAAACAGTTGCTGATCCGTTGATCTAATTGTTTCAGCTCTACAATTCTTTAGACAATATTTTCCCAATTGTTAACCGTCTTGTCAAGTATTTAATTCACATGATCAGCCCGAAACATTCATGTCTGATTGTTTTATTCTTAATCGGTTATTGTTATTTTTTTTGTAGGTGTGTAACTTACGCAGCCCGCTGGACTCCATACGAGAGGCGGTGGTCACTGTGTCTCCAAACAGACAGTAACGAGGCATGGTGAGACCTACCACACCTGCTACACATGGACCTGTGACACACACACACACACGCACACACACACACACACACACACACACACACACACACACACACACACACACACACACACACACACACACACACACACACAAAGCTCTTACTTCTTGTAGTCTGGGTTTGTTGGAGACCCTTATTTTACAACATGGTCATGCAGTTGTGTATCCATTATCCAGTATCCATCCATTATTTTTGTGTATTATTGCTTATATACAACAGTACTGAAACCAACAACACAATGCTAAATTATACTATACAACAGATCCTAATATTTTGTCACTGTGTTCTTTTGAATCGATGTTAACCTGGATGTGATTTAACAGTGTGAGTTATGTAAAAGAGGGTCAAATATTCCATTATTTCTTATGGTCAGTGTTTAGACTTGGTGTGTTTTATATCACCACTTGAGTGATGTTCAAACTTTTTACCTGTTATTTTTAGCCATCCATTTAGGCTTTTCTACTTGCCAAACAAGTTCAAGTATTACAACTAAACACTAAAACCGGCTCAAAAGTTACTCACTTTGTGTTATTCAGTTGATAAACAATATAAAGATTAAAAACAACATAACATTTGATTAATGGCCCAACAAAAAAATGTAAATATGATATTGTTACTTGGTTGAACTATTATTTTTGCGCTCCTTCCTGCCTCACCTGTGTGCAGTCCTATACGTATCCTGACAGGAACGTCTGGCATATGTCTCATTTTAAAGGTTCCCACAGCGCTCAGGATGTCGAGGGCCATGTTGGCTATCTCTGCAGCATGGCGGTTGCCGTTAGGGACAGGAACACCTGACGCCACCATATAAGCATCACCAATAGTCTCCACCTAGATTAGAATAAGATAGAGTGAGTGACGGTATGATTAATTTACAGTTAATGCCACAATATAAATACAATAGATAGAGTTTAAAACACAGCACCTTGTAGACATCATGGTTTCCAATGATGGCGTCAAAGATCGTGTAGAGGTTGTTGAGCAGGTCGACCACCTCGATGGGTTCGCTGTTGGCTGAGATGGTGGTAAAGCCGACGATGTCGCTGAAGTAAAGCGACACTTTGTCAAAGTACTCAGGTTCGACTGTACCGCCGACCTTTAAAGCCTCGGCCACAGACCTACAGGAGGGACGAACACATGAGTTTGTGATGTATTAAGGTCGTAGAGACGTGTAGAGATGACTCTCAAGGTTATTTATTGTCTGTCTAAAACAAAACAGCGTTGAGTACTTGACACTACATTTTATTAAATCAGATTTGGGTCTATTTATTTATATCCCCTGTAACTACTTTGTATCTCCTTTTTTTAAAAAAAAAAATGCTATTTTTTGTTTTTTCTTTGATAGTTTGCCTTTTTATGTTATGTAAAGCATGAATACAAAAAAGTTTAAGTCATGAATACTGTGATTCCCACCTTAAACCGATTACATTCTTTTTTGTGAAAACAATTTACTTTAAAATGGAAAAAAATGTAAATAGCACATTTTTCAGAGCATATATGTTTTTTATGACACTGAGCTGGCAATATCAAATACATTTTAAAAAGACATTATAAACGGAAAAATTATTATGTGAATAAATTGTATAAAAGGTAAATGTATCAAAAGGAAATGCGACATTATGAAAATGTTATTGGAAAAGTCCTATTCTGAAAAAGGGCAATAAAAACAAAAAAAGGACAACCTCTTCAATTATGAAAATATGAATGATATAACATTGCAGAAAGCTGTTTTGTAAATGAATTTATACCATTTACACAACTCATGCATGTGGTTATGTTTTTCATATTTCTTTATAAAACACCAAACACTTTTGGGCTCCATTAAAAGACACAGCATGCACATTTTCTGTAGTATATGAGTGTATTTTTGATTTATGTACACATTTATATAGAAAACAAACAAAGTTAGTGGAAGCAAACAAACAAATTAACACGCAAATTACCCACAATGTATTTATGTTTATGTGTGTATATATAATTGACCCATTGTGTTTTTACCTGTGTAGGTTTGTTTTGTATGGGGTGTGTTTTTTAACTCACGGAGGAAGCATCTGTGTGAGCAGCTTCTCCGTTTTCTGTTTCTCAATCTCCAGCTCCTCCGTTCGCTCCCTGATCAGCTCCTCCAGGTTAGACGAGTACTGCTCCAGCATCCTCAGCATGGAGTCTATGATGTTAGTCTTCTTCCCCTTGTTAATGTTTTTAAACTGAGAAGACAGGAAAGAAGGTAAAAGTACAAAAAAAAAAGACAGAAGTTGAGGTTTAAAATAATAATCAAGTATAAAAGCTCATAAAGCAGTATCAGAAAGAAATGAATTCCCAAACAATACTGATTCTCAACTTGATTTTACTACAGAAAAATTGACCATTTTCAATCCATGTTTGAAAACAATGTAAAAACAACATTGCAGCATAATTTTCTAGCATTTAAAGAAAGATATTTTGTTCAAAATAAAGCAAAATATAGTTATGATGATGACCCAAAAGCTTTCCACCCACCTGGTCGAAGATCTCATCAAAGGTCGGTCTCTTCTCTGGCTGTTCGTTCCAGCACTGTTTCATCAGCTGGATGCACTCTAAAGGAGCGCAGTCTGGACTGACCACCGGTCGACACAGAGGAGGAGGCTTACACAGCTTCTCTATTATGTCTAAAATACAGAAACATCAGCTGTAAAATGAGTGATCATTGTTTTTTAGCCGTGCAAGCGGTTTGGTGAAGGGATGGCCTGTTTAATATGCAGACATTCATGGTGCCCAGAGGATGACTCCTGATGACTGTGGTGAAATAATTGTTCATCCATTACCACAAACAGATTAAAATTTCACATCTAACTTCAAGACAGCTTGTTAGTAAATGAACAGTAATTGTAAACTTAAAAAAAGTAATCAGAAAAACATGTTTTTTGTGTGTGGGGGAAGTTGCTATCTTGCCTGTGGCAGACAAGTCCAGCATGCAGAACGGAGGCCCTCTGACCACCACCTCTTGCATGATGATGGCGAAGCTATACACGTCTCCAGCTAGACTCCCGTGAAGCTCAGGCTTCCTGCTCCTCAGGATCTCTGGAGCCGTCCACAGCAACTCTGGAGCACACACAGCTGCATTAGTTTGCTACTGTGGTGGAAACTTATACAAATGGTTTGTAATCTGGTGTGTTCTCTCACCGTCCGCAGGTGGCTCCATGTAAGGGAACCTCTGTGCCTCCAGAACCTCGTTGTAGCCATAGTCCGTGACCTTCAGGACAAAACGCCCGTCCACCACACAGTTACGGGACTTGAGACGAGTGTGGGACACTCCGCGGTGGTGGAGGTACTTCATACCCTGAGACAGAAAACAACCAAGTCAGAATATTTTCAGCAGTGGAGGAACGTAATTACAAAATTGAGGTACTTTACTTGAGTCTCCTCTTTTCATGCCAATTTTTACTTCTATTTCAAGGCATCACAACATTTAAGACCCATTTACTTTATAAAAATACTTTTTATCTTAAACAAAGAAGAGCTTATGAGATCAGATCAACTAAGACGCAGGTTAAAACCAGGTGGACACAGAACCTTAAACAGTCCGTGCATACCCTAAATATCCCATCTCCCATCCCGCTTTCTTTACTGACCTTTATTAAATCCAGTAGCAGAGACGACTTAAACATCCAGTCGAGTTTGACGTCGTCATTCAGGAGCAGGTCCTCCAAACTTCCTCTGGAGCAGAACTCGGTCACGATGGCGAACACGCCGCAGTCGTGGAAGAAGCCCAAGAAAGGGTTAATGTTCTCATGACGCATGTCCTTCATCTGCAGCCAAGAAACAAAAGTACCTCATAATGCTGGTTTCTTTCATTATCTGTGTTTTTCATGACTTGTGCTTTACTTGTCACTTAGTTACCAGTTCAAACACAAGGCTTGTTTTGGGGTTGATGCTGCTAAACGTCCCATCAGGAAGTCTCTTCAGCCACGCCCAGTCACCCTGGAGGAGAGAAACGCCAAACATCAGGTACTCTACGTTTCTTACCTTAGCTGCTAAGTCAATATGCCATATAAGTTTTTTTTGTTATTCAAATGGAAAGATTTGAGGTTGACAAAATATCCCCAAACTGTCAAAAGTTCATGATGGCGAAACTATTTCTGTTTCAACTGACCTGTGAGCATCAGTTTGGTTCTATCAAATGGTGGCAGAGGCTTATTTAGTTGCCTGTTATTTATTAGCTATGATGGCTAAATAAGTCCCATTTTAGTAGTTGACCTTTGGCCCCTATGAAGTCATTTGTGACATGATTTGAGTTAAAACCTGAATTACTCTGAATAAAAATGTTACAGTTGACCACTGACAAAGTAAAACAACAAAGTTATAGTAATGGAGCTGTAGTCAGTTTTGCTAAAAAACGTTTTTTACATTTCTGCGGTGAACTATTTTATCTGACAGCTTCATTATTCTGATAAAGTGCATTTTGCAACTTTTTTTTAAAACCAAAATTCTACATATATTTCCATTGTAAATCTTGACTGTAACTGTCACATCCTAATTTTCAAATAGTCTTGGTTATTCTGAAAAGGAATGTTTGCAATGTATCTGCATTTGAAGCTAATAAGAGAAAAATGCGGGGTCAATTTTAATTTAGCCTTTACGATCTAGAAAGGACTGATAGGAGTGTGTTTTACATTAATACAAAAATACATGCTGTCTCACCTCAAAAATGACAACGTTGGAGTTCTCGTAGGTGGCTGGAGATTGAGTTGAGACTGGCGACGTGATGTCTGATACGCTCCTCATGCCGCTCGCCCGGCTGTCATCCAGACTCAGCTTCTATAAAAGCATCAAGCTCAGGATGTGAGGGGAAAGTTTATAATCAGTTTTCTTGTTTGAACTACCTGTTAAAACCTCTGTACAGTGGTGGAACAAGTATTCAGATTTTTTTAGGTTACTTCATAAACATTTAAAATAACAATACTGTGATGTAGAAGTTCTAAAATCTCAGTAAAAGTACATATGCATAATAACAAAATATAAATATAAGAGCACTCAATATGCAAAATCGCCAGTTTCAAAATAATATATATCATTTTACTTAATCAAAGTTAATGAACGATTAATGCATGTATCACTTAAATAATGCTGCCACTAAAGGTGGGTGAAGTTCATACTGTGCTTAATCCATAATAGTGAGTATGTTTCATGTTAACAACCTAAATCTGTAAAGTGTCTATATTTATAAAATAAACATAGTCAAGTAAGATTAAAACAACAAGCACCTCTAAGTTGTACTCAAGTACAATAAATATATTTGGTTACTTTCCACCACCATTTAGATGTTCAAGAAATGGGGATTTATTTAACTGAAATTCATCAACACATCAACATCTTCCTGTAGTTTTACTGCTACAATGATAACATCAAGTATGAGTCAATCAGACAGGGGCTGACCTTGTTGCTAAGCGACGGGTTGATGAATGTGACATCAGCCAGAGTCAGCAAGATCCTGTTTGGACCCTTAACCAGTCGAATTTGATTGATGCGTCGCCTAGGCAACAAGAGACAGCAGGGTAGACTGTTATGAACTCAACTGTTACTTACTGAGAGCTGTAAGTCAAAACACAGCTTTTTTCTCTTTATTACAAAGAATCACAAAGGTCATGTGTTTTTAATAACTATTTTCTACCTAGAAACAATTTAGTTTAATAAAAAATAAGAATAAAATCTGATGATATTTTAAACCATAGAATACAGTGATATTTATTTATTTTTTATGTATTTATTCTTTAAACTTTAGAATAAATGCTTTAAAGAGCAACATGACTTCCTGTGACTTTGTACCTGATGCAGTAAATAAACGCCATTGCAAAAACAGAAGTTGACATGGCTCCGAAGAACATGCTGATGGTCGAGAATAGATCCACACCTGGAGCAAGAAAAAAGGGTTTTTAAGTTTTCGATGTAAAACACTTTAAAGTGAGCCTTTTGTTTTTAAAAGATCTTTATTCTTTTAAGGAAGATAAACATGTTATGACAGAATATATTAGAGCCTTAATCTTCACAAAACAACCTGAAATAGAACCCCCTCACAAAAAGAAAATGTATTAAAAAAAAGTTTTGAAAAAGGTAAAAAAACAAAACAATTTTAGAAAATAGTTAGAAATTCACCCAAAACAATAATTACAAAATCCCTAAGGCCTAAACATGTTTAAAAAATTGAAGAACATCAATTTTAATCTTAATTCAGGGTCAGCATTTCAAATGACTTTGAATTGCTAACTCTTTTTTTTATGTACGCACATTTTCTTGGAGTCCAATGCAGGTATATATTTACTTGTAGAGCCAAGCCATTAAAAATATCAATAATAAACTAAAACATCCAGCATTTACAAATGGATGCAAGCTTTAGGTTCCTTACCCCCTGAGCAAATGACTCCAGGAGTAAACCAGCATGAGGAGTCCTTCCTGGGTCTGTAGCCATGAGGGAAGTGGATTTCTCGACCCAGGAAACGCACCATGCCGGCCTCCATGTCAATGCTGTCATTAATCAATATGATGATGTTAGTACTGCAACAATAATAAATCCGATGGCACTCCATTCTTTTGGTATAAACACAGTTAAGAATATAATGCAACTCAAACTACAACCTGAAAAATGTTGGCATGGGCCTTTACTTCATCACTTTGGCCGCTAAAAATCTTTGCACTGACACTGCAGAACTTTTTTTGTGCTTTTGTACCTTTCACCCACATCACTGTGATTCAGTTGAACAAAACTTAATTTTAACTTTAATTTTGAAGTTTACTGACATGATCACAGTCTGGTTTGACTTTCTTTAACCTAACTTATGTCACTGAATATTTCATTCATTCATTTGCTTCTCTCTCTATCCTCAGTCCTCATGTACCTGTATGTTGGCATCAGCTCCCAGGAGAGTCCGTCTGTGTCCAGTATGAGGTATTCCAGCAGAGCAGCTCCAGAGTCGTTGATTTTGACGGGATGGCTGAAGCCCTGCAATGTAAGTAAGATATGCATTTGCAACAATCCCTGTTGTTTTAAATGGTAATGGCCAATTCTTTAACCATAGTTTGGTCTAGTAAACTATCAAAACTAATATTAGAATTTGCTTAATTTCCTCATTCATTCTGGGGACGGTCTCTCATCAATGCTGCACCGAACTGCTTTAGAAAAAATACATTTTTTTGTAATTTAACAGAAATATGGCCTGCTAAGAAGAAGCAATACAAGTGCTCTAGTCTGAGAAACCTTTAATTTAATGTTTTATTATATATAAATCATTTTCATTAAGGTCCAGTGACACTAAATCGCTAGTTAACCTGAAGTTAACCAGAAAAAAGCACTTTTAGGTGCAATTATTCTCAAATCCTTGGACTGAAGCCCTTAGCAGTAATTCCATTGTTTTCCCCCTAAATTGTATCTAAACAAGTTACAAATACTGTGTCTTATTTACAATCATCTTAGTACCTGGAAGTCCAGGTTGCGGGTGTGTCTTGCCAAGTTTCCCCCAGACATCCACACCCCAGCCTGCTGAACACGATGCACTGCATGAGCCATGATGAGGACGGAGCTGTAGATGGTGCCAAAAAGTGGAGAAACCTGCAGGACACACAGACATATTGAGCTGCCTTGCTCAAGGGCAGCTGAACAGCACACACATGCCACCGGTACAGTCTTTACGATCCCATGCATCACCTGATGAGGCTTCAGCGTCTTGGCCACCTCCCCTCTCTCCATGGCCTCGCTGTAAGCCTCAAAGAAGGACACCTGAGGTGAGTTGATGGTGACGGTCAGGACGGCGTCGTAGGCCCGCAGCAGTTTGCTGTTCCTCTTTAGAGCTGGGTAGGTGACGTTGCGATACGGCAGGCTGTAGAGCAAAGTGTCATAGGGCACAAAGACCAGGGAGCCATCGATCAGCTGCATGTCGTAGGCCGTCTCCAAGAGCTGCTTCTGGGCTCCACCGCCAATCAGAGCCGAGTGCATGCAGAGGATCACAACTACGGACATAATATTGAGGTGTAGGTTTAAAGTTTCAAACACTGAGTAACTGAAAATTTAAAACAATAAGGGAGAAAACAAAAGGAAGACTTCACCACCAAAATGAACGTTTGTATATCAGTGAACCATGGGTTAAGTTTATGAAGAAAGTTGTTAGTTTCACCCATGCCTCCAAGGACCAAAGAACCCAAAAATGAAAAAAAAAACAAAAAACCTGATGAACGGAACTTTTAGGGGTCCACATTTAACAACAGTAAAGCTACTTCAAAACTTTGTTTCCAAACTGTCACATAACTTGTGCGATATAATCCATTTATCCAGTCATATGCTCAGTACTTCCAAACAGACAGACCTTTTCTGATATAGTTTTGCTGCTGTTAAACGTGGACCCCTTATGACTTCAGTTCATTAGGAATTTCATCCATTTTTGGAGTCTTTATTGATTTGAATCATGCAAAGAAAAAAATGTTTTCTTTACAAAATCAGTGTAAAACAATTAATATACAAATAGTTACTTGGGGGTGAAATATTCCTCTAGGGAGAAAAAGTGGGGTACATAGCACATCGTATTTCGTACCTCGTATTTCTCTCATCTTGCGGAGCTTGGTTAGAGTTCGCCTGATGCCATGAGGTGTGTTCTCCATAAAACTGACAAGTCTGACTGGGAGACCATGGCTCCTCAAGGAGTCAGCTACCTGTACGGAACAAAGGCAGGCACGTTTCCCATATATTTCATGGTAAATTAGGTATTTAGGTAAAATAATAAAGTGTGGCTTCCTCTCTGTCATCAGCTATTTTGGATTTATCAAGATCTAGGCAGCTACAAGAAACCAATAGCTGTTTGTTTTTTTTTTCAGAAATCTGAGAAAATATCCAAACCTTGGTGGCCGTCTCCACCCAGATATCTTCTGAGGAAGAGATGATGCCGATGTAGGCCCACCTGAAGTAGTTTATGACGTTGAGCAGCACCCAGGTGGGCCTCGACATGGAGCGAGCAAAGGTCGGGTGGCTCCGAACGTCGTCCAGCTCATAACCAACACAACCCCAAGGAAACAATGCCTGGAGGCGGAGAGTAAAGGAGAAAATGGACATGTTATGTACACACATTCCTTTAAAACTTAATCCACTAAGAAACACCACCTACTTTGTTCCAGCCTTTGCTCAGCATTGACGCAGTATCACAGTAGCCGGGATTGGCTGGTCCAATGTATCCTGAGGCCTTGGTATGGAAACCAATGAACGCCTCCAGTGCCCTTGATGTCTCACACGGCTCCTTAAAGGTGACAATAAACCCATAAATCAATCAATGTTTTATCAGTCACATTACTTTTTGACTGATGGAGATGAGATCAGCACCTGCAGCACAGAATAGTCGAACGTTGCGCCGTAGGCCAGCGATGGGTCTTTGTTGATGCGGTTGACAGCGAGCTGTGCTGCCACACTGGGGAGGGCTTTGGCAAAGAGAGGGTCACACCCCCACGGTCCCACCACCCCGATCCGAAACCAAGCTGCATGAGCTGGGCTAGGTAGAAAACACAGGGAGCCCAAAAGGAGCAGGAGAAACCTTAAGAGGCTGTGGAGGGATGGAGGGAGCAGAGGGGAGAAGTGGGATAAAGCTGAGGAGGAGGAGACAGAATAAAGTGCGGGAAAGAAGTGATGATGAGAAGGAGGAATGGAGGATGGGTGGATGTCAGGAGCTTTGTCTAGTGTCTGCTTGCATGTTTGAGGTACGAAGAAGATGAAGGCACGTCGCTGTGAAAGCATCTCAAGGCTCATCACGTCCAGAGCTCACAAGGACCTGGAAAAGATGGACCGAAGGTGCTGCTTCCCTGGAACAATGAAGGATTTGGAGAAAAGTAAAAGTAAGTTTATTTTGTAGAGATACACAACTCAACTCGTATCATGTGACCTACAGAAAGACATTCAGTGACCACTGGACAAATTTAAGTGTGAGTGATTTTAGTTTGACTTTGTTTTTGTCAGGGAATCCAACTTTTACTTTCGGAAAAGTACCAAAATCTAAAATATACAATTATTGAGGACTGACATTAGAAGTTTTGCATTGAAAATCCTACTTAAATAAACAAGTATTGTAAGCAAAATTTACTTAAAGTATCAAAACTTGAAAATTGACCCCCATGACTGAGAATTACATAATACTAATGCATCAATCTGTAAGCAGCATTCTACTGTTGCAGAAGGTTGAGAGTTTGGTCCACTTGTATGCCAACCTAAGGGTTAGGTCCTTCCGAAAGGTTGTCAGATCATTTTGAAGAATCTTGAGGTGATTAATGTGAGATTTAAAAAAAAGTTCTGAAAAACAAATCTGTTTTCTTTTTGGATACTTTTCTCCACTCTTTAGTAAGCCAGGGACCAAGCTAATTTAGAAATAGTGATGAGTGGAGAGCTGCTTTTCTGAGACTGCATCCTCATTGCTGTGTTGAAGTATATTTTTTCATGAAAGGACAAAGAAAATCAAGTTTCAAACATAAACTGGAAGAAGAATTGACAGTTTTGTCATGTGACTTTTCATGGAAAACAAAGTCTTTAGAGAGCATTTTTAGAGATTTTAGATAGTACCTGGCTCAGTCAACTACAACAGGATTGTTATTACTCTCATATCTGTACTGAATCTTTATCCTCATCTCATTTAGAGAAGAAAAATCCACATGACCAGGCCCTAAAATGTGTGGCTTCTATTGATTTGGCTTGTAATGTATAGAAAATACTCGATTTAGAGCATATTTAAGACCCTTAAGGAACTTAAATGTTGGTCATTATGATGAAAAATACGTATAAAGTAATATTTGTTTTTATGTCTGCAACCTAAGTCATGTCAGACACAACAACACAGCTTTCCTATAACACAGACAACTCGCTGGACTACCATCTTTTAAATTACTACTTTAATTTTACTTAACCATATTGTTAACAACTGGCATGTTCTTTGCTTTCCTGCTCATAGGAGTTATTTCATATCCATCGTGCATCCAGCCATTTCTCTTTCATGCCTATTATGATTTTTTTTAGGACTCCTACCCTGCATTGACGGTATGGACAGGTCGTGCTTCCTTCCAAGCCGAATCTTCTGCACCGAAGTGACACAGCGAGGGATACTTTCATCACTTCTTCTTTTGCTTACATCCAGAAGGCAGACAAGTTATCCATCAGGAACCAAGTGAGTATCACAATATTATACTGTATATACAGGATACACACATGTAACTCAGTTGGTGGAGTTTCTCAGCTTGTATATGTGTGTGTGTGTGTGTGTGTGTGTCAGACAGAGAGATGACCTAGAACAAGTATATGACCTGTCCTGTCAGATTATATCAAATCCAATCAAGACCTCTGTAGCGGTAAGCCGCACTTACTGAGGTGAAGTAAATTAACAATAATAATAATAATAATTTATTATTTGTAGGTTGGTGTAGCAAAAGTCTGTCCCAGTCAGATATGGAAATATATGATTCACTTAATCATTTTACAACTTCATGTGCAGACCAGATGATACGAGAGGAATATTGCAGCAGGGAAGCATGTAGTCCACTGTGTTTTAAATTTTATATTTTAGTCCTTTGGCCAACTGGCACACTGATATGAATACATAATAATGCACCATGCCCCTGCTGAATAAACAACATAATAATCTTTACATTACTTCTTTCTGATAAAGGCCACCCATGTCCTGTGGGAAAAACACATCTTGCAACATATTTCCACAAGTGAAACTCTCAGTTTGAGCTGTGCATGTCTGTGACCTTTTCCTCATTCATACTGTTAATGCTTCTCTCTAAAGCACAAAGCACAGTACTTCTCTGAAAGCTAGAGGGCAGCACGATACAGACACACAGACCAGCCTCTCTGATCTGTCTCTTGTACAGAAAACTGTTTGGTGTGTGGAGTTCTCAAATCCAGCTATAAAGCAGATATTTTTTTCCTCTGATCTCACTGAGTCCCACATAGTAAAAAGATACAGGGCGTTGTGCAATGTGATAGAACATATTGCACATTTCTGCAGGGTAAACGTCACTGTTTTTAAGCTAACAGGCTCACCCTCTCCTTTGGGGTTTACTGGGTTGCTATGATTCAAACATATTAACATTCAGTGTCAAAAACAAAAAAGTGAGGTCAATGCAGGATCAGGAGTAAAGGCTAGTAAAGCATATACATGAGAATAAACTGCTTCTGCGTCTTTTATATCAGTGGTTCCCAAATGGTTCAGTCACGGGTTCCAGATTTCTGTTAATTCATTACTTCAAGGTCCTCACATTGTAAATGATTACATATTCAATTTTATTTCACAGCATGTAAACAACACATTGGCTTAGGGCACAAAAAATTAAACATATTGCAAGAATAAACAGAAATGACACTTCAAAATAAAAGCTCTGTGTCAGAAATTCATTGTACTTCAAAATAAAACTTACACATTCAACAAACTGCAACAAACTTTTGGACCACGGCCCACCAGTTGGGAACCACTGTTTTATATTACTGGAGGTGAGGCCAAAGGCAACTGGATGATGTTTTGGAAATAAAGTTGTAACTTGACTCTCCCAACATTATGTCAAGACCAAAACGAATTGGTCCAGATGTGATGTCCTGACCTGCCAAATGAACCCTCTGACTCCATTAATGCTGCCGTACACATATAAACGCATACTGCTTTAACAATTTTAACAATGACAATATTTTATTTTTCAAAAACATTTTTATGTAACAAAACTTTGATATAAGATATCTGAGCAAACTCATGGAGATGGTACTGTTGTGATAACATGACTTATGTAAGGAATCGGTTGTTGATGAAGGCCATAAGATGTGGAAAAATCTAGTTACACAAGTCTAGTTTAAAAGTGCCACCACATATTTTAAAAAAGTATAGTAGTAGTACGTATACTTGAATGTGCTGGCATCCATGTTTGCTGCCTCTGTCAGCTGTTGATTAGCTGTCAGTGAGTGCTCATGTGTCTCAGTTGATGTGAGATATCTTGTGCAGAGGATTGTGGGTCAGAATGGCCAGAAAAGCATGCTGGCTTGTTCACTGACCGGATGCAATTAATCATATCTAGTATTTTTGGCATTCTGCATTTAACATACTATGTAATGGGACATACCAAATCATTTTTGGCATACCAAATATTATGGTACTATGCGCCTTTTTTTTTTTTAAGAATGCATGAGCCAGAAACGTTGGGAACCATTGCTTTAGATCATTGTAGGGACATTAAATGTCTTCCAACTTTACTAAAAGCAACAACATTAACACATAGGATGAGAAATTAAACATATGTTATATAAGGTCAGATCATTTTTTTGATATGTTTGACTGTGTTACATCAAAGGAAGCTTTAGTACTTTTTTGGTCTATCACAGAGTTCATTTCTACAGCAGGAGTTCAACCACAGGTTACTGTACACATCTAAACGGTCTCTTTATATCCAGGTGTTGACAGTTTCTGCCATAAGTAACTCTTTAAACTGATCCTGAGCTCTTTCTTTTCTGAATGGCGCTCATCTTTATGAAACGGCCACTTAGCGGTCACTGATGGAGGGGCCCCTCATTCTCAAGACTGACCGGCACCGCGGTGTTCAGAGGCGGAGGGGCTTGAGGGGCTGGATGGGTCACAACGAGGCCCCAAACTGGCTCTTGCATTCCATCAGTGGCGACAGCAGCTGAATAGAGTGCTGCAGGCATGACATTTTTCTGTAGGCCAGCGCAAAAGTTAGCATCGCCCTGGTTCCCTTGACAAAAAGCCTTTTGGGATTTTTCCATTGGATTTTGACATAAAAGACATTTTGTGTGGGTTTTTTTTTGTGGTTTTAGAGGAAGTTACATGCTATAAGTAGATGAAGAACAATCTCACAGTGATGTCAAGACTCACACCAACTCACTGGTGAGCAGCGTAATGCCACATTTAGCTGCTAAATTGCCTAATATTTTTCTCAGGAGTTGGTGGAGACCAAAAACAAAGCTAAAAGAAGTGAATTTTGGGCTTAGATTTATAGACAAAAACATGACTACAAATAAATGCCAATGTTGTTCCATGTCTGGTGGATAAAGCGTATAATGAATAAAAAATAGCCTATAGCATAATAATGCAGATATGAGCAACATTTTGTTGAAATGAAACATATTTTGATTTAGGGATGCTGTAATCTGTAGTGAACACTTGAGACCACTTTAGAATTTACAACAAGCAGGACATTTCTCATTACTTAGTTTTCTTCTTTTACACATATTACTGTATTTATTTAGCAGTCAATTCCACACTGACTTGTGTTGAAATATCTATTCAGTGCCTTTCTTTTCTTATGCGGTCCCCAGCTCCAGTCAGTCTAAAACCTTCCTTATCTGATGTGGTCTGTAATTTGACCTCACAAGAAAGGAGAAACGATGAAAAGTCAGAAATGCAGAGAAGCAGAGTGACATGAATGAAAAATAAGAAAAAAAAAGATAAAGAAACTGACCCTACCACCCAGTAACAACCACACACCCACACCACCAATGTAAATCCCTTAAACACAACATGAGGCTCTTCAACACAATCAGAGTCGAGAAGAATGACTTCTGTTGTGTCAGTTTTCTGAACCTCAGAGTCAACCTCTCTCACTGAGTTTTCCCTTTCTTGTAGGATGTCTTTGTAATGTTGATAAATCAGTAAGCATGACTCATCCTCCAACCCCTTTCTGCCTCCCATCTGTCTGTTTATCTTGGAGCGACAGAAAGATAGAGGTGTGTTGGCGTGTTTCTATACCACCTCTCTGGAAAAGGAAAATGTTTTAGTGGTAAACCTCCAGACTGGCTCAAGAGTTAACCTGAATTTCAAGACTTTTTCTCAAGCACACAGATGCACACAGGTTTCTGTTTCTTCCCTCCCATTTTGTGATGGTTGACTTTTCTTTTGGCTTCTGAAGCTGAATCACTCCATCAGATTGTGTCCATTAGGAAGCTAGCATAAATGGCTGAGAAGCAAATACACCATGTTGCTGTGGTTGCTGTTTGTTTGTTATGGCAACTAGAAGATCCCTAAAAGTTTTCTCTAATCTCACTCCTTGGTTAGAGCTGCATGGAAAGATTCAACATTTTCTTTTATGGACAACAGAGAGGCAAAGCACTGACATATCATGAACTAGATATTATAAATACATGCACTGATCAGCTACAAAACGAAAACGAATTGAAAACCACTGACAGGTGAAGTGAATAATATTTAAACTGTGTCTTACCACTGTGTCCCAACACTTTCTCATCCCAAATTGTCACATATTGCTGCTTTGTCATTGCACTTTCACATCTACATATTACGTGCCAGGTATCCTCCTGTGTCTGCCGTTGACATTCCAGGATGCTGACACCGGGAGACAGGGTTAGGTTTAGGCAACAAAAGCACAGTTAGGTTAGGTTTAAAAAAAACCCATCATGATTGGCTTTACATTCATAACAAACAGCAAGCCTTCAGGTGAAAGTCCGGGGTTTGTTGGACCCATCTACCGCTCCTCCTGCCCACCCTATAGGGAGTATCTAACTCCTAATATTACATAGTTACCAGCAGTGTTTCTACCTGATGCCATCCAGAGGCATATCATATGTCTGCGTCATTAACTGATGTGGTGCAGCCAGCCAGTGCCTGTAGTTCAGCCAGCCAATAGGGTTGAGCTTTTGGGGAGCTGTCATGTCATCCATCTTCATTATACAATCTATGATCACAACACCTGAAAAGGTTCCCTTTGGCCGTGTTATAAACAGTCGTTTTTTTTGGTGTTGTTGTCTGACGCTGAAATCACTGACAGAGCGGCAGAATTTGACTACTTTAAAATTAAAACAGGCTGATTCTCCTTTATTGGAAGTGGCCCCATGAGCTGAACAATGCACCCTACCACACTACAGAATAACTCAGGATTGGCCTGAAGGACATAACAAAGAGCTTAAGGCATCGACCTGGCCTTCAAATTCCCAAGATCCCAATCTGATGGAGCTTCTTTGGGATGTGCTGGTACCCCACCTCACAACCTACAGGACTTAAAGGATCCAACATCCTGGTGCTTGACACTACTGGATACCCCAAAAGGTCCTGTGCATGCCTTGACAGGTCAGAAGCCCAACCATGGATCAGACTACCTGTTGAGGCACGGACACAGGACCTCTGGAGTATCAGCACATCCCAGAGATACTCCATCAGATTGAGATCTGGGGAATTTGGAGGCCAGGTTGACACCTTGAGCTCTTTCTCATCCATCCGAGCAGAACACTGCACTGCAACGAGATGATCCATGGTATTCACCCATCAGTGGTTTTAATATTGTGGCCAGCACAATGATTACATGAGTTATGGGAGCAAAAGTTAAAAGAATATCAATATGAAATGAAAGTATTTCTGAGATATGGGTAATTAAGATATAGTTGTATTTCGTGTGGTTCATTAGGCAGTTCAGTTTCCAAGTTGCATTCAAGAAAGAAAATCAAAATTGCTTGTATTGGAAGTGTTCACATGAGTTGTAACAACACAGAATTTGTGATAAATCAGAGCATTTTAAAAAAAAACCCATTAGCTTATCTTACAAACATGATGTCATGATGAATGAGGAGTGAAGGGAACAAAGGCAGAGACATGGTTTAAAAAACAAAACGGTTGATAAAATTATAAAGAATGAGAATTGGACCAGCATTTCTGTGTCAAAATCCTTTAACAATGTATACTAATCAGTGTGGAGAAGCTGTTTAGTGAGAGATGTCCATGGGCAAGACACTGTTGGTCTGGAAATTCCTTGGTTTAAATGTCCTGCATAGTCTCAAGAAATGCTGTACGAGGAGGGGAAGAGTGCGGAAAAAGGGCGAGCAGGGAGTAAGAGGGGAAATGGGAGGCTAAATCAGTTTCCCACTGGGAGCTTTGGAGACAAAAATAGAGACACCAGACCTCAGATATGGTTCATGCATTAACTCTATACTGCCAGTCATGACAGAAATGAAAGGAAGAGGTCAAAAGGCATAAACAGGCAGTTGGGTCTTACTCAGTGGTTGCAGTGATAGTTTGCTGCTCCAGAAGTTTCACATGGCCTCACTTTCTTGCTAGATTTATACAAGATTTAATCTTATTTTCATTATGTGTTAAGTTTCATTTATATTTATATTCATTTGTTTATTGTAGTTTATTTGCCCAAATCAAGTTCAATAAAAAAAACAAACAAGCAAAAACTAAAATGAAGAAAAAAACAAACAATAATCCCTAATTTAACTTATTCAACATCATGAATTAAACGTAATGATAATTAAAAATATTTCAAAGATGATGAGAATGTGTACTTTATCATCCCATATCTGTACACTGCATGGCCCAAGTTTATGTTTTATAGTGCCCGGAGCCGTTTATCAGAAATAACGTCTTCACCAGAAAAACAAGAACATTGGTCTTTATTTTAAATGCCACAAAGTGACCTATATTTCCATTTATCTGACAAGGACCTTGAGGCAAAGGCAGAAGCAGAGTGATGTTGTTATAATTCTAAAAAAAAAAAACATGATTCAGCCCAGACTGTGATCATCCATTGCTGAAGAATATAACGTGATATGACTGAAAAATAGACTTTTCACCAATGTTTCCTTGAAATTTTAAATTAAAACTCAAAAATGCAGACTGAGTAATGTACCATGCACTTAAGTGCACATGACAAAGGAGGATATAGAAGGACTTTGCCTTCTGTATTATCTGTGTTTTTCTGCATACCAAAATGAATCTCGTTAAAGTTTTTTCCTGCGCATGTAATTACTTGGATTCTAACAAATCAAGCTGGAACACAAGTGAAAACCAAGACACCTTGCAGACTAAGTGGCCTAAGAACTATGGTGTGTTGAAACGGTCACTATATGGACCTTCATGTGAGATTGTTTTGACGGTGTTAGTTTTTGTGCCTAAACGTACCTAATCAAACAATAATCATACAGATATCAGATCATAAGTCAGTCACATGAATTATTTTAACTGTTATATACATTTTGGAGCATGCTGAGAATGTCTTTCTGACATTTGGGGCACCAGATAAGATTCTTGTTTTGAAGCCTTTTGGGTCAAGTCACAAGTCTTGTTTTTCGAGGACAAGTAGCAATCAAGTATTTGAAATATTCAAAATGCCAGGTACCTGTCTCTGGTAAGTTAACTATTTTAAGTTGAAATAGGGACACCTAGTGGTTCTTGTAAGTCCAAGAGCTCTACAAGCATTAATGCCACCTAATGGCTCCTTTAAGTTTCAAAGGAAATAACTTTTCACTTCCTGTCTAGGCTTTAACCAGGAAGTGGGTGCACATGCCATGAAGAGTCTTTTCAGGTCATCTGTGTTTATAGGCAAGGTCTGCACAAATCTTTTGCATTGTTGGTATGTAATGTCATTTTGTGTTTTTGCACCATTTATAGCTCATTGTTGCATTCACATTGTCGCTTTAGTAAACTCTGTAAGTGACAAATGTTAATTGACCCATGGTTAGTGAGGTTTTTCTAGATAGTTTTTGGGCAGGGCTTTTTTTTTGTCTCATTTTTGTTTTCAGTACAGATCCGACTCACTATCAAGATAAATGCCAATAGGTTTTCCAGGAATTTGCCTTGGTGTTTTGTTGCATGACAACAAACATAGTAAGGGAATATAAAAATAAAAATCAAGAAACATAAATACTGAAAGATATATATATATATATATATAAAAAATCAACAAAAAATTAGAAAATATGAATAAATAAATATTTGTAAAAGATATTCACAACACATCTGTTTTTTAAAAGAGTTGTACAGATTTGTACAGGGATGTGCAAACTTTGATGTATAAAGAATAAGTGCACAATACAGAGATAATAATAATAATAATAATCTTTATTATTAATTTGTTATTATTATATAACAAAGTACATTAACACACAGCTATGTAGATAAAAGCTATTAAGGTTAAAGCAATTAATATTACACCTTTTATTTGCCTTGTATTTGTAATAATTAATCTTATGGTTTTTTTTATTATATTTTTTATAATAAAATAATAAATAAATTCTTTGCAGATTATAACCACCAAGCATTAATGTTCTTGATTTTTATCGTCAAAAAGCAGCGTTGGCCTTTCACTGCAGCATTTAGTTGTCACTCATTTATCATCTCATCGTCTTGTGCTGAAAGCTTTGCCGAAAGCTGACAAGTTCATTTGTTTTATGTCTGCACAAACAAGCTGATAATCTTCTGTGTTTTTCTGTCTCATTTTTATCTGTCTGACTTTGTCTCCCTTCAACACTAGCTATCTTCTGTCTCTCCTCTCCCTCCCTGTTTTTGTCAACTCTTTAATATAGAAACAGCTGACATGATGAATCATTCTCTCGTCTTTTTTGTTTATTTAATATTTTGTTTTACTTCCTAAGGTCTTAGATCTTCTAACAGCCTCTCCCTCTCTCTCTCCCCCTCTGGCTTTGGGGTCTTGACTTTATCCCAGACGGAACGTTAACTTCCTGCCGCCTTCTACAGATAACACACACACACACACACACACGCACACACACACACACACACACACACACACACACACACACACACACGCACACACACAGCTGGTTTATGTCATCCACACTGCTGTTGTTGATGAAATGCTTTCCCATAGTGGTCACCAGAACACCCACATATTTGTTGTTGGTTCCCTGGGGTAGTTTGCTTTAGATAGGCTGACTTCATCTATCCTATCTTTAGCATGCTAGCATCTGCCATGTTTTGTGTCTACTTTTATACCAAAAAAAATAAAAAATAAAGACACTGACTCTGTTTCTCCATAGACCACCATTATAGAAGAAACGTCTGAATAATTATTGAAAAGGACTCCTCGCACAGCAATCAAGGTCAGTTTTCACTCTTTACCCTATGAGTTTTTGAAACCGTTAAGGTTAAATTATAATAAAACTTTATTCAAGAGGTTTGAAAAGCTGTGTTTGTGTGCCATTACCCACAGCTATCTAGCTCATGGCATTGCTAAATAAGTCTCTCATTCTTCAACTTGCTTAACCTTGTCCCCACTTTCAACAGACCAATCAGGGTTCTTGCATGCTTTATGTATTTTGGTTGCCATTGTGACGTGTATAGTTGGATTTTTGACGGGTTGCATGTTAGCTTTCACATAGCCACAGCAGCTTCATGTGTAGCTCTGCTATAACCCCTTAAAGTGTTCATTTAGCTGATTTTCAACCACTTTTGTGTCATGAAAATAATTGGTAGTATGTGTAAATGAACTGATGTAAACATCCCTCCATATTCCATCTCTCATCTCTTTTCTCTAGCTCTAGGGCTGTTGTGCAAACTACAGATTGTACTTACGCGTTTTTGTGTGCCCACCACCACGGACAGGAAGAGTATAGAGGTGGATTGAAAGAGTGGCACAAATGCCACAGCTCATTTTCTCTATTTTCTCTGCTCATAAAGCACCATTTTTTTTTAAAGCAATTGCATGTTCCTACTGACTAGTCAGTCCAGTTTTATGAAAAGACCATCTTTACAGCTTATTCTCAGCTATGCAGATGACACAAGATTGTATTTAATCAATAAAAAATGTTGGATTCCAGCTTTAAGTGACTGTGATTTGATTGAAAATCCTACCAGTCCTGCCAATCCTACCAGTGTTTTCATTATGCCAACAAAATCAAAGACAGCAGAATCTGTTCATATCTAGAGTCACATATCTAGACGCAGTCCAAACATGTCAGAAGTTTGCATCAGGGAATTTCATCTCTTGCTTGTTTTTAATCTTCAGTACTGAAAAGCTTTCCTACTTGGGACACAAAAAATATGTGAAGTAAGCTCACAACATCAGTGAATAAACAGGGACAAATACTAATGAAGACCTTATGTATCATTCTTCATTTTTGATCAAGCAATGCATTCCAACAGCTGACAGTAATTGCTTTGAATTCAACACTAAATGCTATGAAGGCCATTTAAAGGACAAAGGCACTGGAATAAAGTCTTGAGTGGGGGGAGAAAAATCACATATGGTGTGTCTCCTATGGCACATTGTATGGAAAGTCCAATATACTATATCTTACCTGGAAAAATGAATGACTTCCATATGCTACTGGTTAACTAACTAATGTGTGTGTGTGTGTGTGTGTGTGTGTGTGTGTGTGTGTGTGTGTGTGTGTGTTTCCATGGACCCCAGTGATTTGAAAATATTTGTAACTCTGCCCGAAATACTCTCATGGATTTTCTGCTCATATTTCTATACAAGCAAAACTATCTGCCAACTCAGGCTGGTATCAAAGAACATCAAGTACTTTAACTTCAAATACAAATATGTGATCAAATCCCAGCAGTGTCTCTCCCAGTTTTGCAGTCTGGTCACAAATTGTGACACTTTTACAGACTGGATTTGGAAGTTTAGGTAAGTTTTTGTGATATGTTTTCATCTGTGAAGCATCATTTGTTTGTGCCCCCCTTGTAACTACATTTGTGAACCACATGTCCCATGTGTACGTGCATGAATGAGCACACATGCACTCTATTTGATGTCATTATAAGCCCTGACATTCCCCTCTTGTCAAATATTTGCCTTGATGAAGACCAAAAGCTTTTGATTAAATCACTGCATGGACTTTATTGTGCAGTGTATATCTTTCTCATGAGTTGATGTTTTTGGCCTTAGTCCACGTTTGCATTGTGTCTAGACTGTGTGACATGCTGTGGAGTAAGATTTTGCTGCAGAACTGGACATTTACTGACGATGTTATTTTGATTTTCCTACTTTTAAAACAGAACCCAGAAGTTCACTTTGGCTTTCTTTCTCCTTACCAAAAAAGGGAACACGTAGTGGAGACTCAATTGTCTAAATCTGGCCTCATAAATGTCACATTAACTCTTCATCTATCAAACAAAACTCACGTTTAATGTCCATGTTTTGCTTTTTCTAGGAAAAAAGGAGAGGAAATCCTCATTTATTCATTTGAGAATGCAGGAACACTTGATCCAGTGGCACACAGGAAGAAGGTCTTTAAAGTGTGGGAAGTGAAGCTGGAGTCTTAAAAGAAAACACAAGAAAATTGGACTTAGAGTAGCTGAAAATTATGGGAAAATTAACATTTTTCACACATACTTCCATCTTGGCATTCACGAAACAGCAATTCAGGATTTTTGTCTTGATACACAGCGAGTGACTGGCTTTATCTCAGTCTTTTTCTAGACTCTTGATGGAGCTGTGCTGCTTTTAAAGGTCAAAGGGCAAAAAAGGTCCCCAGTCAGGGTCAGTAGACAATTTTTTAGAGTGTGTTTGTGTGTGTAAAAAGGGTTGGAGTGGCAGGTCAGTGACCGAAAACGCAATTCCAGATGCTGAGGAATTTTGTCTTTACTGGGAATTTTGTGTGTGTGTGTCAATGAGAGGTCATGAGAACAGCGGAAAACACACACACACACACACACAAACATGCTTCCCAACTTCCTTTTACATACTTGAACCAATTTCCAAATCTTTACAGATAGCAATTACTATATTTTATGAATTACATACACAGTTTAGGACTTTAACCCGTGACACAACCAGTAAACTTTGGACTTTGGGATACTTTATTTCTTGCAAGCTCAACATGTCTTAGTACCAAAAAGCTGTGACTTGCCCAGAAATTCCTTCTTTTTGGGAGGAAAAGGCCTCAGGAGCAACATTAACTCCACAGACACTAACAATTCCTTTGAAGAAACAATGGAAATGAAATACTCCTCAGACTGCAAGCCATTTAAAGTGCTTTCACACCTTGAGTTTGGATTCTTTGGGCTGAGCTATAGTGGAAAAGTTTACGTTGTCACAATTACAGGCAATGTAGGACTCGTAAACGAAAGACATTCACAAGTCTGTTGTGTTTTGAAGACTGGTGATGAATTTGGAGGTTTAAAACAAGCCTTACTGCAGCTCCTGTAACTTAAGCGAAACATTAATGTTCATACCAGATACTAGTATGGAAGTCTATGGCTGCCAATATTGAAATGATAAATTACTCTCAGTTTTTGTGTGTGCATCCAGTTTTACAAAATTAAAATGAAAAAATAGAAATATAATACATTAACAAATTAATAATATATTAATGCTATGCTAAAATACAATGTAGGCTAAAATATATATGTCATGATTTAAGCTAATTTGAAATGAAATTGTTTGTTTAATAATAGTTCAGCTGGGGGGTTTTTAAAATCTTGCACTGTGCCTCCCCTAAGACAAAATCAAAACAAATGTGTTTTTTAGCCTATATTTGTTTTATTTTGGAAAATTAGCACCATTAAAACTATGCCTATTTAACTAAAAACATATCCTGTTTGCAATTCAAATGCCATGAACGGACAAATATCTCTGAATTACTTAACTGTTACTTAAGAAAGCTTAAAAATGTGATGATTCTCCAGCAAGTTCTGAAAGTATAAAGTATCCTGATAATTTATATTTTCCTTAGAAATGATCTAAAAGAGCATAATTTTCATATTAACATACAGGCTACATATTATACACAATTTTTAAGATGTAAATAATTTCTAATTTTCTTTTGGCAGCAATTCTATATATTCATATGTAAAAAATAAAATTTTAATTTTTGCATAAAATGCAAAAAAAACCTTAATTAATTAATTAATTTTTGCATCCTTTTATTGGCAGCCATCAACTTCCATAAATATCAGGAATTTGTCCTCTGTTTTGTTACATAAGGTTTCCCTTCCGGCTGTCAAATGCAGCATTTGTCTCTGTGTTTTAGGGTCATTTCCTGTTTTAGCTCTGACTACTTTCATAATAAGTCTGCAACACAGAGGACAGAGACTTGCATTTCATTTATTTTTTTAAACACCAAAGCTGAAATCTGCCATTGTTCTCAACTTGAATGAGAAAATAATCCTTTGAGTATCTTTGAGTTGCAAAAAAGTTGAGGAAACTGTAACAGGTATGGGGTATAATGAGACTCTGTTATTTGGCAGAACATTAGAAAAAAATCAGGTTTTCCATTAAATTGTCTTGTCAGTTTTATGACATGTTAAATTCACTTTTGTCATGACGTATTGAGAGTGATTTTTCAGCCTCAAGAAAACTGAGACACAAATGAGTTTACAATGTGAAGTTTTACTGACACACTGTCAGTAAAACTGTCCTTCACGGTAAACAAGTTTCTGACAATACGGACAGTTTGTTCTGTGACCTGTTCACTTTGAGCAGCATCCTGGGAAGCGGTCATGATGACCATGAGCTCCGTCCAAAACACAGGGAAGAGCTTAACTTGCAGAAAGCTCCTTTCAGTCTTTGTCTTTATCCATCTGAGGACGACATCGTTAAAATGCTTTAATCCCCACAGAAGCTGCCTTGTCATGTCCCAAGTTGCCAAACTTAAAAGTCTTTGATACCGAACCCTCTTCCATTTTTCTTCAGCCTTTCATCAATGAGGACTGAATCCTTGTCTTTCCATGGAAGCTCTCTTATCTTGATGTTTGTGGTCCCATCCTGTGATCACAGAGTTGTGGATGACTTGACTTTGGAGGAGAGGACCTGCCTAAACCTCCTCTTCAGCTCCTGCATGTTGGGAGATTTGGGTCTGGCCAGATGGAGGCCTCCTCTTCGTTTCTCCCCGTTTCCTCCTCCCAGTGCTCGGATCACCTGGAACACAGAAAACAGTGACTCATATAATAAAATCAGATCTGGGACCAAGATTACCAAGATTATGAGCAGTCAAACATGCACTTGTTTAGACTTTTTTTTGTACTTTTCTTCCTATTTTACATTTTTAAAAAAATTATTTATGTCTAGAATTCAATCTGATTAGTGTTTCTCAGACCTTCCTTTTTGCTCTGTTTTTGGTTTCCACCCACTCTTGAGGGAAATACTTGGCTCTTTAGCCTCTAAATGCTCAATCATGATCACTTGATTATCTATCCATTATTTATTTATTGTTTAACGCTAGGAATATAGTGTACGGTTGGCTTATCAGGTTTTTAGCTGAAAACAGCTGCCTGCAGCAGTTGGAAAAAAGAGTCAGGAAATCAAAACAGTGAGCTGAAAGACAATAAACAGCTGAGGAGGACTACACAGTATAGTCCTATAGTTAATATAAAATATATTGACTATTGTAGCTTTAAAGCACCTAATCAGTTAATGTCTGCTTAAACAGGACGAAGGTTTGAGAATTGCTCTCTTGAACATCAGAAAAGGAAACAGTCTAAACACAGTCTGAGCCTCTGGGCAAAAACTGGTATTATTCCACCAGGAAAACAAACACAGAGAACAGACCATTTTGGGCTGGTATACCTCTTTCTGACCAGAAAAGAAAAACATAGTATTTAGTATTCTTTTGGTGACTCTGGACATCAGTGGGAAATAACCTATAATCACAGTTTCCACAGGAAGTGAAAATCCCTCACACTTTTCCTGGATTTAAAGTGAATAACATACTGATATCTTATAAATTGCCTTCATGGGGGGAAAAAAATGTCCTTCCTCGTCCTTAGATTATCAAACAAGACAACAAAAAGAGGCCCCACCTCCTGACAGAGATGTAGGAAGGCGGTGTGGACTCCCTCGTGGTTCTCTCTGGCCGAGGCCTCAAAGTAAACTCCTCCTGTGAGCAGAGGCAGTTCTCAGATCAGTTTTATCTTTCAGATAACACTCGGCATTCCTCGTTCATTAGGCACTATGCAAGATATAGTTTGCATGGAGACAGAGATGTGTGTGCATGTATGCGTGCATGTGTGTATGGTATAATTGCACAGTGCATTCAGAGCTCTTTCACAAATTGGCTAGTTTGGGAAATAGTTTCTGTACAAACACAAACATCATCAAGCATTTGAATTTCATGGAGTTGAATGAAGGAGTAGAGGTAGATGTCTGATGTTTAAAGATAAAACAAGCTAATGAAAAAGAAAAGAAAGAAAAGTTAATAAAAAAGTGAATGAAGAGAAAGTCATTAAATGATGAACTGCTTAGATAAATATATATACTGCATCAATAAATAATAATAAACCCAAATAACACCAAATTTAAGGGTCTTCAAGTTTTGTCTAACCAGATTTTTACTTTGGACATGTCTACAAATGTTATCTTTATAGTCATAACTCTACATTATTTAAGAAGTGTAGCAACAGTCTCCTATAGCACCTATCTCTAGCATATTCATATGCAGTACAGTGAAAGAAGTATTAAGATCTTAGTATTAGTATTACCAGCAAATGTTTGTAATGTATCAAAAGAAAAGTAATCAAAAAATTGTATTTTTCGGAGTGTTCTATTAACCATATTTACTCTGTTTGACTGTTTTAGTGATGCATTTACATGTAAGAAACATCACTGGCCGTAAACAGAGAAGCTCGGATTAAGACACACACAGAGGGAGCATGACGCCATAACACCACTATACCTTTGCATAGCAAATATTTGTTTGCTGTTAAATTCATGTTATGAATGTCAGTATATTACAAAAGCTGTTTAGTTGTGAAAAACAACCAAATTAATGATAAAAGATTTTTAAAAAAAAGGCAACCACTAATCTCAGAAATAATATAAAGGACAAAGAGGAGAAAATGGCCAAGATTAGATGGCGAAAGAACATGAGAACAAAAAGAAAGAGGAGGAGGAGGATGCCCCACCTAGTGAAGCTGCTAGCGTCTCGCCCTCGTCTGCAGGCACCTGTCGGGCTCTGAGCAAGTCGCTCTTGTTGCCAACCTGCAGCAGATTACAGATAACAGAGAAGATTAGATTAGGGGGATTAGGGTTAGTGGGTGTAATCGTCTGTCCTAGACGGGAGTGAAAGACTTTGAGTAAACACTGAAGCAATTCAACACTTAAAATGAAATAACCCTTTGCCTGCCAGTATTAAATAGACAAAAAAGAAAAATTAAACCACCTTTACCCTGATACATGACAATATTCTATATTTTTACAGGCACATATTGTCCCACTGACCAGTATAACAGGAATATTTCCAGAGGGGTGTATGCGTCGGACGTGTTGGTACAGCGGCTGGATGGTGCGGTAGCTGTTGTGGTCGGTGATGGAGAAAACCAGCACGTAACCATCTGCCCAGTAGATTGACCTGAAAATGCAGGTATTTCCCAGTTATTACAGGATGTTACTTTATTAGTTCAATTCATGTTTAAGTAAATAAGTCAGACCTGTTGATCTGCTCCTGGCAGTACAGGCCTTCAGCGTCATCCTGAAAAAAACGAAACAAACATATGTTTAAAATGGTGCTGTATGACCAGAGAAAACTATCCAAAACCCCCCAAATAATTCAACTTACAGCAATAATACCACCAAATCCTCACATTTGACAAACTGCAACCAACAATTGTTTGACTTTTTAAAAAAAAAACTTTCCGTTGTTGAGAGTGGAAAATGACTGAAGTGGCTTCCTATTTTAAAACACCTCCTCATTCCTTTGAGTTAAAGCAGCAGCGAGAGACTGATAGTGGAGACTGTGCTCAGCACAAAACCATTTATCATTTTGTTGAAGTGGTTTAAAAAAACCCCAGATTACTTTCAATGGCAAAGCAGGAAGTGGTGCATTCCCATTTAGATGCCAGTGGATAAATAGATGTGCAGAGTCCCGGAGTTTGACACCAGACTCAACCGAGCAGTTTTAGGTAACTAAACTTAAAAAAAAAAGACTGCTGATGTGTCCAGAACTATCCTGTATCTTTTAAATACATCATCCTGAGCAGCTTAAAAGTAAGTCAGCAGGTGGTGATTTTACTGAAAAGGCACATCGCCAAGACAAATGGCTGTTTATGGACACACACCAGCTGCTTCAGAGTTTGAACTTATGACTCCAAACCCACCAGACCACCCAGCCGTCAGTTCAGGAACAATTAGACTCTCAGGTTTGGCAACTCCATATACTCGTTTGGTCCAAAACATATTTTCTGTAATTTAAGAGTTGAAGACGAGTTCAGTTTTCTCTCCAAAAATCCCTTTTAAATCAATCAGACTTTATTTGTATAGCACTTTTCATACAAGCAAAATTGTAACACGAAGGGTTCTATAGGCACATGGGTAAAAAAAAAAGCAAGACTTAATTAATTAAAGCACTAAAATAAGAGTACTCATTAAAACAAGGAACTTGGGAAATGCTACTATAAGTGAGGAAACACCAGAGGCAGGATATAGATAAAAGATAAACATAATTAAATATAATATTAATCAAAAGTAAAGTAATTACATAAATAAATAAAATACCCCAAATAGTAGATAAAAGAATAAAAGGTTACCAGAGCAAATAATAATAGATAAAAATGTTAAAAATAATAAAGTGACAAAAATAAAATAATATACCATCTAGTAAAACAGTAAAACAGACTAAAATGAATAAATAAAAAAAGTTCAATTAAAAATCAAACTAAAGAGATAGTTTTTAAAAAATAAATCTTCCAGGAGCTCAGTAACGTCTCGACCTCTCTGCCTCCACACACCAATTATTTCTGTCTAATCTCTAAAAGCCGGTCACCATCATCCTCCATCCTGCCAGGAGGGACTTCCTCACCCTCCGTTATCTTCCCTCCACTGGAGGAAATGAGCAGCTCTGAGGCCTGGTTTTGTAAACAGTCTGCTGGTGTGGAGCAGGGTGAGCCGTGCGGCACGTTGCGCTCATTATACTCAAAGAGATGGTCATAAAGGTCACTTCCTCGCACTTCAAATACATTCCTGACATTGCTTTTAAGATAAAGTGGCAGCTTTTTTAACGTCTTTAATGAGTTCAACTTTTAGGTCGAACACTGAGCAGCGACATCAAACAAAGACCTCAACTTTGTGAACGTTTAACCCAATTTCAATTAACCCTTTAGAGTGTGGATGGACATCAGATTTCTTGTGCTGCGGGCAGACACCTTTAAACCTATGGAACCTGAGACAATTGGTTTGATTTCTGTTGAAATTATGGCAATGACCGACTTTGCAAGAAGTGTCCGGAAATTTGTGAGAAAAATAAATTGTTTTTAAAGGTAAAAATGTCAAGAAAACTATATTTATAATTCTGTTTATGCACTCACCACATGTCTGGTGCTGAGAGCAATGAGCACTCAGCACCAGACATGGTACCGAAAATCAAAAGATGAGGTATATTACAAAAACTTTAAGTGTTACTTTGCTGCTTTAAATTGGATGCCAACTATAGAAGAAGCTAGAACAAGAAGAAGTTATGCTGCATCTTCTATAAAGAGAAAAATAATGGCTTCCTGTCATAATTCATGTGACAGATGTGTTTCCATCACATCTGTAGCATCTTCATAAACTGAAGCAAAAGCCACCTCAAGCAGAGGTTGTTGACAATTAGCTGTTTCCATAAAGAGGTCACAGTGCACATGATAACAAACACATGGAAACATGGCTGCGGCTGCCTCCATCAGTTACCTGGAGAGCGACACAGGGAGTATCTTGGATCTGAAGCGACACTTCCTCCCCATCCAGTGTGACCTTTCTGGAGTAGAGCGCTCCTGGGGAGAATGAAAGAGACAGGATGAATGAATGGATGAATGAATGGATTGATAGTGGGGGCTTCTGCAGAGGGAAATCAGTCACTAAGTGCATTCATTTTCGTTGCTTATTCTGATAAATCTTAGATTATAAGAGGCAAGATGGGCAGAAACTCACCAGTGTTTGCTTCATAATCCCCGATGAACCTTTTAGTGAGAAACCTGACAATCAGAGCTGAGAAGAAACAAAATTGTGATAATAATAAATTTAGGAAGCATAATGACAAAAAGAAGAAAACAGCAAACAAAGATTGTATTATGGCAATTTTTGGTCCAACTATCCACTGTCCAACAGTGCTTATGAAGTATAAGTCCTATATCCAAAGCTACTTTTCGTTGTTGTTTCATCTTAAACTTCTTGTACTTGGAATAAAAAAAGAAGTGTAAGAAAAGCCCACCAACCTGCTGCAACCTACTGACCTATATCACACTTAAACGTTTGCAGGTGCTGCAGGAATTTCTCGTTTCTGTGACACATAGTTTTAATTTTCATAGCAGTCAGATGAGCCAAATAAACAGGCCCAAAGTCTGAGGTAAGAAAATGAGTCACCAATACTCCAAATCCGATGTTGCAATCCTTCATGCGTCATTTTGTACTAGTAAATGATTGTCTCACGTATCACTTGTTTTGGGGGATTTTGGATGGACTCTTGCTGACTTATGTGAGGTCAGATTCCTTTTAGTAGAAGCTTTTTAAAGGATAACTCCACAAATTTTAGACATTAAAGTGCTGCTCTTAATAAAGTTGGGAGACTCAAAAGAGATTTTTTAAAAGAAGAATGGCCAAATCTGAGCAGCAAAGGTAGAGATCACTTTTAGTCCCTGGTGTTTGTCCATCGCCAAGAAATCCTTGTATTCTACATTTCCCATAACGCAACCTTAATAATAATAAAACACATTGTTCACTTGTAAAATATGATGAGTGCTGAAGATTACACTTCTCCAAAGTGTACAAAATTGTTCAAATTAGCTCCACAGCAACATTTAAAAAGGCCAACCCATTACTACTAATAATAATTATAAAAATATAATACATTATGATGACCATAACACTCTGAAAGTCGTCATTCTGCATACAACTGATAGCCTACATTAAGTACTGATTTAATACGATATTATTAGTTAGATTAATTATTAATATGATAACATCTTTGTACTTTAATTCAAGTAAAATTTGTGCATGTGGGACTTATGGCAATAATGGCATGTTTCATTTAATTTTACATTGTTTTAATTTGGATCTGAATACTTCTTCTACCACTGATTGTAAGCAATAAAAGCTAACAACAAATAAATAAAATAAAATATAAACAGGTGGAATTTTTGAAAATTCATGCAGAATGTCGCCCCCTGTTGTTCAGATTTGGTTATTTATTGTAAACATTTACTTCTTAACTTCGGTATTCCTCCTCTGTCAGAAAAAATATATCCCATAGATATTCCTATCAATAACAAGATACACAATGAGTGGTTCAATTTGTGGTTATTTTGATTATTTTATTATTGACATGCATGAAATCTCAGCCACCCTCCCCCCTGTTTTAAATCTCTACAAGCCAACTGTTGAATTATAGTCAGTTTGTGACAAACTTCCCTCATTCAAGCTGCATTTTGCATTTTCCCTTCCCCAGCTCTTCCCTCCATCCATACCGGTTTTGCCGACGTTGCTCGCCCCCAGCACCACAATCTTCACCGTCTTGTTGGGTACACAGTCCAGCAGGGGATACTCCGGTATGGGAACCAGCAGAAAGTTGCCAGACCCGCTGTTGCTGTTCATGGTTCCCGGCGCAGGGTCGCTTCCAGTCAGCCGCATTTAGCTCCCGTCTGCCCTCAGATCAGCTCTGCTCTGTGTGGGAAAAAAACAGCAAACCCCCGTCCGACCCGAGGAGGAAATTACTCCAGTACTCCCATAATGTCCCTGCAAAATCGGCGTGGAGAGCTCCTGAGGTAACCTGTTGCTTGTTCTTCGTTGTTTATGATTACTGCAGGAAAAAAGGTTTTCCTTTGTATTAAAGGTGCAAAATTTCCAAATATTCCCAAAATATTCCAGCTCCAGTTCAGAGTTTTCCTCCACTAAGCGCGCAGAAAAAGTTTTAACCCCTCTGTATATCTTTCAGCAGCGAGAACTTGTCATTTTACTCACTAAAACTCAGTTTTCATATAAAATGCATTAATAATTGCAGAAGTGTTCCGGTTCGCACCGATTCCAGATGCTGCTGACTGTGGACAGAGAGCAGAGGGAGGGAGGGAGACTTTGAACCATCCCCTCTAATATTCCCATGGGGCCAGTCTAAACTGGGCTCCTCTCTCCAGCCTGACTCAGATACCATTAAGCTTCTCGGGGCCAATAAACAAGGAATTGAAGGTTTATAATAATAAAGCTGTCAAACAAATAAGATAAAAGATGAGACTGCATGTGGCAATAAATATTTTATTATACTTTTATTCAGCAGAGAGAATAAAGCACCACTTTATCAGTGAATAGTCAATAACTATGGAAGGTAATTCATGCCCAGAATAAATGAATGAGCGGATATATAAAAAATGAATGAATAAAATGCTGATGACAACATCTGAGGCCTCTAATATTGAGGTCTATTATTAAATCTGAGTCTGCAAAGTAACTAGTAGGCTAATTCTGTCTTTAACATATTTGAAGTGAACTAAGGCTATATTGTTTGCCCCTGAAATGCAGAGGAGTAAAAGTACGAGTTAGTGTTCTTAACCCTTTGAACCCTGAGCAAGTTGGTGTGTTTTTCTTTTTTTTTTTTTTAGAAACGTGAAGAAAGGCAACCCGCAACTTGGTAAGAACTATTCCACTTATTGCAAGAAATTAACATATTTAGATTTTTTTTTTTAAATGTCTGGGGGAAAAACTGTATGAATACCATAATTACATGTATAAAAACATGTTACAAAATTATTATTATTAAGCACTTTTCTAGGTCATTTCCCCTTTAAAAAAAAAAAAAAAAAAAAATTTTTTTTTTTTTTTTTTTTAATTTTAAAGATTAAAGATTTTTTTCTTTTTCTCCCGCAAATTTTCAGGAATTTTCTATCTTTCTTATTTTTTTGTATTTGCTTTTTCATTCTATCACTATTTTGGGGTACTTTTCTTGCACTGTTTTAGAAATGTCTTGCAATTTTTTGCATAATTTCTTCTTGCCCATTGCGTTCTTCTTGTGTTGCTCATTGCCTTATGTAAATGACCAATAAATCTGCCTTGTACCTTGTACCTGTAAGGCTCATTGCCTCAGAAAGAATTTTTGCTCAGGTTTCAAAGGGTTAAGTAGGTTACAGTGGGACTACTTGAGTTAATGTGGTTAGTTACTTTTCACCACCACATCCCTCTCATATCGCCACTCAGGAGACAAAGTTTAGGTAATCCTAAATATTGACTAAAGCACCTCGTCAACAATTGAACGAGCCAAAGTACATCTGAGTTGTGTGTCGGCGACACTCCCTCGCAGCTTCGCCAGACTGGACGGGAGGAAGTCCGGAGGAAGCTGGCAGACACGTCAAGTAATACCGGAAGCTATATGTTAGGCAATCAAAATAAGATACAACAAATTTGTTCGAAATAAAAAACCCATCTCCAACTCACTAGATTTTATTGACCGTTCAAGTGCATCACACTGTCTTCCTTAGAACATAAATATTTAGTAGTGTAATAAAAAAGTATGATGTGAAAAACATTTGGTGAGAAATCATTTTGAAACAACTAAATAGATTGCCCAATGCTACATCAACTACAAGAATATTTTTGACAACAAATTTAAGTTAGGAAAAAAAATGTATTTTTAGAAATAATTTTAACACAACCTTATATTAGCAGCTCTCCACACTTTGTCCCTACAAATGCATCAGACTTTAAAAAAAACTAACATTAATAATAATAATAATAATATAATATTCAACTTCTATTCCACCAAACTTCAGTGGGAAATATTATAGCATACTCTTTACTCCATTGTATTTATTTATAACCTTTAGTTTCCTTGCAGACTGATATTATTAATATAAAATACAAATGTATCATGATACATTACTATAAGTCAAGCTAGCAGTTTATAAAGTAATCAAAATTTACTCCACCTTTACCAGCTGCAACACTAACGTGATGTACACGAATGCATCAATAATTCTAATCTAGTAATACAATATATCACTGATGCTGCAATGATTACTAAATGAATCGATTATTTGGTCTAAAATTAATTGGCAACTACTCTGATAATCAATTCACTGTTAAAATCATTTTTGAGGAACAGACCACAAAATGAGGCTTTTCTTGCAGTTTTCAATTTTTTTGTTCAACAAATGACTGATTGAATAATCGAGAAAATATTTTTTAAAAATTGATTGGCAAAGAACATACTTTATCTATTTATTTACTTATTCATTTTTTAAATTCTCTCTTCCTCTACTAATTTTTCTTTCTAATTTTTATCAGTTCCTTATCCTTTTGATGCCTAGTTCTTATCTTCTTTTTAAAAAAATTTATTTTTACTTATTAATCTGTTTTTCATCTGTTTTTATCTTCTCATCTTTGTTTTATCTCCACTGATTCGTCTTCTCATATTATTTCTTTTATATATATATGATTGTGTGTGACTCTGAAATTGGCCCTTCTGCAAAATAAGTACTTTTATGTTTGGTACCTTGTTGCTTATGCTTTTGTATTAGTATAAATATTAAAAACGATTATTTAAAAACCCATATATGTATTTCCCTATTTTCAGGTTGGCGTATTATTTTGAAATACGTGACCGGAAGTGATGGCTGCTCCTCTGTGTTTGCTAACGGCACTAACCAGCAGGGCAGAAGAGGCTCTCCCGGAACTCTGCAGCCGCATCGGCTCTGATTATTTCAACATCGGGGTTCGGTCCAACATGGCGGCTTACGGATGGAAATACTGATGACAGTCCGAAAGATCGCCTCGATTTGTACGATGGTAGGGAGCTGATTTTCGGCTTTAATCTTGGTGTTTGTGCGCCGCGCCTCTGTCCGGTGCCCGGTGAGCCAGGACAGCTAAAGCTAGCTGCTCTGCTAGCCTGTGTGCTAACATCACAGGGCAACATGATAATAACACACAGGGCTTTCCAGAAAGTTGTAGCCTGTTAACAGTTTACTCTCCAGCTCCACAGATACTCTGGTGTACTTTACAAAACAGGGCGATACTATGCAAGCTTGTTTGGCAGTTTATTAGGTCGGTTGTAGTTTGTTTATGCGAGAAGGGCAGGGTTGACCAACGGGCGAAAACTAGCTAGCTTAGCTGGGAGCATTTCTCCCTTCCCAGGGTCCTATGTTCCCCAGCTCAATATCCTCTTATTATGGCATATTAAGGATACCTTTTAAAGGTTTATAAGCCTTCAGTCACTCGTTTTCACTAGGTCACTTGTTAAATGTGCGTTTCTTTGGCTCAGTGTGTAGATATTAGCCACCTAGAGCTTGTAGCCTCATTGAAACCCACGCCCTCAAATTTGTCAGCAAAACAGTTTTCTTGACTTTAGACACTGATTTCTCAACATTGGCCAAACAGATTTTTATCATTCAAACTGCATTTGAAACGTCCGTCTCCCTTTGTTCTTATTGTAATTTGAATTAGGACGATAGCTCGTACCAATCTCTTACAATGGTAGTTTATATCAAGAGACACACGTCTGGGAACATACTACCACCACCACTACTACTACTACTACTACTACTACTACTACTGCTATTAACAACAACAATGATATACTTCATTGATGTAGCACCTGTTATACAAGTAATACAGCACAAAATGCCTTACTATAAGGGCATCACAAGTACAGAGTACCTAACATGAAAACAGAAGGGACATAAAACAGGCCAGCAAGGTAATTCAGTATAAAAAGGTTTCAAAACAGCAAACAACAAAAATGAAGTGTTTAAAAGTAATAAAATCATAAGATAAAGCCATTAATCATAAAGCCAAGTAAGATACAACATTTTAAAAGAATTTCAGCGAATTGAAGTGGAAAAATAAGAGTTTTAAAAAGTCAGAGCTAGTTAAAGGCTAGAGTAAACATGTTTTTAGCTTCCTTTGGAAAACATTGAGTGAGCTGGCTTCTCTGATATATTTAGGTGGTGTGTTTCCGAGCATTTCGGCATGTAATTGGCAAAGGCTGCATTCCCAAATTTCTTTTAGCTTGGAACCTCCAATAAAACAGCAGCAGATAATTGCAGTGTTTGTGAAGATAAATTGTTGACAAGGGAATTAGCCCTTGAACATGGAGATGAGCTCAGCTTAGCCTGCTACCCCAAAGGTTGCCCTTTTGGCTGTTGGGACAAAGTTGTTTGCCCAAACAAATGAATATCAAAGTTTGTGTCCTTTTAAAGGTGATCCACATAATAGAGGACTGATTGAAGAGTGGTACTTGTACAGCGAGTGTGTGTAAATACCTCAGCTGACATTGCTATCTCTGTAACCGATGGAGAAATTCAGCATTTCCTGTCATGGGACACATCCTGAATGTTTCGTTTGAATGCCTTATGTTCAGGGCTTGGCTCCCAAAATTAGCAGGACACTCTTTTATCTTGGAGATAGCCCTTGCGTTGTGAGTATTTTGTAAGGTGATATAAAATTTAGAACAGAGGTGTCCAAACATTTTTATATGGGGGTCAGATGAGATAATGTGAAAAAACTTGGGGGCCAGCTGCTTCTTACATTGGTTTCTAAAAACAGTCACATGCAAATTAGACAAACGCAAGCTTCCGTGGAGTAAGTATTTAACCATTGATTAACCAACAGTGTGCGGCAGGCCACCTATAGTATATTTTAAAAGATAAACCCATTGTGTGTGCCCATTTTTTTTCTTCTCTCTTTGCAATTGAAATTATCTCCTCATAGTCTATCCCAGTTTTCCCAGTTAACAATGAAAGTCACTTGTTCATATAAAACCTTCAACAGCCTCCTGTTCCCAGATGGCTTTTTAGAAGGTTTTAATATTATGATACTGTATTACTCCTTGTACTGAAATTCTGGGAGGTCAGAGGTCAGCTGTGCTCAAAGACACCATCAGCTGGTCCATGCTTGTTAGCACAGATTCCCCAGTTGAAGGACAGCAACCTGTTTGAGAGGTCAAGGTTGAAAAGGTCAGACGCTGCCTCATTTGCCCTCGTGACGTTTAGTGTGACGGTTTTGTCTTTGTTTCTTTAACAGCGTGGCTAAGTCACAGAGGCAGGCAGGGGAGCTTAAAGCCAGAAGATTAACTTCTGACTGTAACTTATCCTGTTTCTGCCCGCTGCACCTTTCAGAGCTGACAGACGGTTAGGCAGATGTCACGAAGAAGTCTGCTGCAGCCTTTAAATTTGTCAGCGTCTGCTGGTGTGTGTGCTGAAAACAGTAAGCTGTTACTTAGCTCTTGTGGCTGGAGCATGCACAGTGTGTTGAAGACCACACACCAAGCCGTGTAAGCCTTTTTTAGTGCGAAGGCCCGTGTTGTTGTGGCAAATTACCAGCACCTTCTAGACAAATACTAACAAGGCTAAATATTAGCTGTGTCTGGCAGGTTTGTTCAGTCTGTTTGTCACTTTGGCAGTCTACCAGTTGCTGCCCGGAAGGTATTTGTTTTTCAGAAAATCAATTTAGCTGGTGAAGCCGTTAAGTCACTAGTGGGGCTGCCCAAGCCGGAGCTGGGCAGTTACACCTCGGTTTTGATAATGAGCAGGATTTTGGGGATGACTGTTGATGTTTTTTGAGAAGAAAAACACAGTAAACTGTCAACAGAGGCATAAATAGAGATATTTATTTTTTGTTTAACTCTGGAAGAGAGTCTAGTCATAGAAATGAACAGTAATTCTGTATTAAAGCAGCTGCAGTATATCACAAAGGTGATGTGTAGTGTCACAGAGCTGCCCGTCAACTCTATGACCACCTCTATAAATAAAATTGACTTGACTCGTACTAAAAGTTGTATTGTATCAGTACTAGAAGAATTTCAGACATGTGAATTGGCCAATTTCCTGGTATTGTTTACTTATTCTCTGATAATGTGTTTCAAGATGTAAATCATAATTTGGCTTACAAAACAGTCAGACCACAATGTGCATTGAGTAACATTTTTTTTTCTGAGTGCTTTTGTCTATTTGGGCTTAAAAGTCGAGACTGCAAGTTTGTCCCTGACCTTCATAACAGCAGGTGACACTCCAATCTCACCATGAGGCCCTTTTTGTAGCCCTTCTGGAGCTTTTTATTGTCACAATGCTCTTTCTTGACAGATTGTTGACATTTTTGTACAGCTCCTTTTTTTTTTTTAAATGAAAACAAGTGCTTTTAAAAAAACATGTTTATTTCAACTCAGAAATAAGGTTGTGGAGATGCTGACGCAAAGCAGCAAAATACTATGACTCATAGCATCCTCTGAACTAATAGTCATGATTAATAAACATGATCACAGTGTCAGACAGAACCGTCGTTTAGCCCTGCTGTCTGGAATCTAGTTTTCACTGAAGCTGGTGTCTGAAAAGTTTTTCAAGCTGCCCCGCACAGCCAGCAGTTCACTTTCATTTCCATCAATTCAGGAAACAAAGCCATTTCAAAGCTGTCACTTCAAACCAGCGCCGAAAACATAAATAATTCCAAGCATCTGTTTACAGCACATACTGAACAAATCATATTCCCTTTTCCCCAGACAGATATTTGCCTTCTTCTGTGTTTGCTGTCCCAACATCAGAAAGCTTGTCTTCGTATGCTTTGGCTTTGTTTACAACCCTGTGATGTTTGGACGTCGTATTGTTTGATAAATAACTTCAGCCAAGCCTTCATTTGCTCTCGTCTTGTTGACTTTACATGGACTGCAGGGTGATGATGAGTAACGGCTAAGTGGCTGTACTTGTGTAGTCATTCCCCCCCGAAGGAAAAGCTGCATCATCGTTATCTTCATCATCATTATTGTCCCCCTTCTCTCCCTGTGTCTCTTTCTCCTGCCTTGTTATAGTATCAGTTTGTAGAGGCTCAAACCAGCCAGAACAGAACAGCCAGAAGCAAACGTTTTTATGATGACTAAAAAAACTTGTTTTACATCAAAGTCAGTCATTTACCAAAAAGACTGATAAATTCTGGACTAATGACATTGTAACAGCAGCAAAACAGGACCTTCTGTTAGTGTTTTTCAAAGGTTTCTGAACTGCTTCATAGAATGAAAGTCATGTTTTTAAGAATGATTCAGAAGCCTAACAGCTACGTTTGTTTCATCTATAATGTAGAAAGTCATTTCAGCCTTTAGATTCAGACATGATTTTTATTTTTTTTGTTATAGACAGCTTTGGTGTTTCATCCTGGAAATCCTTTAAATGTGTGTTTGCGTGCATTTGCAATGTCTTTGTGGAGCGCAGTGTGGGAACTAAGAGTTTCACACACAGCTTTCTGCTTATAATCAGAGGCTTTCTCTGAGTCTTAGCTTTACTTCACAATTCATATAATTTGTGCATAATATTTCTTGATATCCATTCTTCATATTTAAAAAGTGTTAATTTCCCATCCCCAATGTTTTACAACCACATTTTTTTTACTTAAACATAATTCTAAAGGCTCAAAATCTTATTGGACTTTATTTAAGCTGAATTTTCCTGTTTAAAATCTAAAATAAATGTAGCCAATTGGCCGCACATCTTTTCTGGTTGTCCTTGAAAGGCTCTCTTTAAAAGCAGACTGTTGATAGTTAGCTCAGAATGACAAAAAATAGATTTTGTTTGGCTTGTGAAAGCACTGAATAAATGTATGACTAAATAGAAATGCACATCTAAAGGTACACTATATGTTATTGTTGCAACACCTGATTGTGCACTCATGAGGCTCGGGTATCTTTACTTGAAATAAGTATACTTGAAATATCTGTGTGCATGTGCGATTTCTTTTATAATATGTAATACTGAAACTCTGAGTTTCACACATAACTTTCTGTATACAGTCAAGGTTTCTCTGAGGCTCAGTGTAACCTCAAAATTGATCAAATTCATTCTTTACATTAAGAAAACAACATTACAACCATGTTTTTTTTCTTCTTATTTTAACCTCATTTTCAAGCTCAAAATCTTATTGCATGTTATTTAAATCAACTCTCTCTAGTCAAAATCTAAAAGACAGCTATTGTTTTTGCAAATCTTTGCAGGTTAGTCCTTGAAAGCTTCTTTTTAAAAGCAGACTTTTGATAGTTACCTGAGTATAATAAAAATGACATTTTGTTGGGCTTGTTAAAGCAATGAATAAATAGAAATGCAAGGTACACTCCATGTTATTGTTGTCCCACATGATCGTGCAGGCATTAGGGCAAGGTATCATTAAAAACATTACGAAAACAATATTGATACTAATAGAAAAATTCATTTGATAACTTTTCTCCTTCATTTGGTACCCATCCTGTGAATGGAAGTAGTCAGTTGCATAAAATGTCACCAGATGCCACAGGCATACTTTTGAATGTTTTGGTGTCATCTTAGCACATCGAATTGCCAACTCAATACACTGCACTCGACTTAACCATAAAACAAGCTGTACTGGTTGTAGCTGCTGTGTTAGTGGGCCAAATTCATGTCACATAAAACAGAAGAACCCTTGTGACGATAAAAAATAGGGAATATTGCACTGGGATGAGACACTTGTGATTGAAAATGACATGGGCTGGCAGTCTAAACAGGCAGCCAAGGCACTCCCATTACTGCTAAAAATCCTGTTTAGTCACATCCATAAATGTCTTCTAAATGTCATAAAAAGTCTTTTTTTTAATCTGAGTACAAAAAGAGTCAAATGCAGATATATTTCTGGAGAAGTTTAAATACTACTACTACTGGTATTGAGTAACGATACTCAGCTCTAGCACTCATTTCATGAAATTTCGTGTCAGCTTGCTTTTCATGTGACAGCTGAGTCATGGGTTTTTTGGGGCAGTGTTAGGTAATATAACAAAACCAGGAAGTGGCCTTTTAATAACAAATGCAGCACCATCCACAAGTCAGAACAGAGGGATATAGCTGTCATAATTTTGCAACAACCTTTTAGCCAAATGTGGCCAGATATCGATCGATACTTGTGCCTTAATGTTAAAATTACTCTGCTATACTTTTACCCTGAAGCAAAAAGGCAGTCTGAAGCTGTGAGCTTTGAAAAAATGCACTTGGTATTGTATGAAATAAGCAATGTTTGAATGTTTGTTTGTTTTTTTTAAATAATAACTAATTGATTGATTAATTTGCAACCCTATTGAATACATTAAAATAATGTCTTTATGCTCTTTGTAGGTTTTACTGACCACCATCTAACGGTCAAGTCCCATAATGATAGAAAAAAGTGACTTGGTTGAGTGTTTATCTTAAGTCACTGGAAAAACTTGCTAAAAAATGTTTTCAAATGGAAAAATGCCTCTTGATTATTGTAAAAGTTATGAACTATATACAAACAAGTAATTAGACTAACACAGTGAAAATCGGAGCATAGGAATGGAGGCAATGAAGCAGGAAGCCCAGCTGCAACAAACAGATGGATGACAGTCCTGCAGAGCAGAGAGAAAATAGAGCAGGAAAACAGAAAACAATGAGGAGGAAACCGGAGGACAAAGGAAGGATTCAAATGGATAATTTAACGTAAAGGATATGGATATGTAACTGTACTCATCATTCATTACATTGTCATTACAAAAGCATCGATACCCATTAAATGTTCTTCTCTTCTTTTTCTTCAGGGCGCCAATGCCTCTGCCTTGGAAAAGGAGATTGGACCGGAACAGTTTCCCGTTAATGAACACTACTTTGGATTGGTCAACGCAAGTATCAGCCAATAACACATATTACTTATTTGATGATGTCTTTACTTTACTGCTAAAACACAGTACAAAAACATATCTCAGGATCAGAAACACCCCCTCCCCTCAGTCCTAATCGCTCTTTCTCTCTATGTTTCTCATCCTGTCTTTGTTTCTTTTTTCTAGTTTGGCAACACCTGCTACTGTAACTCAGTGCTGCAGGCTCTGTATTTCTGTCGACCGTTCAGGGAGAAGGTGTTGGCATACAAGGTAAGTGATGAGAGAGTCACCGTAGCTGTATCACCCAGCAGTATTTCTGTCCTCGTGTATACAGTGGCCCCAAGTCTCATACTAAAAGAATGCATTTAAATACCCTTAAAAATAAGAATGCATCAGGCCAAATATGAGACATATATATATTTTTATGGATATAATGCTTGTGTTACTATGTTAAGTGACTAGGTATCTAGGTATTCAGTAGATGAATAGAGCGGGGCCCAGTCCCTGCACTACAGAGTCAATTTTACATTACGAAAGTGTTGCTTTGTGTTGTTGTTTTTTCATGTCTGTTTTCTGATTTCTTTGATAAGTCAGCCAAATAAAAGCTTAAGAAAATCTATGGTTCATCACAACTTAAAAATAAATAAATAAATAATAATAATAAATAAAAAAATATATGTATTTTTTTTCATTTTTGAACTGATTTGGATCGCCTGTTTTGAGCTACATAGAGCCAGATCTGATATTTGCTCTACATCAGCTGTCACACAGATGTTTTTACTTGTGAAGCGTTCATGCATAGCAATGCAGCAAGCGTACCCATCGTCAACTCTCCAACTCTCTGTCTCTCCGTCTCTCCTCAACTCCACTGAGCTCCTGTGTGGGCAATAACAGTGGCTGAGCCCCACACACTGAAACGCCACATGCTAAAATGAAACAAAACACAACGTGAGACTGTATATGTTATTTACCAAAGTTATTAGTGCTGGTTTCATTTCAGCTCAGTGTGAGAGTCTCTTGCATTTTTCTATCATCATGGTGCATGGTGTTTCAACACCCTGCCCAGAGGAGAGACAGACAGCAAGTGACAGCCGACAACAACCACCCGCCGCTTAACTGTAAATGCAACTAAAGTTCTGCGAGCAAAACCAATTATAGTAGCCAAATCCATGCAAAAGATGTACAGAAAACTAAAATAAACTCAACACTCAATGGAGTAGGCTGCACTAAAGCAACAAATACTTGAGAGTACTCTTAAAGCTACAGAGACATGTCCTCGGGACTGTGCCAAGGCCAAAAACGATTCAAACAGAGAGTTTGTTATCTTAAACTTTATGTGTAAAAACAGACCATAATAACAACAACAAAAAAGCAACATTAAGGAACTGCTTTGCACAACTATTGAAAATGCTACAGGTTGAACCATGAATCCCAATCTTTTGCCTCCGTATTCTCTTCCGAATAACTTTAGCCAACGTGTGGGTTTGTTTTCAACCTCTATGATGGTTTGGCAGCTCATTGTTGCACCAATATGACCTATTTTATCAGTGTTGCCACATTATAAGACCTCAGTAATTACTTTGGCAGGTACAATCACATCATAAGGAAAAGAATCGATGGCTGAATCAACAAAAATAACGCCAATGTTGTAATTAACTGTAGCTTTACTGGTTTAACTTAGTTTCAGATGGATTGTGTGATTGATTGTTGCTAATGATTTAATAAAAGGATTGTTTGCTTGTCCAAAAATGTGGTTTCAGTGGCTCCTGAAACACGCCTGGCTGCCAAAGAGAAAACACATTTCTGACAAGTGAAAACAAATAGAAAGTGATTAGGAGTTGAAGAAGACTGAAGTCTGAAAAATGCTAACAGTGAAAGAAAATGACTCCGACTGCGTTCAGAAGCTTGACGACAGAGTTTGTGAATGTGTGTCTGATGAACAAAATAGTTAATTTGCTACACTTGAAAATAAAGTCGAGCAAGCTACACTAGTGTGGACCCAACTGTATGTTATGCTTTGATGGAAGTATTTCATGTTTTATTTTTTTTAGAGAAAAGACTTCAGAAATATTATTCTTGGATTAATTCTTGGACTAATAGTATCTCGGGCAAACTGACAGGTCTGACGAAGTGTTCTTAAAAAATGATTTTTTCCAGGAAAAGAAATCACACGTCTGGAGAAAGAATTCATTTGTCTGTTGTTTAATTGAGAGAGAGACGATAGATAGATAGATAGATAGATAGATAGATAGATAGATAGATAGATAGATAGAAACTTTATTAATCCCAAAGGGAACTCAGGTTTCCAGCAGCTCAGCACATGTTGTATGGACAAACAGGAGAGAAAAAAACACAACAAATGATAAAAGTAGTATTTGACAAAATGAGTATTAAATGTAAAAATGATATAAAAGAATATAAAATAAATATAAAATGATCATTATTAATGATAATAGATATATCACTGCTTAAAATGCACAGTGCGCACAATCTGAATAAACAGATTAAAGTGCAAGCAGAGCACCTGCACTAGTTAGATAAATAAATAAGTTTGTTTTGTGCATCACGTGCATGATCAGGCCTCATAATCCTCCTCCTCAGTCCTCCCTCGTCCTCAGAAACCCTGTTTAACTGTTTTCTTCTTCACTTACCGCTAACCCTGACTGAGTTAATATAAATTTCATAGGTCATCAATATCAAAGTGTGTGTGTGTGTGTGTGTGTTATGGTTTGTCATATCACTCCCACAGTTTAGATAAAATGTCAAGGTTCAGGTGGGACATAGCCTCACCTCACCTGCACTACAGTACTGTACATCAGTGACGTTAACTGTATATGGGCTGTTACAGTGGAGTGACGGATGTGTTCTCTGACTTTTGTAGGTGCAGCCGCGACGTAAGGAGTCCCTCCTCACCTGTCTGGCTGACCTGTTCAACAGTATTGCCACACAGAAGAAGAAAGTTGGAGTCATCCCTCCCAAGAAGTTCATCTCACGACTGAGAAAAGAAAATGGTAAATATTGCTACAGTGAAATATTGTAAGGAAATAACGAGCACTCTTCCTCTTATTATTAGCGCACTAAAAGTTAATCTTTCGTTGATTTTCATACAAGTTTGGACTTCACAGATTGTGCAGCTGTTGCTTCTGTCAGAAATGTACGACTTCCTGTATTTTTCTCAGGAGAACATCAGTCCATTTAGAAATATAATGGTCTTTCAGAGGGTTTTTGTAAGACTTGACTTCCTTTCACTGCGGAGCGATGCAGATGAGTTATCTGATTAGGGAGGAAGAAAGGGATGAGGCAGAGAGCGGGGAAAAAGAGAGAAGAAGAAGGAAAATGAATGAGTGGAGGGGATATCTCAGCTGAGAAGTTAATCTCACAGCTGAGGAAATAAAATTGTCAGCCAAAAATCCTGGAGCGGAAAAGCAGATGAGAAAGAAGAGATCATAATTGATTCTGGTTCTCCTCGCCAACACATGCTGATGTTGTTTATTTTCTGTTCTCGCTTTCTTCCTTCCTTGTCTGTGTATGCTTTTCTTTATTTATATTCTTTTGTATATTCCTCTTAAAACGTCTCTATCATTCTACATTTAAATTTTTTAAATTTTTGTCCTTCCACACATTTTTTTTGTTTTTCTACGTCTGTCCCTGTCAGAGCTTTTTGACAACTACATGCAGCAGGACGCCCACGAATTCCTCAACTACCTCCTCAACACCATCGCAGACCTGCTCCAGGAGGAGAAGAGCCAGGAGCGGCAGCAGAATGGAAAACTGGTGCAGAATGGAGGAGGAGGGGGAGGAGGAGGAGGAGGAGGAGGAGGAGGGACAGGAGGCGGAAGTGAAGGGGGAGGAGGAGGGGAAGGGGAAGGAGGAAAGGAGACACAAACAACTTGGGTCCACGAGATTTTCCAAGGAACACTGACCAATGAGACGCGCTGCCTCAACTGTGAAGCTGTAAGTGAGATACCTGAAAAAAAAGCCTGAAATGTTGAACAAACAAAAAAAAAAATACTGTTATAGTTTGAATCTTACGTGCTTAAAGTGCCAGGCAAGTGGGGCAAGAAAAAAATTATTATTTTAGGTCCTTGAAAAGTTTTTAAATTTTGTCTATGACAATGTGTGGGAACTCTGTGTCATGCATACACATTTTTACTGAGTAACACAATGTAAACATTTGTTTGTTTACAAGAAAACCTCCACATTTTAATTTTTTTTACCTGCTTGGTCCTTCACCTGTTGCTGCATTACAAAACAGTTTTTGTCTTTCTAAATGAGAGAATCAATCATATGACCTTCAGTGTCCTCACTTGCATTGCAGGTAAGCAGTAAAGACGAGGACTTCCTGGATCTGTCGGTGGATGTGGAGCAGAACACCTCCATCACGCACTGTCTCAGGTAACACAGTGCTCTTATCAATCATCCATGAAAAGGGAAATCAGTCTTTTATGCTCATCTGATGTGTAAATCAACAGAGAATTGAATTTTACATCAGGGGTCTTCGGTTTTCTTAAATGATGCTGATTTGTGTTGGTAAATGTGTGTGCGTGTGTCTTCTTAACAGGGGCTTCAGCAACACAGAGACGTTATGTAGTGAATACAAATACTACTGTGAGCAGTGTCGCAGCAAACAGGAAGCCCAGAAAAGGTGAGTAACATCATCAGCTGGGAAATTGTTCTCTAGGATGTCTCACTAAAAAGCATCTGGAGGAGAGAGGAGGCTTGTCAGAGGAGCTGTGAGTGAGGAGGCAGAGGCGTATCATGCGGAAGTCTTTTCGGCGCCAGTGATGTATAAAAGAAGTGTGACAGACAGCCGATGATGCAGCTGTGCCACACATCATATTTAAATGACGCAGCTTCACAATGATGCCAAGCGTGTCTCATTTTGTCAAATGCCTGTTGCCTCGTCTCCTCCTTCCTCGTGTCTCTTGCTTGCCTCCTCTGCTCACATCTCAGGAGGGAGGGACGGAGACGCGAGTAGAACAAGCAGAGATGCACAAAGTGAAAGTGAGAGAAGCATTTAGAATCTGAGTCTTTCGTGTGTTTGTCCTTTCTTTCGTGTGGTTTTGAATGTAACGGTTAGAACAGGCCAGTAGTTATGTGATTAGTTGAGCAATGGGCAACTATTCTGATAGCCGAAAAATTGTTTAAGCCATTTTTTCAGCAAAAAATGTATTGGTTACAGCTTTTCAATTGCTCAATTTTGTGCTTTTCTGCATTTTATATCACTGTTTATAGAACATCTTTGTGGGCTTTTGGTCAAACAAAACAACGTATTTAAAGACATCACCTTGGACTGTTTGGCTTAACGATTGTCAAACTATTTGATAACGATAATAATCAGCAGTTGCAGCCCTAATTTTATCCTCCATTTGAAGTATTATATTATTACAATTACAATTTATACATTCATAATTCCATTTTTTATTGAGATATTGTACAGTTGTTTGGTCTAAATTGATAAAATAATATTTTTAACTAAATGGATTTTCTTGTAGAGAAATGAAAGCGAACTTTTATCGAACATGAGATATGAATCCTCAGTGCTTGATTAAATATTGGTAATTAGTCATCATCAAAATAAGGTAGTAATACTCCTGGCAATATTAATTTCTCATTTTTTTGAACAAATGTATTCATTGCATCATTTTTTGTAGTTTGTTTCAGACTTCGAACTTTAAGTTTTAAGGGGGTGTGTTGTTGATTTAATCACATGAAAGCGTTAAGAGATTTAGGGCGTTATGAAAATCTTTCATCTGAATCACCACATTGTCTCTACATAGCTGTGCAGAAGGGGTTCTAACCGCAGTCACACAGCTATTTATATAGCTGTATGTATGTTTTTCTAAGCGGACGATTACGGTGAAACTTTGTTGCATTAGAAGAAACCCCTGAAACCACATCTGATGTTGTCACAGCAACCATTCAGGGACTTCGTTTCATTCTGACAAGTTCATCAGGGGCATTTAGAGCTTATCAAGGTGAAGATTAGCTCATTATTAAAGCCTCTAATTATGTATATTATTAACTAATACAACCGCTGGACGTTGCTCTCAAGTTTTCACAATGACACTTCAAAAGTTTCACAATGTAACCAAAAAAAAAAAAATAAGCAACTGTTAGCAAATGTCCTGTATTTTTATACATACCATCCACAGTTTTTGAGCCCCTTCTAAGTGCACCAAGTAACATCCATTAGTCTAAAAGAGCCATGCTGTCACCAGCTCCTGCACATTGCATTAACACTGAGCAGAATGCTGTGAGAGCACGAGCCAGAGGTTCAGCCAAATTAGGAGGAGAGCGAAGCGTCTAAAAACAGACTTCTTGTTCCTGATAGGGGGTCTGGAACAGTAATGGCGTCAACATGGAAAGCTTTTAGCTCTGAGTTTTTCTTGGGAATTGCTGCCTGTCTTTGCGTGATTCCCTCCTGGTGTTTTTCCACGAACCTTTTATAAGCTGTTGAGTGTTTTGTTCAGTTCAGAGATGAGTGTTTCTCTCCTCTCCATCAGGATGAGGGTAAAGAAGCTACCGATGATCCTCGCCCTCCACCTGAAGCGCTTTAAATACATGGACCAGCTGCACCGCTACACCAAACTGTCCTATCGCGTCGTCTTCCCCCTGGAGCTCCGCCTCTTCAACACATCCGGGGACGCCACCAACCCCGACCGCATGTACGACCTGGTGGCTGTTGTTGTACACTGTGGCAGGTTCGTTCTTCTTTTGACTTGATTTTTTGAACGTTATGGACTTGCATGCTCTGGTGTGTAAAAGCATGTAAACCCTCTGCAGCATCATTCGAAATTCAAAATTGCTTCTGTAGCCTGATCGAAACTAAAAAAATTAAAATTAACTTCATAATGTTGGAAAACAAAGACAAAGAAACTCTGCATTTCTGAAGTTGTTTGTGGTTTTTTCACTTGATTTTCTGTCCATCAACTTATCAGCATTTTTTTTTGCGTTAATAATGTGATGCTGTAAACAATGACAAGAAAATATTGATTTCATATAATTAATTTATAATATTATTTGGAGGATTTTAACATTGCACACCCAAGATATCTTAAATCAGTTATTTTCAATGGCTGTAGGTCAGATTTCTGTAAAATGTCCCCATTAAATGTGTTGTTTATAAGAGTGTTAACCACAATTATCGAATAATCCCATTTAAAAGGATGTTTTGTGGCTGGATCTCTGATTTTCATATGAGTACATGAATGCGGCATAAGAGTTACAGCCAAAATCTGTCTGTGGTGACAATGCAGGCTGAGAATGATCTCTTTTATTTTAAATTTTTTTCAGATTTAGCCTACTAATATGGACAAAGAAAATGTAGTTGAAATAGTTCATCCATTTATTTAGTTTATTCACTAAAATCTAACTTAATTCATAAAATGCAGTGCTTCACATTAAAATAACAATCAAAATAACAATAGACACAACAACAATTATTAGTATTATTATTACAATTAACTTGACATTAGTAATAATAAATACATTTCATTTTTGATTTAAAAAAACAAGATTACAAAGTGCTTTACATAGTTGTTCCAGGATTAAAACAATTCAAGACTACAAACAAGGCAAATTATATCAGACAATTAAGATAATACAATAAAATACCCAACAATAAGCTAAAACAATAACAATAAAGCAGATTAGACATGCTGAAAATACAACTGAGTCCTAGCGTGTTTTGAGCATGAAGTGGTAACACAAGATAAAAAGATAAATACAGAAATAAAATAAATGAACAGAAGAGATAACATGTGCAGGGATCCTGCGGAAGTTTCTCGCTGCTGTTTTTGGAGGTTGATTAGTTGACGTCAGCTAATTTGTAAGCGAGCATGTGTAAGTTATTAGTCGCTGGATCGTCTTCATGCAGAAGTGATGTAATCTCCCAGCGGTGCTCTTCTCAGGTCGATAAACGTTGAATAAAGAGTTGATAATCCTCAGCCTGTTACTCCCACATTCTTAAGTCAGCATCAGAACATCCCTACATAAAAGATTTAACAGTAAATGATGTTTTCAGAGCAATTATTTCATGTTTTTTTACTGCTGTGTCCTTAACAGTAACATCCAAATTTATATCTTTACATGGTAATAAAAGAAAAACCATTAACCACTAATGCCCGTCTGGTATTTTCATTATGTGTCTGACTTGTCGTTCCTCTCTGCAGTGGTCCCAACCGCGGGCACTACATCACCATCGTCAAGAGCCACGGCTTCTGGCTGCTGTTTGATGACGACATCGTAGAGGTAAGACACATTTTATAATTATTTCTCCTCCTTCTTTTTGACAACCACATTCAAATTTAGTCTTTAGTATTTGTTTTTTAAAATAAATGGCCATCTCTTTCAATTTACCATGAATCAGATGTCTTCAAATTTCACATACAACCAGTAAACAACCAGTGCCAACTTAAAATGCGTAACAGTACTAAATGATTCCGCATCTCATGTTTAGCAGTTGTTTAAATTCTTTAGCTTTAGATAAATCTGATACTTTGCAAAGGAGCAACTAATCCTCCAAAATCAACATGAAAAAAAATTAAAAGTAGAGCTGGATAGTTTGATAATTAACTTTAAATGGTTGGAAAGTGAGCAGAAAAAATACTGACATCACCATTTTCATTAAATCGCCCTTGTTTTCTTATTTTATTCATTTGCAAATAAATCTTAGAATGATTACTATTTATAAAACACTACTAAACAAAAGCTTCACCAGACAACATTGACTGTTAAAAAAAAACTAAAACATGAATAAGAAAATTTGACTGGCTTTAAAACAAAGCAAATATGGAAACGGTATAAAATTAATGGAATAAGGAGGCATAATTAAGAAAAATAACTGTATAAGCTAAAAGTACTACTTAAGATTTGAAAAGCGGTTTATAAGAACGAGAACATGATGTGTAAATGTAAAGTAAAAACTCAGGATACCAAATTGATTGTCTTATTGATCTACCACTTTTAGCACCGATCATCATCTCCAATCAAAGATTGAATTCCCAATCAGCCGTCCAGAGTTTCCCACCTTGTCCTTACCAGGCAGGAATTTCAAATAGCCGTCCTTCCAGACTCTGTGTAGATCCTGGCGCTCCCACTGTTGTGTCTGGAGTTCTTGGGACGGGCCGACCTAGATACCTTAACCTTTACTAAGTTATGTGGAGTTTAAAATCGGGTTTAGCAATCGAGATACAATTGGAGGAATAGTAACGTGGATGAAAGCATTCATAAAGGATAAATGTAAGAAGATAGCAGGAAAGAAAATAGAAAGAAGAGTTCAGAAAGAAGACGATAACTGCCTCAGATTAGAGTGCAGGATTAGCTCAAAGCCTCGTGGACAAGATCTGGAATGAGAATAATGTGTAGCTGCTTTATCCTTTTTTCCTGTTCCCTCTCATGTTCAGCACATACCTGCTGCAGTTTTACTTTGAATTCGAATCACCCCAGCTGTGGAGTTATTTCTTCTTCTTCTACTCCTGCCTATAGTTCTTCTTTGTCCACTACTACTTCTGTTAGCACTACCTCTTCTACTATTACCACTACTATCTTCTCTCCTACTACCACTAGTTCTTTTTCTTCTACTACTTCTTCTACTTCTCTTCTACGTTTGCTAGTACTTCTTTTACTGTCTCCTCTACTACTTCTTTTCTCTACCATATCTTCTACCACTGCTACTACTACTAGTACTTCTTCTACGCTGCTACTACTACTTTTCCTCTTCCACTAGTACTTCTATTTTCTACTCTCCTACTAATGCTTCTAGTAGTACTACTTCTTCTCTTCTCTTCTCCTAGTAATACTACTATCACTACGACCACTACTTCTTCTTATATCTCCTCCCCCACTGCTGCTGCTGCTATTACTACTTGTTCTACTAACACCTCTTCTACTTTCTCTACTGCTGCTGCTACAACTGCTTCTACGACTACTTCTATTTCTGCTACTGCAAATAATAATACAACCACTTCTTTTACTACTACTTCTACAATTTCATCTTCTGCTACTACTAATACTACTGCTACTACTATCTCTTCTTTTACTTCATCTATTACTTTAAAAACAGCAACTAAAGAATAAGTCTTTCACTAAAACAATATTCAAATATCAGTTTTTAATATAACAGTAGTTCTTACGAAATTGCCGATCCCCTGCTGCTATAAAGCCATCTGCTCTCATCTCTAAAATAAAGAAAAGAAAACATGGCCGCCTACAAAGAAACAGCAGCCTGACATCCGTCTAACATGTGTGATAGCACTCAGCTAACAGTTTCCCAGCTCACCTCTCAGTATGCTGCCATCTGCACTGTATGACAGCAGCACAGTGATAGTGAAGATAAAGTAATGATGTATCAATCCAAATACAGCAAACTTACAGCATCGCCAACCCTGCAACATAATAAAGTACATCAAATCAGACTGTAGTTTTAGTGTTGGCCTGATGGAGCTCTTAAATCATTGGCAGTCAACCACATCAGTACAAGGCCAAAGCCTCTGCATGCTGCTGTGTTTCAGCTGCAGCTAAGTAACCTTTCAGTTTGTTGTTTTTCTTTCGCCAAAAAGAACAGTATGCCACAGCAATCAAGCTATCAGCGGTTAGCTGACTGTGCAGTCATGATGCTTAAACGTTTCAGGGTTTATGAAGTACAATCTGTATTAGAAACTAATTACATATGTAAAAAAATATGTATTATAGCTGCAGCAGTGCTGTGCAAAAAATCCTGGCCAGTTGCATACTGCAGATACTGTACACAAAACTAATGATGTGTTATTTTACAGGTCTGTGATTTTCAAATATTTTCTTAGTAATTTTCTTGGAAAGAACTACACAATTTACTTCTAATTACAGGGTCATTAGGAATTTCTTGGAAAGAGAGACTTTAGTAAATATTCATTACTCTTATTATTTTATTGAAAACTTTATTCTCTGTTTAAGTTATGAGATAAAGGTTACATTTTTTGCATGTTTATCTGACTAAACATCTCTCTGTGCTAAACAATGGATTGGAATCAATTAATTTGAAGTATACCAATTAAACATAGTCTCTATTATTTGTAACAAATTACACAGTTTTGTCGCTGAATCATCTTAGGAAATTATTTTTAAGTTACAGACCTGTAAAATAAAGCGTTGTCCAAATAATATTTAATACAATAAGATAATAATTCATTAATCATTCATTAATGAGTCTACCAAAAGCACATTTCTTTGTGCTCATATTCCTAGTATTGCCCTTTTAAGTACTATACCAGTGATTCCACAAGTTTTAACTAACTTTACTACAAATGTATTTTACACTTTTGAATGCATACTGTCCCATTTTAGATTTTTTCCCCCATGTATTTTTCCTACTGTTCAACCATTGATTTTTTCTAATTTCCATATCTTATAAAAATGGTTCTTTAGTTCCTTAAAAGTCTAAAAATGACTTAAATTCAATTTTATAAATATTAGACCTTAAAAGTCAACGAATAGTCTAAAATTTGAATTTCTGATGTCTTAATTACCACAAACATTTTGTATCTAAATTCATTTATCCATCTTTTTGTAAGAATGAGTCAAGCTTTTTTTTGTCTTAAAAACATTAAATTTAGACACCCTGCAGACTCTTGAAACTTGATTGATCCTTTACAGTAAAGCTGCAAAAATTGTGTAAATATTACAATGTTTTCATTGCAAAGTAATGTCATTTAAGTGCTTATTGACCTAAAAACTCCAAACATCCATCCAAAAGTCAAGCATGGTTCAATAGTCTGCCAATATAGCAACAGATTTGAACCAATGGCGGTCTGGAATTTCAGAAAAATACAATTTAAATGTCTAAATCAAGTCATGCAAAGCCAATGGTATGCTCCATTTTAAGTATTTCTGATTGAGCCCAACTTTGCATTCTTTAATTTTGTTCCCCTTTTTTGTAAGTGTGGATCCAATTCAGAGAGCGTTCTAGTTTGACTCAGTCAAAATGGTTTATTTTACTTTAAATCTTGCTGTTGGTGGGAGAAGTCACTCTGCTGTTTGAAAACAGAGGACACTGTTCAGTCACAGTCATCAAGGTCTGATGTTTAAATCTGATCCTCATCACCAGTGTATTTTTCCACTATGATGGGAAGGAGGCCCAGTCAAACATCTGGCCCACAAACTGAGTTCTGGAAGATTCCACTGAGTTTGCAGAGCAGAAACACAAACTAATCATTTTTTATGGTTTGTGGAGATTTGCTGGCTTTTTTTTTTGTGTATGCAGGCCCTCATTCTCTTCCATAAATCTGTCTTTTTTTACTTCTGATAAGTTTTATCTATCTTTCATATCTTTCCACCCAGAACTGAAGCTGCAGCCACTTTTCTTTCACCACAAATTCAAAAGCACAATTCTCTCTTTCTTTGGACAAAGCGGCTACACCAAATTAGAAACAGTTGTCAAGGCCAAATCTCAAGATATCCATTGTCAACATACTCTATTTTAAATGGAGATTTGGTAGCAAATGAAAACAAAAGCGCAAACCTCCTCAAAGATTTTATGTCATCTTTATAAAAAGGTTCATCGAGGTTGTGGAATCTGAAATATGTTTTGTGGCTGCTAGTATATCTATGCATATGTAAAGATATATATGGTAATAATCTTAATCATAGTAGTGAAAGCTAAGCTATGTCCATAGATATAAGTAGAAATCCAAGAAAAATATTGACTTGTGGTAAAACTTTCTTGTAAATTTTTAATTTGTTACAAATACTTGTGCTAAAGCTTTCAAATTTACACATTTAGGGCAAAAAAATTGAATGCTTTCTATAAAAACAAACTCCTGCAGCTTTTTGCAAAAACTGTATTTTTCACGCAAACTTCAGAATAATTTAGGAGTTCATAAAAAGACTTAATGCAGAAAGTTTGCTGCCTTCATTAATTTACAGGATGTTCTAATTTTGTTATTTTTCCTAATCTTGGTAGAAGGCAGCTAAATTTTCAACATTTTGGGAAAACACATATTGTTAAAAAGAAAATGTCATTGTTAATGTTTGTTTCAGTCATTCTAGTGTTTCTGCTACTAACAAAGAAGAAAAGTCAGTATGTCAAAGCCCAATTAAATTTGTTTTTTCATACAAATTTTAATTGTTATGCCCCCAATGTCAATTTTGTCCCTGTGGTATAGAAAATAGTATCAAGTATCAGTATTTTTCGAGGTATCAAAGTTAGAAATTTTAGTATCATGGCAACACTGCTAAGTTAAGATAATTTGAAAAGAAGACAAAAGTATATTTCCCAAAATGCTGAAATGGGGATGGGCGAGTTTGACTAAATACTTTGGTATTAATTTCGTGACAATTTTGTAGAGCTTTTTCTTAGTGCTTTCACAAAATATTTGCAAATTTATTTATTTTTTAATAGATAATCATTAGTAACATGGATATACTAACTAAGTGGGTCAAGTCAAATAATAGAACAGTTTGACTAGAATAGTCTGACAAGGTCATAAAATTACGTCACTTTACTGTAATGCTACCAGGAAAGGTCAACATTAACACATATAAATATGCTAAATCTAAAGTGATATTTAGTCTAATATCACAATCTGGATATAATGTTGATATTTCTTCCAGCCCTATTCAGAACTTTTACTTGACAGTGTAGCGACACAGCTGTCATCAAATGTTTTAGGAAAAGTAGTTTAATTCCGGAGTCCAAAGGGGACAACTTTATTCTCAGACTAATGCATTTCATTTGGTGACCTTCGTCAGGGTCATCCTGTCATTATGTCATTAAAAAAGTGTTTTCTCTCAAAAACAAAGGTCAAATCACCAGACTGTCTGTGCCAAAGGCCACACGGCGAATCTATTGTTCTGTGTACTAAAAGTGTTGCCTGTTACTCTGCTTTTATGTCTAAAGTCGAACAATTTATCATCTTTTCTTGCAGAAAATTGACGCGCAGGCGATCGAGGAGTTCTACGGTCTCACATCGGACATTTCCAAGAACTCTGAGTCGGGATACATCCTGTTCTACCAGTCCAGAGACTGAACCAGCTAACGGTAAATCCCTAACAGACTGTCACTCAGCAGAGGGGGAGGCGCTTATGGCTGCCACCGGCTCCGCCTAGTACGCTCACATAAGTATCCAGGCTTTACTTACTACAGGCGGAGCTTTGCACTGGAGCGCCATTCAGAATGGGTAGAGACATGTGCAGGTCGCATGCCAGCCTCCTGGATTACGACAAATCCTCTGAGCCCACGCTGCAAAAAGCACCTTAAAAACAAAAAAGATGGCTGAATCTGAACACTCGCTTTGCACTTGGGCATCAGCTGGGAAGACCGAGTAACACCAATCCAAGAGGCTGACATGGCCTTGTGCACAGCGGTCCATTTTTGGAGGTAGTTTGGGAGTGTTGAGACGATGCAGAGTAACCAATCAACTGTTTCGGATGAGACACAGGATTGTAATCCTCCTCGTCAAAATAACCATCAGTGTCATCACAGTCTTCTTTAGCGGTTTTTTTTTTTGTGTGTTTATATTATACCGTGCTAAATTAGCTTTATGCTAACTCACAGGTACCATGCATTCACCCCACCCAAAAATCATTCTGGAGACAGAGAAACTAATTTCTGACAGCCTTGTTAGAAGTCCCACCTGTTGTAACAAACCCACTGGCACTACCTTTGAGTGATTGAATAGCTTGAACGTGTGTTCGGAGCGCAGCGTGCTGATGCAGTTGCTAGTTTGCAGTGTTTGTGTCATGAAGTGGTGCTAATAACATACAGTGTTATAGGCGGGGCGTGACGTGGAAAACAGCCACCAGAGAGAAGTTGACAAATCAGATGGATCATTACTTTCTCTTCCTTTTCTTTTTTTTCCCGAGATTATCTTAAATATTAAAAAAAGGGAAAAATCTGAATTGATCAATAATACAATTTAAGCATTTAATGTTTGTTTTTTTAAAAATTGCATTGAGATACGTTTTTCTGTAAACTGCCGCAAAAAATCACTATATTCCAACCTTTTTAAAACATTTTAATGAAAGAAAAATGGTGAAAACCAAAAACAATAAGCTTTACAGATGCATAGGAGAAAGCAATGAGTGAAAGTGGCTGGCAGAAGTTTTAGTTTTTACGTTTTCTGGTGTGTTGTGCCATTACAGGTCATATTTGGTGCCACCGCGGATAAAGTTTTGAAGGAAGGAAAACAACATAAGCTAACTGTTGTTTTAAGAGGGCTTTTCATGGTTTTGATAGCAAGCACGGTCTCTTTTTGCAGTTTGCTTTCAAAGTTTTGTGTTTTAACATTCTTGACTTTATTAAAGTTGCCAGAATATGCACATTTTTACCATTTTTAAAGGGACACATTCAGAGACAAATACTTTATATTTCCTTGAAGTCAGTTGCGACATCCAAACGGTCACATTTTGTACAGGTTGATTGTTTGCGTTTAGCGCGTCTCGTCCTTTAGTTCCTTATCGAAGCTTTATTTCTGGACCGCAAACTCTAAACACCTCCATACAGACGCCTTGCTGCAGCTGGTTCAGTACGCCTCATTATATCAGCTACCAATCACACGCCGGCAGATTTTGAGTCTGGCTTAAGTGTCTCTCCTGCAGCTGCAGCTCTGGCAGGCACTCAGATCTTTTACATAACATGTTTTTCACTCCAGAATCTTAAATTGGAGCCCTCAGTGAAGCTGAGAGATGCTAACGGTCTGCTGATGAGGAGTGCGTCCACTGCCGGGGACATGTTTTCTTTAGTGCAGTAAGACTGTCTCTGTCTGATGTTTGTCTCAGTCGTTTAAAATGGATTCCTCTCCTACGCGGCTTTTAAAATCTAATTTAGCACAGCAGGAAAGAGCTGAGGATGATCATCAGGATGACTCCTGATTTCGTGTTGACTTATCTGCTTTTAAAATAATCGAACAAATGAAACTGCGCGAAATTTTCCGCTTCTCTAGTGTGAGGCTGTTTTTCTCTTTCTTTTATCACTGTAGATTCAAACCCTAGGGGAGTTTTTCCATTACTGAAAATTTTAAATCAATTAATTTATAAAACAACTCAATAATGAAAATAATCATTAGCAACAGCCATATCAAAATACATTTCATCAGCTGGTAAAAACTGGAAATGATCTGCTTCCGTAGGTCTTTCACAAGAGTAGTAGTATTTCAGCAGATTGTCAATTAATTTAATGAAAAAAACACCTGGCATTAATAATCAACCCCCCTTCATTTATAGATATAAACTTTCGCAGAGGTTGTGTGGCTAATACAAACAATTTACAACCTCAACAGGTAGTAAAATGTCAGTAAACAGTAAAAAGTGCATCTCACCTTGTCAGACTCAAAGGAGGTGCTTTTAAATTGCATCTTTTTTCCTACAGACAAAAAAATGTTTGTTTACAATGATAGAAAACGGAGAAAGACACCTTGCATTTGAGAAGCTATAGCCAGTAAATGTTTGACATTTTTTCTACAGAGGCAACAATTATCAAAACTAGTTTTCAGTTGATTGACTAATTACTTATAAACTAATCATTTCGCATAAATCTTTAAATGATTTTAAGAAGCAGTAAGTCGTGCTGGGGTAAATGGCTGTAACTGATGGGTTTTAACTGCGCTGTGGAAAGGAAAAGCATCTTGAAGACTTAAAACGTTTTCGAAAACTGAAGCCTCCCGATAGTCAACAACCTCCTTTTTCACCTCAGTTTTTTGAACGCACAAACAAACCAAATGTAGATTTTTGTTGGGTTTTTTTTGTTTAGTCGTGTTTTTTGAAGTATGTTTTGATGCCGCAAACTTTGTGAGGCTTCACCTGACTGGGCTGTCCCAGATTAACAGGCAGCCTGTCAGTCTTAGTAAACAAGCTGCAGCAGATGGAGAGAGAATGGAAACATGCTCTCTGCAGCCTTTAAAGGTGTTTGTATTCTACAGTAGCTGAGAGCGGTGGGTCGGTTATTATATGAATGTTATAATGTACAGTAACATAAAAACAGGGCTGCTGCTCGACCTGTAAAAACACACTTTAGAGTCGGGTTCGTCTCAGTAATCTTAAGTTGCTCTCTTTCCTGCTAAGACAAAAAAAGCACTTTTAACAACATCATTTTGTAACAAAAATACTTTAATAAGAAGTAATTCATTTCATTTTGGATGCCCAATAGCAAAAGTAATGGATTCCAGTTTATCATTACATATCCAAACTCATATTATACCCGATTTTTTAATTTAGGATGTGAAATCTGGTGTCCAGTTTGGTTACTTTGTTTTCAAAATGCCGTAAATGAAAGGAGGATATAGAGCAACTTAAACTGACGTGTCCCAAACCTTTCGCTTCACTCACAGGGTCGAAGCTTCAAAGTCAACACTATTTCTATTTCCTGTCTGTGCTGCTCTTAAACTCAACTAATTTACATGAAGGAAGATTTTTTGCTCGGTGTTAAATCTCTTTTGGGGGTCAATCCACTGTTTCCATCCGTTCTACAATTTTTGATAGTCAAAAAATGTAGTTTGCGGGTTATTTCCAGGCACCAACAATAAACTGTGGACTCCCTTATCCCTTTGAAACATGCAAATTAGTTTGATTTTTTTCAAAAGCGTGGACAGAAGGCAGTAATCCGCTTGATCGATGTGATTGTAACTTTAGAAAAATTACAAACTCTTGTGATAAAACAATGTCTAAAAATGTTGCAACTTGCATCCCAACTCTTTAAAAATCCCGGAAGGACAATGTCTTTAGAAAAAATAACCCAAAAATGACCTAAAAATTTAGTTTAAAAAAAAGACTGAAAAAACCAAAAAGGATATGACTTGGGAAAAGTGCTTAAAATTTAAATTTAAATTTAAATTAAATTAAAAAAAATTAAGCAAAATATTTTGAAATATATGATTATGATAGTTATAAATACAATTTTCTAGACATTTCTTTCCCTAGCTTTTTAAAAATATTAATTTCCAAATTCCAACTGATTTCTTGCAATTTGCGAAACAGTTCCTGCCAAGTTCCCCACCATGTTTTTTTGAAAAAAATCAAATCAATTTGCTTAGGGTTCAAAGGTTTAAATACCTAAATATTGCACAGGAAAAGTGATGTTGATCCAGGTTTCAAAGGGTTAAGAGTTACTTTCATATATGATGCGCTTATATATTAAGCGTTTTAAGGAAAACTTTCATTTACTCATTGTTTGAATGAAAAAAAAACAAGCACAAAAGCACATTATTTGGGGGGATTAAAGTCCGCAGATTCACTTTGAGGCTGATTATGACTGTCTTTAAATGAAATGCAGTTTTAATGGAAATCATCAGTTCCCAAAATTGTAAATGTGTCTATTGAAATTTGTTTGGCTAGGCAAAGCGTCGGAAACTTACGTTTAAGCAAGGCTCTTTTTTATTTAAATACTATAAATAATATTATGAATGTTTATTTTCATTTTTACTAGATGTTTCACTTGTTTTTTTTTAAATCTATTTCACTTATTTTACAAGTCTACCATTCTTGTGTAGGCATCTCTGGATATTTGAAGATTATTTTTTTGTTTGATTTGAAAGTGTGTGACGAGAGATGTTGATGTGTACATAAATACAGATGTTATTATTGGAAATATAAATACTTGCTTGCTTGAAATAATCAGCGGACCTAGATCAAAAATATTAGTCGATATTATGTCTCAAAATACGTTTATTCTGGTAACGAATCAATACGCCTGGCATTTAAAAGGTAACAAGCCCCATCAATCTGACGTCCCAGGCAGCCTCAACCAAGCAGCCCCAAAGTAAAATAGCTCAATGTAATCTGACAGGTCACATTATAGCAAACAAAAAACTGACTGAAGTTTTCGTACAAAAAAAACTGCTGTGCAGAAAGTGACTGACCAATAACTGTTCTGTGTAATACTGCGTTAAAGGAAAAAGCCACTTTAAAGTACAAACACTGAGAAATCAAACAAATCAGTTATTATCATAATTTGGTGTTAAGTGTTTCCCATGATTAGCTTTTCAAAGGTTAATTAGACTTTTTGTTCATAATCAAGATGTTGAAGATCAATAATCTTTTTATATTGGCTTTACAAAAACGTTTTTTTTTTCTGGTGGTTAGTTTGTAGTAGCTTGTCCACGAGAGAACACTTTATTTTTCAGTTGTAAAATCATCTAGTCAACACATATATTGATTATATAATAAGGCAAAATCATTCACGATTAATCTAACGGTTGTAAGCAATATGCAGAGATTTTATGAAATATTTTGAGATTTCATGTACAAGAATGAAATAAACATTTGTAAATAAAATGATAAGTAAAATTATGACATTAATTATTCAAAAACTTCAAAAAAGGCTATTAATCTGAACAAGGATTCAGTGTTAAGTTTCATTACTTTGAGTAATTTACTCAAAAAATGTCTTTGATACAAAGATCAAATCATGCCACCTAAAACTGATCTTCACCATGCTGATTATTTGCCTAATTAATCTTAAGATCATGCGATAAATAACAATAACTGACGTGCGGGTGGATTTTTCCTTTAACAGTTTAAATGTCCTGTCCTCTAAGGCTTTGATATTCCATATCGCTCCCACTTTTCAAACTCACAAAGAATGTAAATGTTTCGAGCCCCGTATGTGACGGGCAAAAAGTGACCGAATGTGTCATTAACACTGATATTGTACGTTGCAAATAACTGGTGTGCTTAGTGACAGCAGCCTCACAGAGACGAACAAACCAAATTACTGATATGATATTAAATAAACAAAATAGCTCCATACCCTCAGAAAAGAGCCAAACTCGTAAAGTTTTTACAAGTTTTTACTTTGGATTTAAACTTTTAGAAAAGTTTATATACATGACTCAGACTAAAGCTCAGAAGACTGTGGGTAAAAACAATCATTGCGATTGAGTCTTTTCTGAGTGGTCTGTTTTTATTTTAACGCCAATCTGAGACACAGACGTGTTTTTTATTTGGTGTTTGTCGGAGACATTTTGTCGGCCATGAAACAGCACAAAGACAGAGGCCTTTCAGCTCTATCTATGGACAGATCAGAAGGACAAACAATTGAATCGTTGTGTTGTGAGTGTTTGTGGAGGCTGCTGTTGCTGCACATTATGCTGTCTGAAGTTCTTCTGAATACATGTAGATGCAGTGAAGTTTGGGAATGATGGCTGGTTCTGATGGTGTCCAAACTGAAATAAAACAGACTGGTTTTTAGGATGGAAATATCTTGACTGTCTTCTGTGCTTTGTGTGCGTATTCGGTGTGTTCTCAATATTTTGACGAGGCAGGAATTCAGTTTAGTTTTAAAGAGACATTATTTAAAAGTGAATGAAATGACTCGAACGACTTAAAATGGTTTCAAACGGCTTTTTTAGATTGCCCTGAAAACAGATGAAGTTGATTAAAATCATGTTTTGACATTTTTCGCCATACTATATAGTATATTTTCGGTGTTTTTGGCTGTTTTTCCACATTCTATGCTATGGTGTGTTTCGGCACATGTCATATTTGACATTTTTCGCCATACTATAGAAAGGCATTTTCTTTCTTTTTTTCGACATACCATATAATGGTGTTTTTCAATGTTTATGCAACATTCTTTGCTATGGCGTGTCCCAACACATTATTTTATGCTGTTTTAAACTGTTTTCAGATGTTTTTGGGGCATGTCATATTTTGACATTTTCGCAGTACTGCAGTATGGCATGTTTGGTCATTTTTTTCAACATGCGATATTATTTAGGTTTTTGGCCGTTTTTGCAACATTCAATGCTATGGCGTGTCTTGGCACGCTATTTTATGCTGTTTTCGGGACATATCATATTTTGACAATTTTCGCAGTACCATAGTAAGGCATTTTTGGTCGACATGCTATATTATGGTGTTTTGGGCCATTTTTGCAACATTCAGTGCTATGGCGTGTCTTGGCACACTATTTTATTGTTTTCAGATGGTTTTTGGGATGTCATATTTTGATGTTATTCACAGTACTAAAGTATGGCATCTTTGGTCATCTTTTTGACATGCTATATTATGGAGTTTTGGGATGTTTTTGCAACATTCTATGCTATGGTGTGTCTCGGCACACTATTTCAGGCGATTTTCAAATGTTTTTGGGACAGATCTTATTTTGACATTGTTCGCAGAACTATAGTATTGCACTTTCGATCTTTATTTCAGTATATGAAATAACCATAGTAAGGCATTTTCCATCATTTTTTGGACATGCTATACGTGCATATATAGATGCAACATTTTATGCTATGGCGTGTCTCAGCACGCTATTTTATGCTGTTTTAAGCTGTTTTTGGGATGTGCCATATTCTTAGGCATATTATTATCATATCATATCATATTATTGCGCGATATAATGATGTTTTTGGACATTTTTTTCAACATTCTATACTATAGTGTGTCTCGGCACAGTATTTTAGGTGTTTTTCTGATGTTTTTGGGACATGTCTTATTTTGACATTTTTCTCAAAACAATTCTATTGCATTTTCGGTTTATTTCAGTAAATTAAGGTGTTTTTGGCCCTTATTGCAAAATTCTATGCTATGATGTGTCTCAACACGCAGAAATCACCATAATTTGGCATGTCGAGGAAATGAAATAGAGACCAAAAACACATAATTTGGCATGTCGAAAATCTGGTAAGGCAAAAATGTCAAAATTTGACACGTCCCAAAAACTGTTGAAAACTACTGGAAACTGCTAAGAATAGCCTGCCAAGACACCATAGCAAAGAAATTTGCAAAAAAAAACCAAAACAGCATAATTTGGCATGTGGAAAATCTGACCAAAAATCCAAGACTATAGTAAGGCAAAAAGTCAAAATTTGACACATCCCAAAAACTGTTGAAAGCAGCTGAAAACAGCTTAGAATACCCTTCCAAAATGCGCTATAGCAAAGAAAGTTGCAAAAACAGCCAGAAACAGCATAATTTGGCATGTCGAAAATCTGACCAAAAATCCAAGACTATAGTAAGGCAAAAAGTCAAAATTAAATTTGACACGTCCCAAAAACTGTTGAAAACAGCTGAAAACAGCTTAGAATAGCCTGCCAAAACGCACCATAGCAAAGAAATTTGCCAAAAAAAGCCAAATACAACATAATTTGGCATGTCGAAAATCTGACCAAAAATCCAAGACTATAGTAAGGCAAAAAGTCAAAATTTGACAATCCCAAAAATGGTTGAAAGCAGCTGAAAACAGCTTAGAATACCCTTCCGAAATGCGCTATAGCAAAGAAAGTTGCAAAAACAGCCCAAAACAGCATAATTTGGCATGTCGAAAATCTGACCAAAAATCCAAGACTATAGTAAGGCAAAAAGTCAAAATTTGACACATCCCAAAAACTGTTGATAACAGCTGAAAACAACTTAGAATAGCCTACCAAGACACGCCATAGCAAAGAAATTTGCAAAAAAAAGCCAAATACAACATAATTTGGCATGTCGAAAATCTGACCAAAAATTCAAGACTATAGTAAGGCAAAAAGTCAAAATTTGACACATCCCAAAAACGATTGAAAACAGCTGAAAACAACTTAGAATAGCCTGCCAAAACGCACCATAGCAAAGATATTTGCAAAAAAAAAGCCCAAAATAGCATAATTTGGCATGTCGAAAATCTGACCAAAAATCCAAGACTATAGTAAGGCAAAAAGTCAAAATTAAATTTGACACGTCCCAAAAACTGTTGAAAACAGCTGAAAACAACTCAGAATAGCCTGCCAAAACGCACCATAGCAAAGAAATTTGCAAAAAAAAGCCCAAAACAACATAATTTGGCATGTCGAAAATCTGACCAAAAATCCAAGACTATAGTAAGGCAAAAAGTCAAAATTGGACACGTCCCAAAAATGGTTGAAAGCAGCTGAAAACAGCTTAGAATACCCTTCCGAAATGCGCTATAGCAAAGAAAGTTGCAAAAACAGACAAAAACGGCATAATTTGGCATGTGGAAAATCTGACCAAAAATCCAAGACTATAGTAAGGCAAAAATGTCAAAATTTGACACATCCCAAAAACTGTTGAAAACAACTGAAAACAACTCAGAATAACCTGCCAAAACACACCATAGCAAAGAAATGTGCAAAAAAAGCCCAAAACAGCATAATTTGGATGTCGAAAATCTGACCAAAAATCCAAGACTATAGTAAGGCAAAAAGTCAAAATTTGACATGTCCCAAAAACTGTTGAAAGCAGCTGAAAACAGCTTAGAATACCCTTCCAAAATGCGCTATAGCAAAGAAAGTTGCAAAAGTAACCAAAAACAGCAAAATTTGGCATGTTGAACATCTGACCAAAAATCCAAGGCTATAGTGAGGCAAAATGTCAAAATTAAATTTGACACGTCCCAAAAACTGTTGAAAACAGCTGAAAACAACTCAGAATAGCCTGCCAAAACGCACCATAGCAAAGAAATTTGCAAAAAAAAAGCCCAAAACAGCATAATTTGGCATGTCGAAAATCTGACCAAAAATCCAAGACTATAGTAAGGCAAAATGTCAAAATTAAATTTGACACATCCCAAAAACTGTTGAAAACAGCTGAAAACAACTTAGAATACCCTGCCAAAACGCACCATAGCAAAGAAATTTGCAAAAAAAGCCTAAAACAGCATAATTTGGCATGTCGAAAATCTGACCAAAAATCCAAGACTATAGTAAGGCAAAAAGTCAAAATTTGACACGTCCCAAAAATGGTTGAAAGCAGCTGAAAACAGCTTAGAATACCCTTCCGAAATGCGCTATAGTAAAGAAAGTTGCAAAAACAGCCAAAAACAACATAATATGGCATGTCGAAAATCTGACCAAAAATCCAAGACTATAGTAAGGCAAAAAGTCAAAATTTGACACATCCCAAAAACTGTTGAAAACAGCTGAAAACAGCTTAGAATACCCTTCCGAAATGCGCTATAGCAAAGAAAGTTGCAAAAACAGCCCAAAACAGGATAATTTGGCATGTCGAAAATCTGACCAAAAATCCAAGACTATAGTAAGGCAAAAAGTCAAAATTTGACAATCCCAAAAATGGTTGAAAGCAGCTGAAAACAGCTTAGAATAGCCTGCCAAAATGCACCATAGCAAAGAAATTTGCAAAAAAAAGCCAAATACAACATAATTTGGCATGTCGAAAATCTGACCAAAAGTCCAAGACTATAGTAAGGCAAAAATGTCAAAATTTGACACATCCCAAAAACTGTTGAAAACAGCTGAAAACAACTTAGAATAGCCTGCCAAAACGCACCATAGCAAAGAAATTTGCAAAAAAAAAGCCCAAAACAGCATAATTTGGCATGTCGAAAATCTGACCAAAAATCCAAGACTATAGTAAGGCAAAAAGTCAAAATTAAATTTGACACGTCCCAAAAACTGTTGAAAACAGCTGAAAACAACTCAGAATAGCCTGCCAAAACGCACCATAGCAAAGAAATTTGCAAAAAAAAGCCAAATACAACATAATTTGGCATGTCGAAAATCTGACCAAAATTCCTAGACTATAGTAAGGCAAAAAGTCAAAATTGGACACGTCCCAAAAATGGTTGAAAGCAGCTGGAAACAGCTTAGAATACCCTTCCGAAATGCGCTATAGCAAAGAAAGTTGCAAAAACAGACAAAAACGGCATAATTTGGCATGTGGAAAATCTGACCAAAAATCCAAGACTATAGTAAGGCAAAAATGTCAAAATTTGACACATCCCAAAAACTGTTGAAAACAACTGAAAACAACTCAGAATAACCTGCCAAAACACACCATAGCAAAGAAATGTGCAAAAAAAGCCCAAAACAGCATAATTTGGATGTCGAAAATCTGACCAAAAATCCAAGACTATAGTAAGGCAAAAAGTCAAAATTTGACACGTCCCAAAAACTGTTGAAAGCAGCTGAAAACAGCTTAGAATACCCTTCCAAAATGCGCTATAGCAAAGAAAGTTGCAAAAGTAACCAAAAACAGCAAAATTTGGCATGTTGAACATCTGACCAAAAATCCAAGGCTATAGTGAGGCAAAATGTCAAAATTAAATTTGACACGTCCCAAAAACTGTTGAAAACAGCTGAAAACAACTCAGAATAGCCTGCCAAAACGCACCATAGCAAAGAAATTTGCAAAAAAAAAGCCCAAAACAGCATAATTTGGCATGTCGAAAATCTGACCAAAAATCCAAGACTATAGTAAGGCAAAATGTCAAAATTAAATTTGACACGTCCCAAAAACTGTTGAAAACAGCTGAAAACAGCTTAGAATAGCCTGCCAAAACGCACCATAGCAAAGAAATTTGCAAAAAAAAGCCAAATACAACATAATTTGGCATGTCGAAAATCTGACCAAAAATCCAAGACTATAGTAAGGCAAAAAGTCAAAATTTGACACGTCCCAAAAATGGTTGAAAGCAGCTGAAAACAGCTTAGAATACCCTTCCGAAATGCGCTATAGCAAAGAAAGTTGCAAAAACAGACAAAAACAGCATAATTTGGCATGTCGAAAATCTGACCAAAAATCCAAGACTATAGTAAGGCAAAATGTCAAAATTTGACACATCCCAAAAACTGTTGAAAATAGCTGAAAACAGCTTACAATACCCTTCCGAAATGCGCTATAGCAAAGAAAGTTGCAAAAACAGCCCAAAACAGCATAATTTCGCATGTGGAAAATCTGACCAAAAATCCAAGACTATAGTAAGGCAAAAAGTCAAAATTTGACACGTCCCAAAAATGGTTGAAAGCAGCTGAAAACAGCTTAGAATACCCTTCCGAAATGCGCTATAGTAAAGAAAGTTGCAAAAACAGCCAAAAACAACATAATATGGCATGTCGAAAATCTGACCAAAAATCCAAGACTATAGTAAGGCAAAAAGTCAAAATTTGACACATCCCAAAAACTGTTGAAAACAGCTGAAAACAGCTCAGAATACCCTGCCAAAACGCGCCACAGCAAAGAAAGTTGCAAAAACAGACAAAAACGGCATAATTTGGCATGTGGAAAATCTGACCAAAAATCCAAGACTATAGTAAGGCAAAAATGTCAAAATTTGACACATCCCAAAAACTGTTGAAAACAACTGAAAACAACTCAGAATAACCTGCCAAAACGCACCATAGCAAAGAAATTTGCAAAAAAAGCCTAAAACAGCATAATTTGGCATGTCGAAAATCTGACCAAAAATCCAAGACTATAGTAAGGCAAAAAGTCAAAATTTGACACGTCCCAAAAACTGTTGAAAGCAGCTGAAAACAGCTTAGAATACCCTTCCAAAATGCGCTATAGCAAAGAAAGTTGCAAAAGTAACCAAAAACAGCAAAATTTGGCATGTTGAAAATCTGACCAAAAATCCAAGACTATAGTAAGGCAAAAAGTCAAAATTAAATTTGACACGTCCCAAAAACTGTTGAAAACAGCTGAAAACAACTCAGAATAGCCTGCCAAAACGCACCATAGCAAAGAAATTTGCAAAAAAAAGCCCAAAACAACATAATTTGGCATGTCGAAAATCTGACCAAAAATCCAAGACTATAGTAAGGCAAAAAGTCAAAATTGGACACGTCCCAAAAATGGTTGAAAGCAGCTGGAAACAGCTTAGAATACCCTGCCAAAATGCGCTATAGTAAAGAAAGTTGCAAAAACAGCCAAAAACAACATAATATGGCATGTCGAAAATCTGACCAAAAATCCAAGACTATAGTAAGGCAAAAAGTCAAAATTTGACACTTCCCAAAAATGGTTGAAAGCAGCTGAAAACAGCTTAGAATACCCTTCCAAAATGCGCTATAGCAAAGAAAGTTGCAAAAAGAGGCAAAAACAGCAAAATTTGGCATGTTGAAAATCTGACCAAAAATCCAAGGCTATAGTAAGGCAAAAAGTCAAAATTGGACACGTCCCAAAAATGGTTGAAAGCAGCTGAAAACAGCTTAGAATACCCTTCCGAAATGCGCTATAGCAAAGAAAGTTGCAAAAACAGACAAAAACGGCATAATTTGGCATGTGGAAAATCTGACCAAAAATCCAAGACTATAGTAAGGCAAAAATGTCAAAATTTGACACATCCCAAAAACTGTTGAAAACAGCTGAAAACAACTTAGAATAGCCTGCCAAAACGCACCATAGCAAAGAAATTTGCAAAAAAAAGCCCGAAACAACATAATTTGGCATGTCGAAAATCTGACCAAAAATCCAAGACTATAGTAAGGCAAAAAGTCAAAATTAAATTTGACACGTCCCAAAAACTGTTGAAAACAGTTGAAAACAGCTCAGAATACCCTTCCAAAATGCGCTATAGCAAAGAAAGTTGCAAAAACAGACAAAAACAGCATAATTTGGCATGTTGAAAATCTGACCAAAAATCCAAGGCTATAGTAAGGCAAAAAGTCAAAATTGGACACGTCCCAAAAATGGTTGAAAGCAGCTGAAAACAGCTTAGAATACCCTTCCGAAATGCGCTATAGCAAAGAAAGTTGCAAAAACAGCCCAAAACAGCATAATTTGGCATGTTGAAAATCTGACCAAAAATCCAAGGCTATAGTAAGGCAAAAAGTCAAAATTCGACACATCCCAAAAACTGTTGAAAACAGCTGAAAACAGCTCAGAATACCCTGCCAAAACACGCCACAGCAAAGAAAGTTGCAAAAACAGCCCAAAACAGCATAATTTGGCATGTTGAAAATCTGACCAAAAATCCAAGGCTATAGTAAGGCAAAATGTCAAAATTGGACACGTCCCAAAAATGGTTGAAAGCAGCTGAAAACAGCTTAGAATACCCTTCTGAAATGCGCTATAGCAAAGAAAGTTGCAAAAACAGCCCAAAACAGCATAATTTGGCATGTCGAAAATCTGACCAAAAATCCAAGGCTATAGTAAGGCAAAAAGTCAAAATTGGACACATCCCAAAAACTGTTGAAAACAGCTGAAAACAGCTTAGAATAGCCTGCCAAGAATGCACTATAGCAAAGAAAGTTGCAAAAACAGCCAGAAACAGCATAATTTGGCATGTCGAAAATCTGACCAAAAATCCAAGACTATAGTAAGGCAAAAAGTCAAAATTAAATTTGACACGTCCCAAAAACTGTTGAAAACAGCTGAAAACAGCTTAGAATACCCTTCTGAAATGCGCTATAGCAAAGAAAGTTGCAAAAACAGCCCAAAACAGCATAATTTGGCATGTCGAAAATCTGACCAAAAATCCAAGACTATAGTAAGGCAAAAAGTCAAAATTGGACACATCCCAAAAACTGTTGAAAACAGCTGAAAACAACTCAGAATAGCCTGCCAAGACATGCCATAGCAAAGAAATTTGCAAAAAAAAGCCCAAAACAGCATAATTTGGCATGTCGAAAATCTGACCAAAAATCCAAGGCTATAGTAAGGCAAAAAGTCAAAATTAAATTTGACACGTCCCAAAAACTGTTGAAAACAGCTGAAAACAGCTTAGAATACCCTGCCAAAACGCACCATAGCAAAGAAATTTGCAAAAAAAAAGCCCAAAACAGCATAATTTGGCATGTCAAAAGAAATCGGACCAAAAATCCAAGGCTATAGTAAGGCAAAAAGTCAAAATTTGACACGTCCCAAAAACTGTTGAAAGCAGCTGAAAACAGCTTGAATACCCTTTCAAAATGCACTATAGCAAAGAAAGTTGCAAAAGAGCCCAAAACAGCAAAATTTGGCATGTTGAAAATCTGACCAAAAATCCAAGGCTATAGTAAGGCAAAAGTCAAAATTTGGACACGTCCCAAAAACGGTTGAAAGCAGCTGAAAAACAGCTCAGATACCCCTTCCAAAATGCGCTATAGCAAAGAAAGTTGCAAAAGTAGCCAAAAACAGCAAAATTTGGCATGTTGAACATCTGACCAAAAATCCAAGGCTATAGTAAGGCAAAAAGTCAAAATTTGACACGTCCCAAAAATGGTTGAAAGCAGCTGAAAACAGCTTAGAATACCCTTCCAAAATGCGCTATAGCAAAGAAAGTTGCAAAAAGAGGCAAAAACAGCAAAATTTGGCATGTTGAAAATCTGACCAAAAATCCAAGGCTATAGTAAGGCAAAAAGTCAAAATTGGACACGTCCCAAAAATGGTTGAAAGCAGCTGAAAACAGCTTAGAATACCCTTCCGAAATGCGCTATAGCAAAGAAAGTTGCAAAAACAGCCCAAAACAGCATAATTTGGCATGTTGAAAATCTGACCAAAAATCCAAGACTATAGTAAGGCAAAAAGTCAAAATTTGACACGTCCCAAAAACTGTTGAAAACAGCTGAAAACAGCTTAGAATAGCCTGCCAAAACGCACCACAGCAAAGAAAGTTGCAAAAACAGCCCAAAACAGCATAATTTGGCATGTCGAAAATCTGACCAAAAATCCAAGGCTATAGTAAGGCAAAAAGTCAAAATTGGACACGTCCCAAAAATGGTTGAAAGCAGCTGAAAACAGCTTAGAATACCCTTCCGAAATGCGCTATAGCAAAGAAAGTTGCAAAAACAGCCCAAAACAGCATAATTTGGCATGTGGAAAATCTGACCAAAAATCCAAGACTATAGTAAGGCAAAAAGTCAAAATTTGACACGTCCCAAAAACTGTTGAAAACAGCTGAAAACAGCTTAGAATAGCCTGCCAAGACACGCTATAGCAAAGAAAGTTGCAAAAATAGCCAGAAACAGCATAATTTGGCATGTGGAAAATCTGACCAAAAATCCAAGACTATAGTAAGGCAAAAAGTCAAAATTTGACACGTCCCAAAAACTGTTGAAAACAGCTGAAAACAGCTTAGAATAGCCTGCCAAAACGCACCACAGCAAAGAAAGTTGCAATAACAGCCCAAAACAGCATAATTTGGCATGTCGAAAATCTGACCAACAATGTCAAAATTTGACAATTCTCAAAAAAAGCTTGAAACAGCTGAGAATAGTGTTAGTATATATTTGTATGATTATGCAGCCTCCATAATTAGTTTTTGACTCTAAGTCTACCTCAAGGGATGACCTCCCTATGTATGACAAAGTCTTTGTGCCTGTAAGTTAAGCTTGATCATGGATACCTGAGCTGGACCAGTGTCATTAAATTAAGCAACACAAATACATGTCTCATTTCTCAAAAGAAGTCTAGTACCTCACGTATTAGTAATTGATACCTACCATCTACGTCACAGCATTGTATAAATACTACTGCCTTTCTATGTAATCAGTGTCAGCCAGCTTTCTATGTTCTGTTTCAGTTCTTGTGAGTTTTATCTTGTCTCTGTCTGTGCTGACCCAAACACTTGTCTTTGTTGGACTTGTCATCATTTGTAGTCTTCATTTTAGTTTATTATTGTACTCATCTTCATTTCTGTTGCACACCTTTATTGCACTCATGTTGATTGTGATTGTAATTGTAATTGTATAATCATGCTTTTACTCATAATAAACATGTACTGATTGAAAGTTCAACATGTGTCTCTATCCTTCAGAAGTCCTCACAGAAAACTCATACTATCATTTTAAAATTTTGAATGTCCCAAAAACTGTTGAAAACAGCTGGAAACAGCCTGGAATAGCCTACCAAGGCGCACTGTAGAGAAGAAGGTTGCAAAAAGAGCCCAAAACAGCATAATTTGGCATGTCGAAAATCTGACCAAAAATCCAAGGCTATAGTAAGGCAAAAATGTCAAAATCTGACACGTCCCAAAAATGGTTGAAAATACCTGGAAACAGCTTAGAATAGCCTGCCGAGACGTGCCATAGCAAAGAAAGTTGCAAAAACAGCCCAAAACAGCATAATTTGGCATGTCGAAAATCTGACCAAACATCCAAGACTATAGTAAGGCAAAATGTCAAAATTTGACACGTCCCAAAAACTGTTGAAAACAGCTGAAAACAGCTTAGAATAGCCTGCCAAAACACGCTATAGCAAAGAAAGTTGCAAAAACAGCCCAAAACAGCATAATTTGGCATGTCGAAAATCTGACCAAAAATCCAAGGCTACAGTAAGGCAAAAAGTCAAAATTGGACACATCCCAAAAACTGTTGAAAGCAGCTGAAAACAGCTTAGAATACCCTTCCAAAATGCGCTATAGCAAAGAAAGTTGCAAAAAGAGGCAAAAACAGCAAAATTTGGCATGTTGAAAATCTGACCAAAAATCCAAGGCTATAGTAAGGCAAAAAGTCAAAATTGGACACGTCCCAAAAATGGTTGAAAGCAGCTGAAAACAGCTTAGAATACCCTTCCAAAATGCGCTATAGCAAAGAAAGTTGCAAAAAGAGGCAAAACAGCAAAATTTGGCATGTTGAAAATCTGACCAAAAATCCAAGGCTATAGTAAGGCAAAAAGTCAAAATTGGACACGTCCCAAAAATGGTTGAAAGCAGCTGAAAACAGCTTAGAATACCCTTCCGAAATGCGCTATAGCAAAGAAAGTTGCAAAAACAGCCCAAAACAGCATAATTTGGCATGTGGAAAATCTGACCAAAAATCCAAGACTATAGTAAGGCAAAAAGTCAAAATTTGACACGTCCCAAAAACTGTTGAAAACAGCTGAAAACAGCTTAGAATAGCCTGCCAAAACGCACCACAGCAAAGAAAGTTGCAAAAACAGCCCAAAACAGCATAATTTGGCATGTCGAAAATCTGACCAAAAATCCAAGGCTATAGTAAGGCAAAAAGTCAAAATTGGACACATCCCAAAAACTGTTGAAAGCAGCTGAAAACAGCTTAGAATACCCTTCCAAAATGCGCTATAGCAAAGAAAGTTGCAAAAAGAGGCAAAAACAGCAAAATTTGGCATGTTGAAAATCTGACCAAAAATCCAAGGCTATAGTAAGGCAAAAAGTCAAAATTGGACACGTCCCAAAAATGGTTGAAAGCAGCTGAAAACAGCTTAGAATACCCTTCCAAAATGCGCTATAGCAAAGAAAGTTGCAAAAAGAGGCAAAAACAGCAAAATTTGGCATGTTGAAAATCTGACCAAAAATCCAAGGCTATAGTAAGGCAAAAAGTCAAAATTGGACACGTCCCAAAAATGGTTGAAAGCAGCTGAAAACAGCTTAGAATACCCTTCCAAAATGCGCTATAGCAAAGAAAGTTGCAAAAAGAGGCAAAAACAGCATAATTTGGCATGTCGAAAATCTGACCAAAAATCCAAGGCTATAGTAAGGCAAAAAGTCAAAATTGGACACGTCCCAAAAATGGTTGAAAGCAGCTGAAAACAGCTTAGAATACCCTTCCGAAATGCGCTATAGCAAAGAAAGTTGCAAAAACAGCCCAAAACAGCATAATTTGGCATGTGGAAAATCTGACCAAAAATCCAAGACTATAGTAAGGCAAAAAGTCAAAATTTGACACGTCCCAAAAACTGTTGAAAACAGCTGAAAACAGCTTAGAATAGCCTGCCAAAACGCACCACAGCAAAGAAAGTTGCAAAAACAGCCCAAAACAGCATAATTTGGCATGTCGAAAATCTGACCAAAAATCCAAGGCTATAGTAAGGCAAAAAGTCAAAATTTGACACATCCCAAAAACTGTTGAAAGCAGCTGAAAACAGCTTAGAATACCCTTCCAAAATGCGCTATAGCAAAGAAAGTTGCAAAAAGAGGCAAAAACAGCAAAATTTGGCATGTTGAAAATCTGACCAAAAATGCAAGGCTATAGTAAGGCAAAAAGTCAAAATTGGACACGTCCCAAAAATGGTTGAAAGCAGCTGGAAACAGCTTAGAATACCCTTCCGAAATGCGCTATAGCAAAGAAAGTTGCAAAAACAGACAAAAACGGCAAAATTTGGCATGTTGAAAATCTGACCAAAAATCCAGGCTATAGCAAGGCAAAAAGTCAAAATTGGACACATCCCAAAAACTGTTGAAAACAGCTGAAAACAGCTTAGAATACCCTTCCGAAATGCGCTATAGCAAAGAAAGTTGCAAAAACAGCCCAAAACAGCATAATTTGGCATGTGGAAAATCTGACCAAAAATCCAAGACTATAGTAAGGCAAAATGTCAAAATTTGACATGTCCCAAAAATGGCTGAAAGCAGCTAAAAACAGCTTAGAATACCCTGCCAAAATGCGCTATAGCAAAGAAAGTTGCAAAAAGAGGCAAAAACAGCAAAATTTGGCATGTTGAAAATCTGACCAAAAATCCAAGGCTATAGTAAGGCAAAAAGTCAAAATTGGACACATCCCAAAAACTGTTGAAAACAGCTGAAAACAGCTTAGAATACCCTTCCGAAATGCGCTATAGCAAAGAAAGTTGCAAAAACAGCCCAAAACAGCATAATTTGGCATGTCGAAAATCTGACCAAAAATCCAAGACTATAGTAAGGCAAAATGTCAAAATTTGACATGTCCCAAAAATGGCTGAAAGCAGCTAGAAACAGCTTAGAATACCCTGCCAAAATGCGCTATAGCAAAGAAAGTTGCAAAAAGAGGCAAAAACAGCAAAATTTGGCATGTTGAAAATCTGACCAAAAATCCAAGGCTATAGTAAGGCAAAAAGTCAAAATTGGACACATCCCAAAAACTGTTGAAAACAGCTGAAAACAGCTTAGAATACCCTTCCGAAATGCGCTATAGCAAAGAAAGTTGCAAAAACAGCCCAAAACAGCATAATTTGGCATGTCGAAAATTTGACCAAAAATCCAAGACTATAGTAAGGCAAAAAGTCAAAATTGGACACGTCCCAAACACTGTTGAAAACAGCTGAAAACAGCTTAGAATAGCCTGCCAAGACACGCTATAGCAAAGAAAGTTGCAAAAACAGCCAGAAACAGCATAATTTGGCATGTGGAAAATCTGACCAAAAATCCAAGGCTATAGTAAGGCAAAAAGTCAAAATTGGACACGTCCCAAAAATGGTTGAAAGCAGCTGAAAACAGCTTAGAATACCCTTCCGAAATGCGCTATAGCAAAGAAAGTTGCAAAAAGAGGCAAAAACAGCAAAATTTGGCATGTTGAAAATCTGACCAAAAATCCAAGGCTATAGTAAGGCAAAAAGTCAAAATTGGACACGTCCCAAAAATGGTTGAAAGCAGCTGAAAACAGCTTAGAATACCCTTCCGAAATGCACTATAGCAAAGAAAGTTACAAAAACAGCCCAAAACAGCATAATTTGGCATGTGGAAAATCTGACCAAAAATCCAAGACTATAGTAAGGCAAAAATGTCAAAATTTGACACGTCCCAAAAACTGTTGAAAGCAGCTGAAAACAGCTTAGAATACCCTTCCGAAATGCGCTATAGCAAAGAAAGTTGCAAAAACAGCCCAAAACAGCATAATTTGGCATGTGGAAAATCTGACCAAAAATCCAAGACTATAGTAAGGCAAAAATGTCAAAATTGGACACATCCCAAAAACTGTTGAAAACAGCTGAAAACAACTCAGAATAGCCTGCCAAAACGCACCATAGCAAAGAAATTTGCAAAAAAAAGCCCAAAACAGCATAATTTGGATGTCGAAAATCTGACCAAAAATCCAAGGCTATAGTAAGGCAAAAAGTCAAAATTTGACACGTCCCAAAAACTGTTGAAAGCAGCTGAAAACAGCTTAGAATACCCTTCCAAAATGCGCTATAGCAAAGAAAGTTGCAAAAAGAGGCAAAAACAGCTAAATTTGGCATGTTGAAAATCTGACCAAAAATCCAAGGCTATAGTAAGGCAAAAAGTCAAAATTGGACACGTCCCAAAAATGGTTGAAAGCAGCTGAAAACAGCTTAGAATACCCTTCCAAAATGCGCTATAGCAAAGAAAGTTGCAAAAAGAGGCAAAAACAGCAAAATTTGGCATGTTGAAAATCTGACCAAAAATCCAAGGCTATAGTAAGGCAAAAAGTCAAAATTGGACACGTCCCAAAAATGGTTGAAAGCAGCTGAAAACAGCTTAGAATACCCTTCCAAAATGCGCTATAGCAAAGAAAGTTGCAAAAAGAGGCAAAAACAGCAAAATTTGGCATGTTGAAAATCTGACCAAAAATCCAAGGCTATAGTAAGGCAAAAAGTCAAAATTGGACACGTCCCAAAAATGGTTGAAAGCAGCTGAAAACAGCTTAGAATACCCTTCCGAAATGCGCTATAGCAAAGAAAGTTGCAAAAACAGCCCAAAACAGCATAATTTGGCATGTGGAAAATCTGACCAAAAATCCAAGACTATAGTAAGGCAAAAAGTCAAAATTTGACACGTCCCAAAAACTGTTGAAAACAGCTGAAAACAGCTTAGAATAGCCTGCCAAAACGCACCACAGCAAAGAAAGTTGCAAAAACAGCCCAAAACAGCATAATTTGGCATGTCGAAAATCTGACCAAAAATCCAAGGCTATAGTAAGACAAAAAGTCAAAATTGGACACATCCCAAAAACTGTTGAAAGCAGCTGAAAACAGCTTAGAATACCCTTCCAAAATGCGCTATAGCAAAGAAAGTTGCAAAAAGAGGCAAAAACAGCAAAATTTGGCATGTTGAAAATCTGACCAAAAATCCAAGGCTATAGTAAGGCAAAAAGTCAAAATTGGACACGTCCCAAAAATGGTTGAAAGCAGCTGAAAACAGCTTTGAATACCCTTCCGAAATGCGCTATAGCAAAGAAAGTTGCAAAAACAGCCCAAAACAGCATAATTTGGCATGTGGAAAATCTGACCAAAAATCCAAGACTATAGTAAGGCAAAAAGTCAAAATTTGACACGTCCCAAAAACTGTTGAAAACAGCTGAAAACAGCTTAGAATAGCCTGCCAAGACACGCTATAGCAAAGAAAGTTGCAAAAACAGCCAGAAACAGCATAATTTGGCATGTGGAAAATCTGACCAAAAATCCAAGACTATAGTAAGGCAAAAAGTCAAAATTTGACACGTCCCAAAAACTGTTGAAAACAGCTGAAAACAGCTTAGAATAGCCTGCCAAAACGCACCACAGCAAAGAAAGTTGCAATAACAGCCCAAAACAGCATAATTTGGCATGTCGAAAATCTGACCAACAATGTCAAAATTTGACAATTCTCAAAAAAAGCTTGAAACAGCTGAGAATAGTGTTAGTATATATTTGTATGATTACGCAGCCTCCATAATTAGTTTTTGACTCTAAGTCTACCTCAAGGGATGACCTCCCTATGTATGACAAAGTCTTTGTGCCTGTAAGTTAAGCTTGATCATGGATACCTGAGCTGGACCAGTGTCATTAAATTAAGCAACACAAATACATGTCTCATTTCTCAAAAGAAGTCTAGTACCTCACGTATTAGTAATTGATACCTACCATCTACGTCACAGCATTGTATAAATACTACTGCCTTTCTATGTAATCAGTGTCAGCCAGCTTTCTATGTTCTGTTTCAGTTCTTGTGAGTTTTATCTTGTCTCTGTCTGTGCTGACCCAAACACTTGTCTTTGTTGGACTTGTCATCATTTGTAGTCTTCATTTTAGTTTATTATTGTACTCATCTTCATTTCTGTTGCACTCCTTTATTGCACTCATGTTGATTGTGATTGTAATTGTAATTGTATAATCATGCTTTTACTCATAATAAACATGTACTGATTGAAAGTTCAACATGTGTCTCTATCGTTCAAAAGTCCTCACAGAAAACTCATACTATCATTTTAAAATTTTGAATGTCCCAAAAACTGTTGAAAACAGCTGGAAACAGCCTGGAATAGCCTACCAAGGCGCACTGTAGAGAAGAAAGTTGCAAAAAGAGCCCAAAACAGCATAATTTGGCATGTCGAAAATCTGACCAAAAATCCAAGGCTATAGTAAGGCAAAAATGTCAAAATCTGACACGTCCCAAAAATGGTTGAAAATACCTGGAAACAGCTTAGAATAGCCTGCCGAGACGTGCCATAGCAAAGAAAGTTGCAAAAACAGCCCAAAACAGCATAATTTGGCATGTCGAAAATCTGACCAAACATCCAAGACTATAGTAAGGCAAAATGTCAAAATTTGACACGTCCCAAAAATGGTTGAAAGCAGCTGGAAACAGCTTAGAATACCCTACCAAAATGCGCCATAGCAAAGAAAGTTGCAAAATGAGCCCAAAATAACATAATTTGGCATGTCGAAAATCTGACCAAAAATCCAAGACTATAGTAAGGCAAAATGTCAAAATTTGACACGTCCCAAAAACTGTTGAAAACAGCTGAAAACAGCTTAGAATAGCCTGCCAAAACACGCTATAGCAAAGAAAGTTGCAAAAACAGCCCAAAACAGCATAATTTGGCATGTCGAAAATCTGACCAAAAATCCAAGACTATAGTAAGGAAAAAATGTCAAAATTTGACACATCCCAAAAACTGTTGAAAACAGCTGAAAACAACTTAGAATAGCCTGCCAATATGCGCTATAGCAAAGAAAGTTGCAAAAACAGACAAAAACGGCATAATTTGGCATGTCGAAAATCTGACCAAAAATCCAAGACTATAGTAAGGCAAAATGTCAAAATTTGACACATCCCAAAAACTGTTGAAAACAGCTGAAAACAACTTAGAATAGCCTGCCAATATGCGCTATAGCAAAGAAAGTTGCAAAAAGAGACAAAAACGGCATAATTTGGCATGTCGAAAATCTGACCAAAAATCCAAGACTATAGTAAGGCAAAATGTCAAAATTTGACACATCCCAAAAATGGTTGAAAATAGTTGGAAACAGCTTAGAATAGCCTGCCGAGACGCGCCATAGCAAAGAAAGTTGCAATAACAGCCCAAAACAGCATAATTTGGCATGTCGAAAATCTGACCAAAAATCCAAGACTATAGTAAGGCAAAATGTCAAAATTGGACACGTCCCAAAAATGGTTGAAAATAGTTGGAAACAGCTTAGAATAGCCTGCCGAGACGCGCCATAGCAAAGAAAGTTGCAATAACAGCCCAAAACAGCATAATTTGGCATGTCGAAAATCTGACCAAAAATCCAAGACTATAGTAAGGCAAAATGTCAAAATTTGACACGTCCCAAAAATGGTTGAAAGTAGCTGAAAACAGCTTAGAATAGCCTTCCAAATTGTGCAATAGCAAAGAAAGTTGCAAAAACAGACAAAAACGGCATAATATGGCATGTCGAAAATCTGACCAAAAATCCAAGACTATAGTAAGGCAAAATGTCAAAATTTGACATGTCCCAAAAATGGTTGAAAGCAGCTGGAAACAGCTTAGAATAGCCTGCCAAAACACGCCATAGCAAAGAAAGTTGCAAAATTAGCCCAAAATAGCATAATTTGGCATGTGGAAAATCTGACCATAAATCCAAGACTATAGTAAGGCAAAATGTCAAAATTTGACACATCCCAAAAACTGCTGAAAACAGCTGAAAACAACTTAGAATAGCCTGCCAATATGCGCTATAGCAAAGAAAGTTGCAAAAAGAGACAAAAACGGCATAATTTGGCATGTCGAAAATCTGACCAAAAATCCAAGACTATAGTAAGGCAAAATGTCAAAATTTGACACGTCCCAAAAATGGTTGAAAAGAGTTGGAAACAGCTTAGAATAGCCTGCCGAGACGCGCCATAGCAAAGAAAGTTGCAATAACAGCCCAAAACAGCATAATTTGGCATGTCGAAAATCTGACCAAAAATCCAAGACTATAGTAAGGCAAAATGTCAAAATTTGACACATCCCAAAAACTGTTGAAAACAGCTGAAAACAACTTAGAATAGCCTGCCAATATGCGCTATATCAAAGAAAGTTGCAAAAACAGACAAAAACGGCATAATTTGGCATGTCGAAAATCTGACCAAAAATCCAAGACTATAGTAAGGCAAAAATGTCAAAATTTGACACGTCCCAAAAACTGTTGAGAACACATGGAAACAGCTTAGAATAGCCTGTCAAGACACGCTATAGCAAAGAAAGTTGCAAAAAACAGCCAGAAACAGCATAATTTGGCATGTGGAAAATCTGACCAAAAATCCAAGACTATAGTAAGGCAAAATGTCAAAATTTGACACATCCCAAAAATGGTTGAAAATAGTTGGAAACAGCTTAGAATAGCCTGCCGAGACGCGCCATAGCAAAGAAAGTTGCAATAACAGCCCAAAACAGCATAATTTGGCATGTCGAAAATCTGACCAAAAATCCAAGACTATAGTAAGGCAAAATGTCAAAATTTGACACATCCCAAAAATGGTTGAAAGCAGCTGAAAACAGCTTAGAATACCCTTCCAAATTGGGCTATAGCAAAGAAAGTTGCAAAAAGAGACAAAAACGGCATAATATGGCATGTCGAAAATCTGACCAAAAATCCAAGACTATAGTAAGGCAAAATGCAAAAATTTGACACATCCCAAAAACTGTTGAAAACAGCTGAAAACAACTTAGAATAGCCTGCCAATATGCGCTATATCAAAGAAAGTTGCAAAAACAAACAAAAACGGCATAATTTGGCATGTCGAAAATCTGACCAAAAATCCAAGACTATAGTAAGGCAAAATGTCAAAATTGGACACGTCCCAAAAATGGTTGAAAATAGCTGAAAACAGCTTAGAATAGCCTACCGAGACGCGCCATAGCAAAGAAAGTTGCAATAACAGCCCAAAACAGCATAATTTGGCATGTCGAAAATCTGACCAAAAATCCAAGACTATAGTAAGGCAAAATGTCAAAATTTGACACGTCCCAAAAATGGTTGAAAGTAGCTGAAAACAGCTTAGAATACCCTTCCAAATTGTGCAATAGCAAAGAAAGTTGCAAAAAGAGACAAAAACGGCATAATATGGCATGTCGAAAATCTGACCAAAAATCCAAGACTATAGTAAGGCAAAATGTCAAAATTTGACACATCCCAAAAACTGCTGAAAACAGCTGAAAACAACTTAGAATAGCCTGCCAATATGCGCTATAGCAAAGAAAGTTGCAAAAAGAGACAAATACGGCATAATTTGGCATGTCGAAAATCTGACCAAAAATCCAAGACTATAGTAAGGCAAAATGTCAAAATTTGACACATCCCAAAAATGGTTGAAAAGAGTTGGAAACAGCTTAGAATAGCCTGCCGAGACGCGCCATAGCAAAGAAAGTTGCAATAACAGCCCAAAACAGCATAATTTGGCATGTCAAAAATCTGACCAAAAATCCAAGACTATAGTAAGGCAAAATGTCAAAATTTGACATGTCCCAAAAATGGCTGAAAGCAGCTAAAAACAGCTTAGAATACCCTGCCAAAATGCGCTATAGCAAAGAAAGTTGCAAAAACAGCCAGAAACAGCATAATTTGGCATGTCGAAAATCTGACCAAAAATCCAAGACTATAGTAAGGCAAAATGTCAAAATTTGACACATCCCAAAAACGATTGAAAACAGCTGAAAACAACTTAGAATAGCCTGCCAACACACGCCATAGCAAAGAAAGTTGCAAAATGAGCCCAAAATACCATAATTTGGTATGTCGAAAATCTGACCAAAAATCCAAGACTATAGTAAGGCAAAATGTCAAAATTTGACATGTCCCAAAAATGGTTGAAAGCAGCTGGAAACAGCTTAGAATAGCCTGCCAAAACACGCCATAGCAAAAAAAGTTGCAAAATTAGCCCAAAATAGCATAATTTGCCATGTGGAAAATCTGACCATAAATCCAAGACTATAGTAAGGCAAAAATGTCAAAATTTGACACATCCCAAAAACTGCTGAAAACAGCTGAAAACAACTTAGAATAGCCTGCCAATATGCGCTATAGCAAAGAAAGTTGCAAAAAGAGACAAAAACGGCATAATTTGGCATGTCGAAAATCTGACCAAAAATCCAAGACTATAGTAAGGCAAAATGTCAAAATTTGACACATCCCAAAAATGGTTGAAAAGAGTTGGAAACAGCTTAGAATAGCCTGCCGAGACGCGCCATAGCAAAGAAAGTTGCAATAACAGCCCAAAACAGCATAATTTGGCATGTCGAAAATCTGACCAAAAATCCAAGACTATAGTAAGGCAAAATGTCAAAATTTGACATGTCCCAAAAATGGCTGAAAGCAGCTAAAAACAGCTTAGAATACCCTGCGAAAACACGCAATAGCAAAGAAAGTTGCAAAAACAGCCAAAAACAGCATAATTTGGCATGTCGAAAATCTGACCAAAAATCCAAGACTATAGTAAGGCAAAAAGTCAAAACTAAATTTGACACGTCCCAAAAACTGTTGAAAACAGCTGAAAACAACTCAGAATAGCCTGCCAAAACGCACCATCGCAAAGAAATTTGCAAAAAAAAGCCCAAAACAACATAATTTGGCATGTCGAAAATCTGACCAAAAATCCAAGACTATAGTAAGGCAAAAAGTCAAAATTTGACACGTCCCAAAAATGGTTGAAAATAGCTGGAAACAGCTTAGAATAGCCTGCCGAGACGCGCCATAGCAAAGAAAGTTGCAATAACAGCCCAAAACAGCATAATTTGGCATGTCGAAAATCTGACCAAAAATCCAAGACTATAGTAAGGCAAAAAGTCAAAATTTTACACATCCCAAAAATGGCTGAAAACAGCTGAAAACAACTTAGAATAGCCTGCCAAGACACGCCATAGCAAAGAAAGTTGCAAAATGAGCCCAAAACAGCATAATTTGGCATGTGGAAAATCTGACCAAAAATCCAAGACTATAGTAAGGCAAAATGTCAAAATTTGACATGTCCCAAAAATGGCTGAAAACAGCTGAAAACAACTTAGAATAGCCTGCCAAGACACGCCATAGCAAAGAAAGTTGCAAAATGAGCCCAAAACAGCATAATTTGGCATGTGGAAAATCTGACCAAAAATCCAAGACTATAGTAAGGCAAAATGTCAAAATTTGACACGTCCCAAAAATGGTTGAAAGCAGCTGGAAACAGCTTAGAATACCCTGCCAAAACGCGTAATAGCAAAGAAAGTTGCAAAAACAGCTAAAAACAGCATAATTTGGCATGTGGAAAATCTGACCAAAAATCCAAGACTATAGTAAGGCAAAATGTCAAAATTTGACACGTCCCAAAAATGGCTGAAAGCAGCTAAAAACAGCTTAGAATAGCCTGCCAAAATGCGCAATAGCAAAGAAAGTTGATAAAACAGCCAAAAACAGCATAATTTGGCATGTCGAAAATCTGACCAAAAATCCAAGACTATAGTAAGGCAAAATGTCAAAATTTTACACATCCCAAAAACGATTGAAAACAGCTGAAAACAACTTAGAATAAACTGCCAAGACACGCCATAGCAAAGAAAGTTGCAAAAACAGCCAAAAAAAGCATAATTTGACATGTCAAAATCTGACCAAAAATCCAAGACTATAGTAAGGCAAAATGTCAAAATTTGACACATCCCAAAAACTGTTGAAAGCAGCTAAAAAGCGGCTTAGAATACCCTGCCAAAATGCGCCATAGCAAAGAAACTTGCAAAAACAGCCCAAAACAGCATAATTTGGCATGTCGAAAACAGCATAAGGCAAAATGTCAAAATTTGACATGTCCCAAAAATGGTTGAAAGCAGCTGGAAACAGCTTAGAATATCCTTCCAAATTGGGCAATAGCAAAGAAAGTTGCAAAAACAGCCAGAAACAGCATAATTTGGCATGTGGAAAATCTGACCAAAAATCCAAGACTATAGTAAGGCAAAATGTCAAAATTTGACACATCCCAAAAACTGTTGAAAACAGCTGGAAACAGCTTAGAATACTCTACCAAAATGCGCCATAGCAAAGAAAGTTGCAAAATGAGCCCAAAACAGCATAATTTGGCATGTCGAAAATCTGACCAAAAATCCAAGACTATAGTAAGGCAAAATGTCAAAATTTGACACGTCCCAAAAATGGCTGAAAGCAGCTAAAAACAGCTTAGAATACCCTGCCAAAATGCGCTATAGCAAAGAAAGTTGCAAAAACAGCCAAAAACAGCATAATTTGGCATGTCGAAAATCTGACCAAAAATCCAAGACTATAGTAAGGCAAAATGTCAAAATTTGACATGTCCCAAAAATGGTTGAAAGCAGCTGGAAACAGCTTAGAATACCCTGCCAAAACGCGCAATAGCAAAGAAAGTTGCAAAAACAGCCAGAAACAGCATAATTTGGCATGTGGAAAATCTGACCAAAAATCCAAGACTATAGTAAGGCAAAAAGTCAAAATTTGACACGTCCTAAAAATGGTTGAAAACAGCTTAGAATATCCTGCCAAAACGCACTATAGCAAAGAAAGTTGCAAAAACAGCCCAAAACAGCATAATTTGGCATGTCGAAAATCTGACCAAAAATCCAAGACTATAGTAAGGCAAAAATGTCAAAATTTGACACGTCCCAAAAACTGTTTGAAACAGTTGGACACAGCGTAGAATATCCTGCCAAAATGCACCATAGCAAAGAAAGTTGCAAAAACAGCCCAAAACAGCATAATCTGGCATGTCGAAAATCTGACCAAACATCCAAGGCAAAAATGTCAAAATTTGACACATCCCAAAAACTGTTGAAAATAGCTGGAAACAGCCTCAAATAGCTTGCCAAGACACACCATAGGAAACAAAGTTGAAAAGCAGGTGATTTTTGGCGGTTTTCCGCCATTTTCAGATGCTTTTGCTTTTATTCTTTAGTATGGTGAATGTATAATAATAATAAGTAGTATAATTTTTCATTTTGACAAAATGCTTCTGGTCTCTTGCAGTCGAGACAGAATCAAACATGAATTAGAACTTCAATAACTGCAGTAAAACTTTGAAAAAAAGGGAAGCATCTAATGTAAGTGGAAGAAATGCAACTTCAAAGCAGGATAAGAAAGGTTTCTGTCCACAGATTTGTTTTCTTCATCTCCTGACTCACATATGCTTTTCAGATGCTTGTTGTGCTGCCAAAAGTATGACCAAAAAGTCCCAGAAACCCTTCAAACTGATAATTTCATTTAGTGAATTGACTCAGAACAATAAGCAATAACACACAGAGGCAGTTTGACATTTAATTTTCTGCAGGTAGGTGGTACATTCTGTGGTTTAGGTCTTGATGGATTTTACAACAATATAGAAAAAAAATGTGTCGCTGACAAAAAAAGACAAAACACAACCTTGTTTTCTCTCCTAATAAAACCCAAAAGGGAAGATTATACATTCACCTGCTGAGGTGAAGGAGAGACTATGTACACTTTCTACATTTGTGGTGTAGAAATACAGCGTTAAGAAGTCGGAAAATCTCTTTACAAATAAAAGAAACATGGATTTCTACCACCGAGAGGCCAGAAACAAACATGTACAGTTTCTAGTTGTTTGGCACTATTTCCCAAACCTAATACATTCCATCTATATGTTTGACATTATGGGTCTTTGGACGATCGGAAAAGCAGTTGAAGGTTTAAGGGTTGCGCTAATGTGGCAAATATCGCCCTCCTGTGGTTAACGGTATGGCAATCCTGTAATATGTTAGTGCTGCTGAAAACAGACATTCATGCCTCCACATTTCTTACAAATAGATCAAATTCAGGTGGAAAACATCTAGACATCCAGAAATGTAGTTAAAATATTTAAAGGTTTTTAGACATATTGCCATTGTTTTATTGTTGTTCGTTGTTTCATTAGTATTTTAAGTACTGCTTCACATTGAAATATGGGCACTGAGAAGCTTTTGAAACAGCCAGAGGTTCCCAAGGTAATTGATAAGATATGAGCGGGGGAAAATTGCAAGTTCATTTTTGACGTTGGTCATTTTTTACGTTGGTAAGGTCCAATTTAGTTCAATCATATCAAACTATATTCCTTCAGCAGAGAAAATTGTAAATTAATTTTTTTTCTGAGCTCTTATATCACTTTCCTGGCCTTTTTTTCATTCGGGAATAAAGTTTTGCTTGAGAAAATGGAGTCTTTTTTTTTCTTAGTTGTTTTTTCTCTGAAATACCAAATCATTTTATATTGCAGTCTCATAATATATGATATATATAATATATAATATAATATATATATATATATATATATATATATATATATATATAATACATAATATAATATATATATATATATATTAACTTTCTCACACCGCTGTGTAAAAACGTTTTTGCATTTCTATGCAGGTTTTTTTTGTGCACAGTTTAAAATTGACAGAATAAAAACAGGTTTGTTTAATCAGATCTATTAGGAGCTCTCCAAAAAATGTTAATATACCATTTGAAATTATAACTTGAATATTGACATGGATGCTATTTACGAAAACATTTTATCGCAGTGAATCACATATGATAAGAATGCAGCTTCTCATCTCTAAGAAATAAAATAAAAATTTGAGGTTGAAAGGAAAAATTTCAAGTCTGCATGCACATGCACATTTAAGTGAGAGGTCACAAGAAGACACCGTTTTATTTTAAGAAGCCTCGAGAGGCAAGGTGATTTTTATTTATTTCTTTATTTTGTGGGCAATGTTGGCTGAAACCTGAGAACCTCTGACCGAGACTTAATTATGCAATATATGCAACTTTTAGTTGATTGTTAAGTGTCATTCCTCGGTTGGGAAATACAGACGTGGAGCATTGAGCCAAAACGCTGGTATCTGATGTCTCGGGAACAACACTCGAATATCAACTAAAAGTTGTATAATGTCTTTAAAAAACACAAACTTATCAACGAACTGTGGCCGATCTTTAATCTTTTGACCTAATTGCAAAACACCACATCAGTGCGTCGTGGATTGTGCCGATGTTCGTGTGTCCCGCAGTCCAGCTGGTGAACATCTGTGTGTTTGTGTGATTGATTACAGATTCCAAATCTATCAGCGTGTTTCCATCAAAACCGCCGTGTCAAATTCTTTGTCTGGATCCTCCAAAGATCCATATTTCTAGAGTGGATATGTCTTATCACCGTGCTCCCAAAAATACATTAAAGCAACACAGACCTCTTTTGAGTAAAACATACTGTATGTACTGAACTGTATATTTAGGTTTAATTGAACGGCATACAACATGTATTTTATTTAACACTTTCTCAGCATTTGAGGGAAAATTTAAGTTTTAGGTTTTGAGAGTTGAGAGTTGTCTGCATGCCCCCGATTTAGTCTCAACTGCCTTGTTTGTGGAGGACGAGCAAATGTACATAAGTGTCAAAAAACAGATACATGCCCATCAGTTGATAAGATACTAATAAAAGATTCATTCTTAAAAAAGTCATTTATCAAGCAAAAATGCCAAATCAGTTTTCCAGCTGCTAAAGCTGTTGCGAACGGTGGGGGGTGGGGTGGGGGGCACTGACAAAAACATTCTGAAAAGCTTGGATTAAAAAATACCTAAATAGATTAATTGATAATAAAAATAATTGATTCTTGCACTCAAACATGCACTTTGTCAGTAAGCAGTGATGTGGTGGTTTGCAGGTCACCAAATTTGAATAATGTATTTCAATGTGAGCAATAAAACTGCACATTGAGACGTACATAGACAAATTTAATTGATTAGAGTTTGGCTTTGAAATCTATATTTGTTTTTTTGTAATTTATGTTTTGTTCTACAGAGACATCGTCGGGTGTTTTGAATTCTAGCTGAATGTTAGCTGAAATGTAGATTACGTTTACGGTGAATGTAGCTTATTGCAGGTTACAGCAAAACAACAAAAACTAAAGAGTTAATATAGATTAGGAAGTGCTGGTAGAGTCCATGCAGTTACATGCAGTTCTATGTAGTAAAGACAAGGAAGGGTGGTGTGTAAAATTATGAATACATCATGTACACGTTATTTACATCACAATTATTACTGCATCCACTTTCATATAATCTCATAAACAGAGTCCTTTAGTCTCTTCTTCATTCGCTGATGTCCGTGTCTTTTTCGGAGAGAGCTGTGCTTGAAAGTTTGCTTTGTTTCCAACAAATCCAAAATGTCTTCAAAAAAGCTAGTTATTCATGTGCTGTCCTGCATTTCCATCTTCTTATTCTTTGTCCACACCACACATTCATACACATGCTGTGTTCCAGAGATGCCAGAAAAGTGGGAAATTCCAGCTTCCACTGAGGAAAATCTGCAACTGGATGCTGCCTTTAAGTCCATAGTTCAGTAGAAAATTTAGGTTGCAAATACAGGCATGCACGTGCTGCAGTGTTCATTTCACCGGTTTTATAACCTTGGAAATGAACTTTTTATTTTTGATATTATTGGATTTTAAAATCCCGATAAATCAACAGAGTTGCTTCTCTTGCAGAAATTTGGTGATTTTGGGGGGGATTTCTGACTTCTGAAAAAACACACACAAACACATATATTCCTCCTCTTCGTGCCCTTCATCATACCATCGTCTCCGAGCTCGATCCTTTCCCAGTGAAGAAGTCCCAGAAATTAGAGGCCGGTGAGGGTTTGCTCTCCTCCTGCGGCGTCTGTCTCACCCAGATACTGTTCTCTGTCGAGCCACTCAGGCTGGAGCAGCTGCCACTGCTGCCGCCGCCAAGCGTGAAGCTCAGTGCGGAGCCCAGCGGGCCCCTGCTGCGGTCCTGGGAGTCCTGGTCCTGACTGTGGAGTCTGGAGGTGGTGGACAACGAGGGCTGGGCCAGGCTGAGCAGGTTGTGGTGGGAGTGGAACTGACGCATGTGGCGAATGGATTTACCTGCAGGGGCCTCACCTGGAGGATTGACAACAGGACGGGGTTCAAACCAGTGGTGCTGCAAAGGGTGGCCACCCTGGTACAGGCACTGGCCCCCTCTGCCCCGCCAAAATAATCAAAAATAAAATGAACTAAACTATTAAAAATAACTTTGCGGACAGGAAATGTTTGGTTCCTCACTTTCATTGTGTTCTCCTTCAAATTAAAGCTGTTTATTTGTCTTTTTAAGTAAAAAAAGGACAAGCAGCCTTGTTGAAGAAGAGTGAAATTCCTGACATGTAATGAAACATGATGCATTCAAACGGGATTGTTGTGGCACTTAACCCTTTGAATGCATAGAAATGGTTCGACAGTGTGTACACTGTGTTTTTGCTTATTGTGATGTCATTTCTTGGGGTATTTTCAAATATTTCATATTCCTAAAGTCTGTTAAACATAAGCTAAAAGGTTATGTAAGTAAGTCAATTATAATAATAAATCAAATCATTGAAATTGTGTCATCAATAAAAACAAAATACAAAAATCACCAAATTTGACCAAATAAACAAAAACGTATTGATCCAAAAGATTTCTGAATGTAGAAACTTGAACGTAATATTTTTTAATAATTAATGGGGTACTTTATTTATTTCTTAAGAAATTCTCATTTTTAAGACCAGAGTGCTCGTTATGATAGTTTTCGCCGCGTGTTCTGTGCAGTTTTGCACCACACATAAGGTAAAATAATGACATCATCGCGAGCACACATGGTGATGACATGGACGACAGAAGCCTCAGCTTTCTGCAGCAAAAAGACGGAATGTTTTGGACATCATGGTTTTTATTTTGGATTGTTTTGTGTAAGATTATGCAAACAACAACCATCGCTGAGAAATACCTTGACACTCATATTAAAATCGTTTTTTATTGGCCTAGATACTCCAACACCATGATAGAATTCCTGAAATTAATTTATGACTCGGGGGAGCAACTACAATATTTAAGTAGATCCATCTGGCCGCCCTTATAAAACATTTCTGAGTGTGCTACTGATTCAAACCTGCACTTTTCTTGCTTTTACTGCCCTTTTTCATCTGTCTAAAATAGTAATTCATTACCCATAATGGCAGTGGAAAACAATGATGATTTTTTTTTCTATTTGATAAATTCATTTTAAAAAGTCAGATAATTTAATTGTTAAAACAGTCACTGATGTTATTACTCCACTATTTAATTTTTTTTTTCCCTTTACTGTTACAACCACTCCAAGTTTTCAGTCAGTCACAGCTAGGTGGTGCTGTGGTCACATTTATCGTCAAAGCACAACTTCTATATCTGGAGCAGTTGCTTCAGTAAACAAAAAAAAGACCTCAACCACTTTCTGAGGCCTCAGGATTAATCAGTAAAAAGTTTTAATTCTTTATAGTTTTTTTAATGTTATGTAAGCATCTATTTCAAATATATTCATCTTAAAATCAACAACTGTTAACCGAGCCAAGGAACGAAGAAAATTCTGTGAAATGTCTAAAATTTGTCTCCATGTTCCCTGTAATTGAATTGGCTTTTTATTTCCTAACTTAAAAAGGTATAATTGCTATTTCAAATTCCTCTCCATGCTGCCAAAATTATCTACTAATTTGGATATTGTTTAACTCGTTCAAAAGGTTTGATTGAATCGTTGTGTCTCAGAGTTTTTATACAAGTGCTTTTCATCCGTTAGTTTTAAGAACTTTTTTTGGCTAAAAACTTTTTTAAAGTTAAAAAAAAAAAAAAAAAAAAGGATATGAACTTCATAATGTCACCATACCGTATCTGGCTTCTTGACGCTTCCTGTTCTGGTTTAGTTTGAGTACGTTGAGAAAGACCTCGCTGGTCAGGCTGCCCTCACCGCCGCTGCCATCGGGTGGGAAAAGCGGTGATGGAGGCTCCAGTGGGGACAAACTCCCACTGGAGGCTCCCACAGAGTCCAGAGACGCACCTGTATCCCGACGACCCCCCGTCTCACTGCTGCTCTCCACCGTCAGGTGACTGCCACTATATGATGAAAAATAATGAAGCATCAGTAGCTTGTTTAAACCCCAAAAAGTCGCCACAGTTAATCAAGACAATGGATATGATACTCCTAAGGACTTGATTATCAGACTGGTTGTCATGGATACCTGAGTTTTCTACGCAGCAGATAGTCGATGATGTCGGGGTCTGTCTGGATCAGACTCATCAGGACCTCCTGCTGCAGCTCTGCAGAAACCTGCAGGATCACACATAACAAAGGGTATAAAATAAAGCAAAATAAAACAAAAAACCTTTACCTGAATGTAAAAAGGTGCACCCAAAATGATTCACCTTTCACTCATCCAGTCTTCTTTTCCTTTCCATCTTAATGTCATGTTTTGGAAGTTAATTTTAACATAAACAAAATATTTTCTGCTTTACTTTTCCTACCTAATCTTTTCATTTTTCTTTTTTTCACTTGGTCTGTTGTAATATGTTTTGTCCTAAGTATTTGAATGAATGCATACTTCTGATTTTGCTGAATATTTGCAAAAAAGTTTAGCATACAAATATAATAATGTAAAGAAATCTCTTTTAATTGTTACATTTAAAAAAAGTTGTTTAAATTACTTTTCTTCAAAGAACTCTCAATGAAAAGCACCACTACAGTCTTGAAATCCATTTGCATGAAAAGACACCAATAATTTGGTGAACTGACTCTTTAATGCCAATATCTCCTTTGGCACTAGCTCTGTTTATAGACAGTGTTTCTAAAAGACTCCAGAAAAAAATGCAATGACGTCATTTGAAGGCTGAATATGATCGCTGACGCACCGTGAAGAGCCTCTTGTAGTTCTGTATGAGCACCAGCGTCACGCTGATGATCGCCGTGCTGTCCTCGATCCCCATCGCATGAGGACTCACTTCTCCTCCTCTTTCCCTCTGCAGCAGGTTGGGCCCAAAGATCACCGCCAGGTTCGCAGCCGTCATCTTGTTACCGGGAATCTGGATGGAGAGGGGAGGGAAGAGGAGAGGAGGTCATTCTATTTATGTTGAATTAAAATATTGACATATGTACATCTCAGTGGCCGACAGGTGTTTAACAGGACAGACAAGAAAAAAAAATCCAGATTTATTTCATTATGAAATTTAATTTTTGTTTCTGTTCTATGTTTCTCGTGAAATATTAGACTTTTCCACTTTGAGATACAATGAAAATAAAAAAAAAATATTCAAATATAAAACGGCCTGATTAAAAAGATTAAAAGCCAATTAAGTTTTCTTGAAAAATACAAAAACTTTTTTTCAACTAAGTTGTTTTGGAAAAGAATGAGCATTGGAGTATATATAGTATCAAAGTACTAAAATAAGAGTGCTTCATGTTTTAGACAATTTAGACAATTCGTGTAAACCTTGCGTAACTAATCATCAAGCACTGTTTTTTTTTAGACTGTTCATGCCTTTTTCATTTTGTAATTTCCATTTTATATGTATAACATGGAATACTTGTTTTCTGTCATCTATCCAAACACCAAGGCACAATTTTACAAGTGAATACCTACTTGGCAACAGACAAATCTCTGACACAGGAGTGCTTTTTGAAAAACTTTTTGACAAAAGATCCACCTTTTTCGTGTCAATAAATAAAAAAGAAAAGCCAAAATAAATTTTTTTTGTCTACATTGTATATTATTGTTTGTTGCTTGTTTACTAGATTTAGGTTTTCAGACATGAACACGTCTTTTTAAAATGAGACAAATCTTGGATTTTTTTTTTTTTTTTATGTTAAATGGGCTACAAAATGCAAAGCCATGTACGGTTATTAGAGGATTTATTTAATTAACTGATATTTTACTTCAAAGGAGCTTGAGGACTTGCAAGAAGCAAATTAAATACAGAATGGTCAAAAGCAGCATGTGAAGCATGGGCCAAGACACTTGTATTAGCTCCCAGTATGGGTAAAGCTCTTAAGACAGCTGGATCCTACACTTCCCATCATGCAGCTAAACAGCATGTTTTTGTCTGAGCCTCTGTGCCTGATCAAAATTCTGCATTACTACTGGGGTAACTGATGCTCTGGTGTACACTGTATGACATTTGTCTGTCATAGTGTGCAGTCAGTGGCCTACCTCCTCGTCATTTGTCCCTACGCTGTCCTGAGCGAAGCTCTGCACGGTGTGTAACAGGCTGAGGAGTCGCAGCAGGGTGTCACAGTTGCAGGGAGGCAGCAGGTAGAGGAGGTGCTGCAGGTACTGGAGCTGGTCTGCTCCCCTCAGCACTACAGGAAGCACAGAGAGGAGGAGATTCAGTTTGACTCATACAGGTGTTACTGCTGTTTAGTCACTCTGTGTGTGTGTGTGTGTGTGTGTGTGTGTGTGTGTGTGTTTACGGTTGGCATGCAGGAAGGCCGGGTAAAGCTCTCTGGTCAGCAGAGGATCAGGGATGTCTCTGAGGAACTCTTTGAGCAGTGCCGCCACGTCATGGACGCTTTGCTCCTCATCCAGCTGGACGTCCACTCCCATGTCGAAGTCCTCCAGTAGCTGAAGAGCACACGGAGAGGATAAATGTACCAAAATATAACAAGAGGAGACACATGGGAAAAGACATGTAGGTCAAACAAGAGTTGCTTTGCCCCAATGGACACAATTTCTCCAAAACAGGATGTTACACATCGTCGGCTTTTCACATGAAGGTTATGTTTATACTCCAGCACAACAGGAAGCACGCGGCAGTGAATAAAGGGAAGACTCACACAACTTTTTTTTATTAAGAATAATCATCTGGTGTCCAAATATAGGAAGAATAAAATGGGGCAGTTTGAGGGAGTAATAAAATGTTCAAATAAAATGTTTGGGGCAAAAAATAAATACTTAGTTGTGTTTATGTTTTGACGCCAATCCTGAGACAAATCACAGTTTATTCACTGTTTTTTTTTTTTAATGGTTAAAATAACGTAAAAGTGGATATGGATGAACAGAAAATGTCCTCACCTGTCTTACTCTCTTCTTAGAGCTACCGACTCGGAAAATTCCCACAGTCTGAAGACCTGGGGACACAAATGAAGCACCGAATAGTCTCGTCAAGTTTCATGTATATATATATATTTATAATGAATGAATATTTACATGAATGTACTTAAAACAATACATTTGCTTCAAGTTAAAAGAATGTGTTTTATTTGGGGACTCCAAATAGCACAATTAAGATATAGCCCGTGTCTCACCGTAAGTCTCGATGTGATTGCAGCACCTCTCCACCACCCGCGGCACCTGTCTGTAGATGGGGTTGAGGCTAAGCTTGGTCTGGGTCCTCTTCTCCGACGAGCCGCTGCCACCCGGTGATTTTTTCAGCTCCAGCTCGGCCGGGTGCGAGAGCTGCAGCGCCTCCAGCAGGCGAGACTGACTCTCTACGAGGTCGGAGATGGAGTCCACTGACAGACCGCCCTGCAGGTGAGGGAGAGAAAAGTCTAATTGTTACCAAGTATTTTTACTCAGTTATAATATTATGTAATTTCCATTTCATGCTACTTTAGAGTGCCATCTATTTTCATTATATTGGAGAGAAGGCAGACGTCTCTACGGCTGATGTCTCCAACACTCCGCAGCTCACTCCAAAAACAATCTGGACTGATAAATAGCACTACAGGGGAAAGGGAAAATGTGTATTTTTTTATTTGGGGTGAACTGTCCCTTTAACAGTACATTAAGTAACTTTAAACACAGGTATATAAAAAGAAAAGTATTGATTAGTTCAGCTTTAAGTTGAGACAAACAACATGGTCATATAATGCTAGAGTATAGAGAAAGAAAAATAATGAAAAGCACTGATGGGAGAAAATGGAAAGTACATTTTCAGATGGATGTCGTTTAAAAAAGAAGCCAACAGAACAGAGGAATCCATTTCTATCACTTATCCTGACGTTGCCATTCCAATAAATATGAAAAGCTGAAATACCACAGAAATATAAATCACTTGTCAGCAGTCTGCAACTAATCGTTTCTGGAGGAACGTCAGAGTCAAAGGAATTTCCAACAGCACAGTTCAGTCCAGAAACCAAACTGTGGAGTTCAGAAACTTTCAGGATATTTATTGTGTAAAAAGGGTGAAAGTTTGGTCTCTTTTTAAGTCTAAAACTGAGAATCTAAGTATTTTGGAAAACCTGGCCTTATGAAAGTCTGAATAAAGTAAAAATTTAACTTAAATTAACTTTAACTTAACTCAGCATCAATGCAATCTGCTCTTCGATGGCCCATATACAATTAAAATCTTTATCCTTACCATAAAACTCAAACATAGCTACTGTATCCCAGTTTTATACATACAATAATAATTAAGGTATACTAAACAGGGTGCCTTTAGGTTTTTCTTTTCCAAACAAAACATCAATAAATAAAGAAATAAAACACTGCCTTTTCCCAGCTTCTAAAATTGGAATGATTTTTTACTTTCCTTAGTCATACGTAATGCTAAAACAATATCTGTGGTATTTGGACTCTTGATAAGAGCAAATAATAAATTTAAAGATGCCATTTGGGGCCTGGGGATTTCTTTTTAAATGCTGCCTTTTCACTTTTTCCTCTCAATTTACACACCAGAACACAACAAATCAATGTACTTTAAGGTTTCACAGGTGCGATATAATTAATTTATACCTGCTTAGAATTAGTATGTAGTGTTAAATTGGGACACAGTTTAGGTTACCTCCATCAATCCTCTTTTTTAGTCCAAGTAAAGGAGTTCTGGCCTGCTTTATTGCTCTAATCTGAGTGTTTAGGTGGGGAAAAAAATTAAATTATAATAATTTAAAAATGTCCGTAAAGTAACCATCTTTTTCCAGCCATTAATTTCAACCTTCACGCCCTCTGTGTGCGCTATCTGTCACTGCACGGGACGCAGTGACAACGCCACCACATTACTACTGCCTCATCTGTCAGGCTGAAGCTCGCCTGCCAAGTCTGTGTGTGTGTGTGTGTGTGTGTGTGTGTGTGTGTGTGTGTGTGTGTGTGTGTGTGTGTGTGGTCAGATATGTAAACCGTGAGCTGCTACAGTCCAGACAGCTGTAAGAGGGTGAGTCAGAGTCCCATTTAGGTTGAGGCCGATGAGAAAATGTTATCTTTCTCACTCCATTCTCGATATTTTTCTACTAAAAAACCAGTTCTGTTGTATTATTTATCACTGTAGGGAAAAATCTACCAATACAAAGTATTCCACTTGTGCTGAGTATAGGCAGTCATCTAGCCCGTTTCCAATTTAAAGGCATATAGAGGAACTTTTGATGTAAATATGTGTGACATTTTATTATTATTTTATTTGAAAACTTTTTGTCACCACATTATTAGGGAAACCTGTACAATCAGTTGCTATTCAGCAGCTCTGCCATAAATTCTATCTTCAGTAGGTGTATAATGATGAATTTTTATGACATTACTAAAATATAGTATAATGTACAAGTTAATTCACACATTCTGAATATTACTACAAAATATAATAAACAATCAATAATAAAGTAAAGATTAAGTGACCCAGCAATATCTCAAGTTTAAACTTGCACCTAAAAAACATACTAAAACACCCTTTAAGGAGTCAGATATTCAGTTTTTCTGGTAAGTAGCATATTTGCACTTGCAAAAATTAGCATAAGCGCTAGTATCACCACAATTCACTTTAAATGCAATGTGCTAACCAAGCTTGCAGCTGGCGTTTCAGGTTTTCTCCTCCATCTCGTCCAAATATCAATGTCACTTCTAGCTCCAAACCCACGATGGTGACGACCAAAATGCCAAACCTGACACGTCAGAGTGACAGTCCACAGTGTCATAGTTGCTAGGTCTATCTATTTTTAGTTGTATATGCTGTGGTGTTGCTACTTTTACTGATGTAAAAAATGCCCTTCCACTACTGTTGCAAGTTTAATATATTTGGGTTTTGGAGTGTTGTCTAAAAAAAACAAGCAATTTGTCGCATTTTTCATTATTTTGATTATCTTTTTTTAATGATCAGTAATTAAAAATGCAGGTAATCATCAATTGCAGCTCTTTAATATATTTGCACATTATTATTTCTGTCTGTCTTCTGCCAGATATTCACGTATCCATTCAGGCAGCACTGTGTGTGTGGTGTTTACCTCGGTGACTGATTCTAAGGAGCTGCACTTGATAGCTGGTTCGGGTTCGATTACGTTGCCCCGCGGCTGTAATGATACTCATTATGGGCTTAACATAACGACTGTTTCCAGATCAGTGTGGAGAGGATTACAGGGTGTGACGGCCTCAAGCAGAGAGCGTTCACAAACACACACAGCAACAACACAGCAACAACACAGCATTTTTTGTACAAACGCGCGCCTGTGGAAACAAACAAGGATTTGGTGTGAAAATGTTTACAGCTGGAGATGCAGGCGGAGATTAACGAGCTGCACTGAGGCGGCCTTTATTATAGGACACGCAGAAGCGCTATTCTCACCCCAGATGACACTAAACCTGGGAGAAAAACACCTGCACTGCCAGTTTTCACTTCACCATTAATCAAAACTTTCTTCCCTCGGGTTACTGATTCAAAACAGTCTGAAAACACAAAAAAACAAACACCCACTACTTGATTCAATGTGGAATTTGGCAAAGCAAGGAATAAAATTTAAGACTGCAATATTGCACTTGGAGCAAGAAGAGAAGTAAAACTAAATGTCGAGGTCAATGTTCCTTATCAGTCAGTCAGTGTTAACTATTATTATTAAATGGTGGTAAAGACACAGAAACAAGTGGTATAAACACATATTCATGTAGATTTAAATCTTATAAAAACCTCTAAAAACCGTCTAAAACCCTCTAAATTAAATAAATTTACACTTTTTAAACACCCAAATACATAAAACTTTTTAAAGCATGTATAGCTTTTTACTCCACTTTATCTGACAACTAATAGCTATTAGCATACACCTAATAGGCTTATTATCATGATGGTTTAATTACTACAAAAATGTCAAAATTATTCTAACATTTCAGTGCAATGGTATCTTAACACTATGAAGTATAAATACTTTTACGTTTAATAAATATGTTAATTTCCTACCTGAAAGTTATATTTTTTCATTTGAAGTTGAATTATACTGTTTATGGAGGACCTATAGGGACAAAATATGTATATGTTTTTAAACATGAAATTATAATAAAAAGGCACAAGAGCAGCATAAATAAAGATAACAGTTATTGATTTTTCATTGCTTTTTTGGCAACTTTCTCTCAAATTCACACCATATCTATCTCTGTGTGCTTTATGTCTCAGTAGCCTTTGTATATGTATGTGGGTATTCCACTCACTCACCCTCCTCTGTCCTCGGCCGGTGTTATCCAGAAACGTGGGTGAAAGTGGTTTATTCTGGGTCTCAAAAATGGGCGCCGGTGCCACAGAGTTTGCAGACGGCGAGCTGGGACCGCCTCCTGTGATGGATGAGGAGCTGACCAACGGCTTGTTCCCGTTGAAGAACTGCTTCTTCTCTGCCCTGAAGCGCAGGATGCTGGCCTCCAGGTCCAGACAGTCTCGCCGGCTCTCCTTTAGGGCATCCTGCCGAAGCTTGTGGGCTCGGTCGTTAGCGATGACCTGGGAGAGAGGGATGCCAAATGCCTTTGGGGCCGATTCTAAAGGGGAGGAGAGGATGGAAAAGGCAAAAATGCAAACACAGGTTATTTCATGTTGTCTTGTCAGTGATGATGTAAAATTGAAGTACAATTTTGATGAGTTAAAGTAAGAGAGAGGACAGAAGAATTTGTTTGGTTCTAAAAAAATATATTAATTATCAAAGAAGGATTTCAAGAGAAATTAAAAATGTCTAGGTATTGCTGAATTGGCCCTCCTGATATTTTCTCCCTCATTTTTAGCTACACACATTGTTAACAGATGAAATCTATGCCAAGTTGGCAGGTTTGTTTTCTGCAAAAAGTGAATTATTTTGATGAAATGTGAAAGAGCGAGATATGAAGAACACTTGATCTGATGATCTAATCAAAGGATTACATGTAATGTTAAAGTTATTGCTTAAAGTGACGAACCGACAGAGAATTATCACCCAGCTGTAGTTCCTTTTAGCATTAGGGAGGATTTCAAGCCTCTTCTTGTTAATTATTCTGGTTTACAGCAAAGAGTGCAGCATTTAGCAGCTAAAGATTTAGATTTCCCTCAGAAGTTGGTGGAGACCAAAACAGAGCTAAAAGCAGAGTGAATACTGGACTTAAATTTGTTTACACAGTCAATCTGACTAATTTTATGGTGAAAGTTCAGCTTTCGCAGCTTTAATGGGAATCGATGCCACAACCTCTGACACTAAACCTGCTTATCAACCACTGAAACTGTCCCTGCTTCCAGAGCTGCGTAAGCTCTCACCATCGAATGTAAAAGATATTGGATGTAGCTTACCCATTGGTTTATGGGCTCTGTTTGGAAGTATTGCGTTAGGAATTTTGACCATTGCCATCATAGATTTTTGGAGCTTGTACTGACATTTGAGTGTGAAAATAGAGAAAATGAGCTTCTGGTTTGCTCTTTTCAGACAAAACCTATTATTTGTCCTTGTCCTTTATTTCTTTCAAAGTGTTACAGTTAACATTGCAAAAGACTTAATGGGGCTTTCTTGTGTCAGTAAACTTTGCAGAAATCTGGCTTGCATGTCCAGTATCAATCTGGCTTAATGTGACAGTCCAGAGAGTCATGATCATAAACGTTTGCCTGGTGGAGAGACTCAAAATCCCACAAAGAATGACTCACGCTGGGCGTTTTAAAAATGTGCATGTTTTGAAAGTTTTTGGGAGAATTGTGAGGCTGGGATATTAAAATATGTGAGGGGAGATAATGGGAGAAACAGATGGGAAAGATGTCAGTATTACCATTATTAAATGCTAAATATTGCTTAAATGTCTCGGGTGTCAACTCTGTGGGAGAGAAATAACACATCTGTAATGGAAATGCTAACTTTTTCCCATCTCTCTGCACTTGAACTTAATATTTATGTGGATATTTAAAAGCTTAGCAAAGCTTTCATAATTCATAAATGTCATTACATGGGGTTCACGATGAGCACTTATTTTCCGATAAAAACAGTTCTGCAGGTAAATTCATTTTGTCTGAACATATCAATGTTGTAAATCAGAGGCTGGAGGAGAGCTGGAGTCCTGAGAGAGTCTTGTTTTATTTAGAGAACAAATTCTTCTCTGCTGATCACATCCGAAATCCAAACAGGAAGATGTTTCGACTTTTATCTTTGGGGCGAGACTTCTTTTGTTCTCAGAGCAATAAGAGACAAAGTGTAACTACAAAAAGGAAAAAAAACATTCGCGTTTTGAATGTTTTGGATATTACATCTCAAATGGAAAGTGTTTTTGCACCAACTGGCATAACGTAGAGATGGTGTTAAAAATCATCTTGTAACTCAGTGATCACACAGCCCCTCACAGGGGGGATTTGAGTTCAAGAAGACGAGCGGAATAAGAATAGACAGAATGGATGGAGAGAGCAGGTAAGAGAGGGATAAACGGGTAATCCTGTTAGAGCGGCCGCAGCCAGAAACCAGACATCACACTCAGACTGATATGGGCTTATTGAGGGTAAATGCATCACGAGTGAGGTTGCTGTCATCAGAGTTTCATGGGGCTCTGCTCATTTGTCTATTTTGTGCCTCGATGTCTCCTCTCTCCTCCGTCATCTGCCTGTGACCAAGAAATCAATCTCAGCGTGCCATCTTGAAGGATATCTTAGTTTGTGAAATGCATCTCGAGAAGAGAGGATTGAGGAGAAAAGACGGTTGCTTAAGTGAGGATGCACGTGTATTTTTTTGGCACCTGAGACGTATAAAATGTTTTGATGCAGCTGTGCCACATGTCATAATTAATGCAAAAAACTTTTGCTACTATTCTCTGAAGCACATATTTCTTCTCTCCTTGTATTTCTTCCTTGCCTCCTCAACTCGCTTTTCAGGTGAAAAGGGACACAAGATTCAGGTAGAGGAGGCGAGGAGTGGAATCAAGGATGTAAGAAGAGAGAATGGTGAGCAGCTCGACTGCTAAAACTGTAAATCCTTTGCTCTGCTTCAACATATGACCACAACAATGCACACTCTGATCTGGCACAAAATCCAGTTAGAGAGGTGAAGAGAGGATTAGAGAGTGACAAAGCAACAATTCAAATGAAGAGTTGATTTGCTATAATAGCAATTATACAGTATATATATGCGTGTGTGTGTGTGTGTGTGTGTGTGTGTGTGTGTGTGTGTGTGTGTGTGTGTGTACAGGGCATGTGGATGTTTTTCTGCCAAAGAAAACAATCTATCGTCTGCAAAAGTGTGCACACACGCAGTTTGACAGACTACAAACTGACACAATTTTCAAAAAATATCAAAAATATTGATTAAAAAAGATAAAATCCATTAAATTACAACATTTTGCCTAACAGCCCTTATGTCAGACAGAAGTCAGATATTGGGTAATTTTGCAAAACTACAGATAGCAGTCAATGACACTGGTTTAACATGCAATGACAACATATTTAATATCTTTGCATGGTGACTACATTATGGTTAAGGTTTGGGAAGCAATGCCAAGTAAACAATGATTACTTTGTCCCCATTATCAAACAGTGCTTGGCACCTTCAGAGGTATTTTCATGGTCTCAAAGGTGTTTAATGACAGTCTGAAATGAGAACGAGACGCAACCAGCATTAAAAAATCAAGTATTTTCACAAACTGCACCCTGTTTTTCAGCAACACCACTAGAGATCAGATTCAGGATAAATAAAATTTCATCAAGGAAGATGTTTCCCAGTTTGTGGTCTTAAATCCTGATTGTACAGTTGAAGGACAAGTTGTCCAATGACTCATACATCCTGCCTACACTGAGTGTGAAGTAACTGTTCCACTCTACATCTCTTAAAATACACCGGAAAAAAGTGAAAGGCCAGTGAGGCATCAGCGCTCACTCTGCATGTGACACTCACATGAATAAAACAGGAAACAAGCAGATTAATGAGGTTGCATCTAAACCTAACGCGCTCACATTCACAGAATCGTGCAGGATTGTTTGAATGAAGACACATGGACAACCAATACACCCACACGTGCACGGTCAAGCCCTGTGAGAAATGTCCCAAGCAGGTCAGACAGCCGTGGCGGAGTGACGGGATGCCACTTTAAGCTTTAGAGGTACGGGATTGACTCAGCTTGAGATAACTCTCAGGTTGTATTCAGCACTTACACAACAACATCAATGCATCATCACCAGCATGATCAGCATAGAAAACAACATATTTTTCATTGATTTTGTAAGTGAACACATACCCCAAAATGTCAGCTTTAATTATCTATTGCCTTTAAAAAATGTATGCATACAAAACTATGATTAAGAGGGTCAAAGTTAAACCAGACCATTCAACAGTTTGAGCAATGTTTTGAATGTCTTACTCTATTGTCATTAAAAAAAATGCAGTTGTATAATTATAATGAAATCTTCCTATTTGTGATTCCCTGTCAAGGCCATTATAAAGTTGTGTCATTGTGTTTTTATAATCCAGAGGGATGATAGCTAAAACTATGTACATACACAGTACAGTTTGGTAGAATTAAAGGTGTTTCCTTTTAATATTAATACTGAATTAAGGAATACAAGATAAGGTAATTTAGTAATGACCTCAATTTGTCTTTTCCAATTTAGCCGACTTAAAAATTTAAGGCATCCTGGACATTAACTTTTTTAAGTTAAAACAAATAGTTTCTTTTTACTTTGTATAACTTCTACCTAATTTTTTGTTTCAACTTTCACTTCTGTAGCTTGAGACTTTATCTAACCAGCCTCTTCTCCTCCACGTGTGCCTCCGTCAGGTGCCAGGCTCACAGTTAAGCCCCTCAGGCACCTTGTTGGCCAACAGTCAGTTAGCACTAGCATGTGGCGACAATTCACAAGCTGCCCAGCAGTGTAAAGAAATCAAAACTGACCCCACCCTTTTATCAGCTGCAACGATAAATAAACACATGAATGCACTGACAATTATAATCCATAGATTATTTTGAAATGGGACTCTCTGCATAATGAGTACTTGTGGTACTTAAACTATATTCTGATGGTCTTGTTTTACTTAAGAAATATTTTGAATGCAGGACTTATTACATGTAACAGTATTTCTACACTGAAGAAGTACCACTTTTAACTACTTCAATAGTTGGTTTTGGTAATAATTAACATTACTGGCCTTTTCTTCCACCTTATTATGACTGCATATATTTAATAACCACAATTCTCTTGGTTGCTGCTTTTTGAGGAAGAACTCCTGCCCGAGCTCACTACAGTAGGACAGACACTTTGTCCTGAAACTGGTTGAGAGATGTTCTCCCGTACACATCACCCCAAGTAACCCAGTATATTTCAAACAAACACAACGTCCCCTGCCAACAAGATTGGGCTGCATCCACTGAATAAGATGTCATCTGTTAATGTGTCTTAAGCAGTGCATCCTAATGGCCCTATTTGATCAGGAAGCTCGTGATTATTCCTCTGTCCTGACGTCTGTTGGCAGGAACAGCCGAGCTGACCACTCCGTGCCGCTGCCTCCTGACATTTGGCCGTGTTTTCTGCCAACCGATGCCAACTGCGGCAGTGTTAGCTGCTTGATGCTGGAGGTGTCTGTTTATTTAAAGCAAACAGTTGAGGATATAATGGTTGGCTGTTGCAGTCTTGGACAACACTTCACAGAGTCAGGCCCAGCTAACGGGACATTTAGACAACGGAGAGGTCTGAGGCTTTACTGCTACAGAGTTATAAGAGAAGTGGATTAAGTATGTAGGTTTCTGGGATATTTTTATATTTAGATTCAACACAAATTACACCTAGTAGTTGTTTTAAGACTGATTTTGATTTGTCTTCTCATTATTCTAGCAGGGGTGCAATTTGCAGGTTCCAGCTTCTCAGTTGTGCAGATTTTCTTTGTCTTACATGATAGTAAACCGACTTCAGTTTTGGACTTTTAGTCAAACTATACTGGCAGTTTTGGGGACATGTATGCATGCATGAAATTATGACTGTATTTTTTTAAATACTCAACTTTAATGACTACAATGTCATTACCTACAACTTGATGATTTACTTTATATAATTATACTTTTTTATATTTATATTTGCATCTGTACATCTATATGGACACACACACACACACACACACACACACACATACATATATATATATATATATATATATATATCAAAGCAATATATTCTATTTATTATAATATTATCTGTAATTCTTTTATTATTTTGTGTAACTTAGATATTCATGCAATGGGATAAAATGTACTTGAATATATATTCTGATATTCTGTTAAATGAGTATGTCAAATGTTTCTTTGGTTCCAAGTCAAACCTTTTCTGGAGGTTAATGGCATTTAATTATGTAATCATTTTTATATATTTTTTTTTAACTTATCCAATAATATCCAATATAATATTACTTCCTTTAGTACTAATGAATTTTGGGCTCCATATGGGTTGTGCAGCATGGGGGAATTGGGACTGGTGACGCCTGTGTGTCTAAAATCCTGGTCCTGTGGGTCTGATTACTGCAGTTGGCATTTTACTGATGAAACCCCTCCGGACATGTCCTGGGTTTAAAGTAAAACAAACACTAAAACTCAGACAGGAAGACAGCTGTGTGTGTCTGACTGGTCAAAGCCGTATTGTTCAGGAATTTCACTGCTTTCCTTCTTTAGTAATTTCATGTCCTCAGGTCACTGACTGCTCCTGGAGGACTGAAGGAGATATTTTTAGATAATGTTCAGTATTTGCTACTATTTCTCAGTCACCACGCCAGCAGCTGGATCGTAAAATTGGTCCTCCGGGGCACTGAGCTGAGTGAATTTAAAAACCTGTGTATATTTAACAGAGTATGTCCTCTGTATAAACCCTGTCGAAACACATGTAACAACACAGACACTTCCCTTCAACCTTTTCATAAAAATAATGTCTGATTGGAGACCAAAGCAGTAAAGGCAAGCACACAAATATTGGACTGGGAGTGACTGGAAAAGAGGTACCAGTGGGAGGATCTAACAGCCTCTGAAACAGATTACCCATCGATATATGCCAAATTTACACAGCAAATGAGCCAGGTGAGAAAGTAAGCAGGATTTGAAACTTTTCCATCAAGCTCTTTTGTTGGCACCACTACTTGTCACTTTTGTGACAACTGAGATCAACACCATAAGCAGCTCTGAGTCTCTCTCCATCCACCATTGCAGGATTTGTCACATCAAGACAACAAAGACACGCACAAAAGCATCAGGATGGCAGGCTTTTTAACTGACACAAGTATAAACACTTTTATCTTTGGATGACACACATGACCTAGTTTGTTTCAAGCATCCCAAAACACAAGGCAATCCAAATAAGCATTTGGCACTCATTCTATCTGCATAAACCAATGCTGAAGCTCTGCGTACAAACTGCTACACCATTGCCTGTTTTCAGCAATCTAACCCCCTTCACTTCCTGAGCAACCACCAGTTATAGCATTTAGTAGCAAAGGAATGGTTCATGCATGAAATGATGATTTGTCTATTAGTTGCTCACCAGGTGTTGAATTTGTGACAACAAAGAACAGAAAATCCCAAAATGGAGATCTTGAATAAAAATCTACCTAAAACTTTAAAAAAGTTGTTAAAGCATCAGTATGCTCCGACTAAAGTGCATGTTGGACAGGTGAACACAATAACGTTGGCTTTGAGGGGCCAGCTGTGCAGAAGTAGAAAAGCAAGCAGGGTTTGAATTTAAACCTTGAGCCCAGTCGTTTTCATTTGTTGCTTTTTATATGTACAAAGAGTGTCTGAATACAGTCTAGAACAGTCTGAAAATTTGCACCGTCGGCCTTCAATTGTGACCGTTGAGAACTGCGATAAACACTTTTCTACCCGCAAGGCCAAACAACTGCCTGTAAAAGATCTGTATTTGCAGTGCCAAGCCTGTAAGTAGATCATGCCAAGACCCAAATCAATGCTGCAGAAAATCTTGTCTGTTAACGGCAAGTATTCCCTTCTGATAAAAACACTGTTTCTTACATGACTTAGAGGCATCAATCTCATCTGTTGAGTTAAAGTTCAGCAGAAAATGGTATAAACTCTAATCAGTAAAAAAATAAAACTGCAAAAAAATGGTGTTGGCATCTGCCTTCATCCATTAACAACCCTGCCTCTTTATATTTTCTCTCTCCTCCATTCTCCGCTGTGATTTTCTGCACCGGAGGAATGCTCGCATGGCTGAACCTGCAATATGCATCAAATCGAGGAAAAGCTGAAAAACCTTGTGGCATTTCCGTTATTCACACTCACACAAATTACATAAAAACACTCTCACTTATTATTTCTCACACAGTAACTCCACTGTTACCACTTAATAATCCTGTTAGATGTAATCTGCCACCTGCCGACCCCTGACGGCCACACAGTCAAACCTTCAGTAGTAGGATGGAGCAGAGCCAGCAGGAGCCCTGCCAGGTCCCAATGTTCTGTGTTTTGATTAGCAGGGTTAGCTTCAGCTAAGTCCCTGTGTGTAAGAGGCTGGAGGCAGGATTTAAAGTGCTGCACAGACAGCCTGGGAATGTGTGCGTGCGTGCGCGCGTGTGTGTGTTTTGGCTCGCATCTCGCTCTGCTGTGATAATCACCTGAGAATAGAGAACATCTCTTTATGAGAGGTTGGGGTCACATTGGCAGATGAAGCTTTGTAGTGAGAGAGAGAGGGGGGAAGAAGAGGGGGGAGGTAAAGAAAGCAGAAAAGGGATAAAATTGAAAAATGAAGGAAAACTGAAAACAGCTAAAGGGACTTAAGGCCTGTGTTTACATTAGGTTTGGGCAGTATGTATTATTTCATACCTTTCTGAAGTTTTGCCGGAGTATACAATGGTATCCCCCTCCTCGATGGCCCCATAGTAATCACACCTTACTTTGGTGCTTAACACACATTTACAAGCAGCACTCATGACCAGAGAAACTGATGTCTGTTTTTTGTCCTCTGTAGGTAAACAGGTGCTAAACAGGGCACTAAAATGTTTTTTTAAAAACATTTTAGGCAAGAAGTAGACAGTGCAGTAACACATTTTCGATCTATATTTGATCAGTTTTGCTGTTTGATTGGATCTCAGTCCAAGCTCAGCCTGCACATACTACCCACATTGTTTTGACAGAAGGATGGTTAAAAATCAGTGAAGTATTCCTTTAATACAGAAGGTTTTTAGGGGATCTTGTTATGTTTGGCTCAAAAACCAATTTGAAACTCATCAGATTACCACATATCAAGTAACACACAGTGACCCTGGGGCCCTCAGGGACTTATGTAAGTCTTGGGGTGCAAAGAAGCTGATGCCTCTGCTTGGTAGGTAATCAAACTTTAATGGAAAAAACTGAGAATATCAGAGATCTTTAGAGAGAGAACTAATCTAAAGATTAACTTCAATCACATAAAATGTTACCCCAAGAGAACCCCTTTTATCTCTCACTTTTTGCAAATATGGAGATAATCAAACTGTAGTCGTGAATTGTTATTTCCAGATCTGAGTTGATGGGATTTAATAAAAGCAATTAGAAATCACTCATACACCTCATGAATAAAACATGACCTCAAAGCTTTCAGAAATCAGGGTAAGCACACTTGACTGAGAGTTTGTGTTTGCACTTGTCCGGTGACACAGCTCGACCGTCGAGGGAGTTTTTGTTTGGCCATTAAATTACTTAATGTCGTAACAACACAGGAAAGACGCAGAGACAAGGAAACACAAAGCCTGACTCACTGAACGCAGCATGAGTCAGCCTGCAGCCCGGAGACACTTGTGCCTTATAAACACAGTATTTCAAGTATGTAAGAGCATTAGTGGTAAAAGCCACTGGACGTCAGTGGTGGTGATTCGGTTTTAACAGGCAGAAAGAGGACATTGTGTTTGATAACATTTACTGCACTAACACAGAGTCTGAGGGTGTCGAGTCATGCAGTGACTTAATCGAGACACAGATTATCAAAGGAGACAAACTGTGGCCAGAGACAGTTTTATGTTTAACCACACATGACTGTGTTTGTGTGATGGACTTACCTCGCTCTTTCTTTTCCTTTGAAAAGGAGTCAAACTTCCTGCGTAGAGATTTTCTCCGTTTGCGTACTTCTGCGGGGGAAAAAAAGAGAAAAGGTCACTGTGAATAAAATGATTAGCCGTGCTCAAGAATGTCAACAATAGAGACAGTCTCTGTTTTCTACCCCAATGTCTGTCTTTCATTTATTCAGTCAGCAAGTGGGTATATGTTTCTATCAATGTTTGTGTAAATATATATATATCTATATCTATATCTATATATATATATATATATATATATATATATATATATATATATATATATATATATATAACTATATAATCTTTTATCAGCCCTTAATTGACTTCATTACCTCCATTAAACATCACCCTCATTACAACCTTCTTCCCTTTCCTCTCTTTCGCTTATCTTTCTCTTCTGAGGGCTTGTACCTCTTCCTCAGCTCTTAGAGTAGAGCGGACCATTTCAAAAGGCGAGACCTTGTTGTTTATTTGAACAGCCCTCCTTGCCTAATGGCTGCACAGACATGAAGGACTACAGGAAATTGTGTGTGTGTAAGTGTGTTTTTATCTGTGTGAGAAAATCTATAGAGAATAATGTATAGTTAGTTTAAAACTACACCAAAGTGCATGATATTGAAAGAAAAATCCACCTTTTAAACACTGAAATGTCCAATTGAAGTACGTTTTTGCAGTCAAAAATTGTGTCAAATTGATTTTCTAATGTACTATTGATTTTTAGTATCAGAATTACTGTTTAACACTGATATGCCTATGCAAACCAGTCAACCTGCAGTTACAATTTACATCCATGTCTGTCCAGACACATATGCAGCCATGACAGTAGGTCCTTCAAATATGGATGTTTCTGCAAAGAAACTACACATTTTAAAAACATGCTTCACACAAATTTTCTCTCAAGCTGCACAAAAGAGCTGTACAATCAGAACAGTTTCAATGTAAACACCCCAAATTAGCGTTATCCATTCCGTTTCAGGCCAAATGTCTCCCCTTCTGTTCCCAAACCCCTAACCCTTAAGGCTATTGAGTGGGCCACTGCCAAGGAACCAAAGATATTAAATATAAACTTCTCTCTCTTTTTTTTTTTTTTATGCATTTCTGCATCTTTTTTGTTTGGTGTTTTTTCTAAATTCCTGTGGATTACTAGTCAAACATTGACAGTAGTTGCAGCATCAGTGGAGTTTGAATAAAAATGCTTTGTTGATGTGAAATATCAGCTGTTAAGTCATGCCTACACATAGTGCCTAATGGTGCGTGTATTAGAGGGCGTGTTGCAGCAGCAGTTCTCTGTTCTATTTTTATGGCCTGATTTACAAGTTCTACATCCTCCTCTCCTCTGACCGGGTTTATGTGGAAGAAGCCATTGTTTGGGTTACCAAAGCTGGTGTTTAGAAATCACTAATTCAACATTGGGTCTTTTCCCTATTAGGGAACGACTGCAAAAAGTGCCGTCCAGAATATGTGGGACACTTAAGATGGGTATTCTTTGCTCATTTCCTCCTTAATAACAGAGAAAAGAAATCTGCAACATATTAAAACAAAAGGGAAAAGAAAGAGTGTCTGTGCCTATGTGAATGTGTGTTTAGACTTGTGTGTGTGTGTGTGCACGTCGGGATAAAAGGGTCAAATTCCCATGACTGCAGGAAATTAAAGTTTATTTCCAAAGCGCACAGCCCCTCCCATCACACACACGCCACCTCCAGCTAAGGCAAATCCCTTTGTGTGTGTGCGTGCACATGTATGCACTCGTAGCACATTATTACATAATGCACATACACAGAGAGCGAAGATGACAGACAGAGACAAACGGAGAGGAAAAGCTTCCAAGTATGACGGAGTTGGATATTTCCAGCAGTTCTGAATCACTATTTTTTTGTTTGCAGCAAGTTTTGCATCACTTTATAAAATCGTAAACTGAACAAAATTGCAGATTAATCAATCACTTAAAGATGTTTCACACATTTTGTCTTTAAAAAACGGATGCAGTAAATATAACTTCTAAGTGAAACTTTTAAAAGACCAGAGGATGATTAACTGAGTGAGGTCAAACATATTGCTGGTGGTGGACTAACGGACTGTTAAGAGTTAAAGAAAGGGCAAGGATTATGGAAGGAAAAGGGGCAAATTATGAGGATCGACATTCCCGAAAAATTCCTACTGAATGAGTTCAAGGGTATGTGTGTATGCTGCTCCCTCTGCCTGGACTTTCTGCAAAGAGATTTAAAATCTAAATCAAAACTACAATTACTGCCTCACTGTTGTACACCTCTGTGAACCAATCAAGTTACAGTTCACATCCACATCTGTGACAACATGCTTCACACACATATTCAACCCGGCAACACAAAAGATCTATACAATCAATACAATTTCAAGCTTGGAACCCAAGGTTAGTGTCACCAATTACGTATCTAAAAAATGTGTATCCCTCTGTTTCAGAGTCAAAAAACTATCAAAAAAAAAAAAATATCAGAAAAGTAGCAGAACATTATGATGCCGCTTTGAGTTTTTGTGTGAAATTGAGAATGAGATGGATGTGACCTTTATCTTTGACCTATGATGAGCGAAGTCTAATCATTTCATCCTTGACTCAAAGTTGACATTTGTGGCAAATCGACAAATCGAAAACATTTCGCCTCCGACCATGACTGCTGCCAACACACAGGCATGAAAAATGTATTGTCCGTCATTTCAAAAGGTTGACAAGATGAAAGCAGCACACACAGGTATAAATTTATAAGTGTGGCAATGCAGGAACTTTAAAAATGGGAAGATGTTAGCTGTGCACGGATTCTTTATGTAACTTTCGTAGGGACTTTGAGAGAGAGTAATGGAGGAGGTGTGAAAGGTCAAATTGTTTTCTGTAGGATTGTTTGAAGACATTTGACAGTTAAAGTTCAAGTTATTGTACTTGGAACAAGTGAAGCTCAAGAAAGGTGAGAGAAAATGAAACATAGACAGAAGATCACAGGAGGAAGAGTTAGTTAGTTTGGAGTCCCTGTAGAGCAGCGTTTGAAAAACATGGGGCATGAGAATGCTCTCCCGAAAACACCAAATAAGAGCAAATCTGTCCCACAGCTACTGACACATTTCACAAAGAATTCTCCGGAGCGTGCCAGTGAAACCAACAAACACACTCATGCACGAGAACATAAACAATTGCAAGCGCATACACACTCGAATATAAGTGGAAGAAATGTTGAGGTCCTGAACAGTCCCACATTGAAAATTTCACTAAGTGAGTCTATAATCTGGCGATTATTTTCCAGTAATCGATTGGTTTGTGGAAAAAAGAGGCAACTGAGCAAAAACATATAGTCAGAGATATGGAGAAGGAAATATCTAAACTTGGTGAGAAAACATAGATTTTGGTGATGGAGACAGAGAGAGATGGGGAAAAAACAGAAATAGAAGTACAGAAGAAGAAACCCAACAGAGACCCAAACAAACAGGGAGGGGAGCGCAATGGGAGGCGATGCAGAGACCGTAACGGACTGCATGGACTGCAGAGATTTCACCCGGGGGAGAAATTGAGGACACATATTCCCACATTTACTCACAGAGCGCTTTGTCTGTGCGCCAGACAAGCAGATTCAGACGGCTCCTGCAGTCGCGGCTAATGTTATAATTTACGTACTCGCCAACTAACAGTCACCTTTACTGTTATCATTCCAGTGTGATTTTTCATAGAGCAGCAGCAGACTTTATACTCATGAGCAGAGTCACATGCTAGAGTCCGAGATCTGCTGTGGAGAAGTTAAAGGAAACAGGGCTTTTCATTGGCAAATCCATGCATTAAGTGACATAAAAGAGATGTCGTCTGTTAGTCTGGGAAAAATGTGTCACTTAAGTGCTCAAACTAACACTTCAGAATATTGTGAAACTTTGTGGTGTTTATACAATAAGCCTTTATTGATCATAAGAGGGGATCAAAGAAAAAAATTAATTCAACAATTTAAAGTATATGAATCAAAAATGGAGCTAAAACAGAAGCTATACAAGATTAAGAGAGAGTTAAAAGTTTATGTAGGAGTGATCTGACACCACCAGCATATACCATAAAAGTAGCCTATATTATAATATGAAATAATTATACTTTATGTAAATAACTAATTAATTTATAACCAGCATATATTATAAACAGTAGATGATGTTGCTACCCTTACAATGTTCCAAGCCCACACAGATTTACTCTTCAGCTAATATCTATTTTAAGATGAATGCTGAATACATAATAAAATATTTATGGATATGAAATATATTATTCATATGAAAAACCAGACCACAGTGATTTTTAAGTGTTAGTTAAAGCTTGTTTGTCAAAGAAAGAGTTTAGTTTTTAAGCTCGTCCTAGCTCTGCCTCAGTCCACTGGACTAGACTTTGTTTTGAAGCACAATAAACAGGTCAAACATCCCACTATGGCTAATAAATGAACATTTATTTTGAGTGATTTGTTGAATATAAACTACCGAAAGCAACAAAGCACAGTTTAGTTATTTTTGCCTTTTTTTCTGTGTTTCTAGAAGTTTTATTGTTGGTAGCAGTTAATGCTTTTTGCTCCTCTTCAGTAACTAGTCCAAGTCAGTTGACTTGTACCTGCAAACCCGAATAATCTTTTAGCTGCTTATGTATACCTGTAGGACAAACCCTCCGTACAGTGAGGGAGATGAATGTGCAATCTATCACATAAAAACAATAAATTGATGTGTATCGTGTATTTTTGATTGTGTGTGTGTCTACCACACATCTGAGTCGTATGACTAAACATAAATATGATGTCAGACATACATTTATTTTCAGTATTATTATTTGTTTATTTTTCTAGGAAAAAAACTATACAGCTGTCTGTTATTTATTAAGTTACTTAAATCTTCCAAAGCATCTCCAATCCCCATTAAATGAGGGAAAGTATGAGTGTGTGTTCTCTTGTGTTTTATGAGCTCCACATTCTCTCTTTTTCAGCAGGTTTATGTGGTTTGAAGGTGTTTTTGGTAAGTAAAACTGGTGTTTACAAAAAACTGATTTGAGGCTGTTTCCTATTAGGGAACACATGGCGTCTTCCTAAACATGCTAGATCGCTCAATTTGGAAAGTCTATTCCCTGATTTTCAGTTTGCTTGTGGGAATGTGAATCCCAAATTTTCCGAGTGCAATCAAATGAGACTCATAGAAAGCAAAGACAGATCAGTTAATGGAAAGTTTTTTTTACTAATGTTTTCCCATGAATTGAACTGTGATTGAACCCTGACCTGATGGGAATGAGTAAACATTTAACCCTAAAGATTAAAAGAAGATAAAGGAACATTTTTACCAATTGAGGAGAGCATGGGTGGGTGGATCTCTCACAGGATGTAAAGAGCTCTGAGTCAAAAACTTGTTTTCATCACTTAAAGGGGATTAATGCACCGACATTTATCCCCTAGAGACCCTAAACTTTAACAAAGTCCAACCCTAAAATTCAACTGTTTACATTGTGAGGATCTGCTTTATGTCTCCAACATGTGACTATGTAGACAGATTTATGTTCTCACATCGTGAATGATACACGTTCACATGGGCTTAACGTCCCTTAATCCCAGCACTCTGAGTAAAATCAAATAAAGAAGCCAGTATTGTATGAGTAATACATATTCAAGTAGGCTGTTGTTTGAAACAGCTGTCCAGATCAGATCTGATTCTTAACAGAGTGAATCAGAGAAAATGTATGAATAAGAGACCAGAAAGGAAAATAAGGGTACTGTAGCAACAAAAGTAACTGAAAATAGAAATATGAATGTGACTATGGTTTTAACCTCGCTATTACATAAACTTTAAAATCTTAGACTCATCAGATCATTAGGACCGGGTACGATTCTGGGAAAATCGGGGCTTGATTTACGGCACATAGTAAGTGAATACCATTTGGAAAAGCTAGAAGGGGGCCTGTGTCCAATTTAAGATTTGCCATTTCCTGTTCTTTGTTAAAAAAAAAAAAAAAAAAAAAAAAACATGACAAAAAGTAAATGAAGTAAGTTAGATATATGTCTTTATTCTAGTGGGAATCAAAGGCATGATGGCAGATAAGCTACAGGATAATTGAGCCTCACTGTTTATTGGAGATCATGTGTGAACCTGTGGTCAAAGTTGAGCAGGTCAGGGGTTAACAACCCTGAGAGGGAGCAACAGTATGGGAGAGACTCAGTATGAGTCTGAGAAAAGCAGCTTACAGGATGGGTCTCATAGGAGAAAGGCTACCAACTGATCCTACACACACACACACACACACACACACACACACACACACACACACACACACTAACACACACACTAACACAAACTTCTACAATCAGCTGCGTTTGTTTCTTCGCATCGGCCTCTATACTCTGTGATCCCTCTGACCTCAGTGATCCGTCCAGCCCCAATAAACACCAGATAAAAAACCCCCAGTCTGCAGTCTGTGAGGCGTTTGGGAGATTTACAGTTTGTTGGTGAAACTATCCCCCTTTATTGGCTGGATTTTAGAGTTCAGATGGATACAACGATTGCACATAAACAAGACATTTCAAAGCAGGGAGTAGTTTCCAGAGGCAGGAAGAAGAATGGTTGTGCGAGTAAACATCAGCAGAGGAAAAAGTGTTGAAGTATTTTCTACTGTTATCAGAGATTAATCAGACATACAGTACAGGGTCTGATGTTGCTGTGGGCTGTTATGGTGGTACAACAGCCCACATAGAGGACTGGCTTTTTAACTTAAGGACAGAAACCTGGTTTTCTGTGCGGAGGGCTGTAAAACAACCTCATGTTCATTACCTAAGAAGCCATGTTACGGTTTCCCACACATTTATTTATTTGTGGCAGCCTCCCATGATTAAAACATCTCCTGCCATGCACTGATTTCACATTTTGGGGGCTGGATTGTCATTAAGAGCACTGTTGACAGATTTATACCATTCTTCACTGCACCACCTTCTCAAAGCTCAGAGCGTACTCTGGGCACAGATGGAGCAGAACACAGTGAAAGTGAAACTTAACCATGCATTGTGCTGGGTCTAAATTTTGCCTTCACTCATTCTAATTCTATGGTAAACACTGCATGATTTATGTCTTATAGTTAAGAAAAAAGTACATATACTTCATAATAACAAAGCACAATGCAAACAAAGCCGTATGTGTCGTATCTCTGGCTGCTGCTCAATTCTACTGTCTTTTTCATAATATTAACTTTAATCAGAAATAAAGCTGCTTTTTTTAACCCCAAAAAGCAATTTGACGCTGCATACAGCACCAAGATCCTTCACCAAAAAGGCAGGGCTTGTAAGGAGCCTAAGAGGAGAAACCAAGGGTAAAAAAATATGCCTGAAAAGCACTAGTTGCTGCTATATATAAAATCTACTACTACTAGAAGTACTACTAATAGTACTGTCCTGTCCATTGTCCCAGAAGAACTTTTCTGTTGAATGCCATTGAGGAGAGCAGAGCATCCAAGAAGTGAAAGCATATCAATGCAAACAGATGTTGACAGACAAGGAACAAAAGACACCAAAAAAGGTCAAAAAAACACTCTGAAAGTTCCTGTGCAGTGTTATCCAAATGTCTTGTGTCCATTTGTGGGCTCATGGAAAACCAAACAAGAGTGTTTTCACTAAACTATTGCTGGACGCAGATTTTCCCGAAAAATTCATGCATGCACAACAAATTCCTACAAGGAAAGTGTTTTGTTTAGCAATAGCTATGAAAAAATAGCATTGTTTGGATTTCCGTGATTCAACAAAAGGATTTAAGACACTTGGATAACGGTCCACGGGAATTTTATAACCTTTTATATGTCTGTTAAAGTCTGTATGTAGTGATATGCTTTTTTCGTGTGCTCTGCTGTCCTTCATGCCGTTCAATAGAATGCTTTTGGGGGACCAGAGATCCTTGTTCAGTAGGCGGCCCGAAACCTTTTTGTTTTTGGGTGAACTATTTCTTTAAGCTTACTACTTTGAGTGCATGGCAATAACTAAATTGCATTCGGAAAGTTTTTTTTGTTTTTTTTTTATCAACGCCTGATCTGACATACCGTTTCAAGAAAAGTATGTGGCCTCCATCATATTTAGCTCAAGAAATAATCTGTTTTTTGGTTTCAGTTCCTCATGAGATTATGTTTTGTTTCCACTGCAGGCAGAGATTTCTAAACTCTCGTCATCTGATAAACATTTTTCAAGGACGTAGCTTTCTAATCTTGAAATTTTCAGACATTTTTACTAGGTTTTATGCAGCGTAAACACATCTTAGGTAACATATGTTAGTTTTTATCCGTTATCCTAAACTGCACTCAAAGTCCCGTCAGTGGTATTTGAGATATCCATGTGGAAGAATAAACAAATCATGCAGCATCCTTTGCCCTCTCTTATCATAACTGACCACACTGATTGCTTACACATGTGTACAGAATGTTTTCTTCGACTGAAGAGACTTGCCTGAGCGCACAGGCTTATCCTCACAGTGTCCTCCTGCTTCACACTCATTCCTCAGATTCACTTACAGACTGTTATGGCTCCCTTGAGGACGGTTCAACTTCAGCTCTTACCGGAGGGGGGGCTGATTCACTCTTACCACTCACATCTCCTAATCTGGAGCCAGGTTTAACACTTCATCACAAGCTTGCTTCTCTAACCTCTAGGCTGCCAGCCCTCTCCACTAGAAAGACAAACCACTGAAAGTGGTCACATCCATCAAGAAACTTGACATTCGGCAGTCGCAGCAGCATTCCTTCACAATATCAGGAGCCATTTGAGCAGAGCAGGTTCAATGACCCCTTTAAGTGTTTTTTCCCACATTTTTGCCTACAAATCATGGAGAAGTTGAATTAATGCAAAGTTTTCAGGTTGATTTAAACTAATTTAATATAAGAAACTTGAATCCTGCTTGGGTCTGACACCCACAATTCCAAGAAAGCTGACTGCTAAAATTGTATTCACAAGCTGCTCTGCAAAGATATTAAACACAGGAGACCAAAAGTGACAAAACTGGGTGTTTCTTGCATTGGTTGGTCTGCATATATGCAGAATCTGTAGTCCACGAGACGAGATTTGGTATCAGAAGTGCTGTAGTTTTTCGTTTGTAGTGTAGTGTAGTTTGTAGTAACTGTAAACACAGAATTTATCTACTATAATCTGATGACGAGCTATCTTTCTTAGATTTCTTTTTTTTAAAGATCTTTTTTTAAGATGTCCGCATGCTTAAAGGGTTCTGTATGTAGTGAAATGCATCCAACACATAACTCTGCCCTTAAAAGTGCTGGTCTGTGTAGCTATTTCCCCCTGCTCCCTGTCTTTATGCTAAACAATCTAACTCCTGCTCTAGTATGAATCCTCTTATCAAACTCTTGGCAAGACAGCAAAAACGTTGAGGATATTCTACTAGCACTTAAATTTTGGTTGAGGGTGAATCCAAGTCAACAACAGGTATCCTGTCATCATTGTCATACCTCTGGGGATGCTGATCTTAAAGTCCAGGTCCCTCTCCTCCAGGTGGTACATGGCGACCTCCTGTAACCTGGCTCGCTCCAGCTCCGACAGGCTCTGGATCGGCACCGGTTGTAACCGTACACTCTGACCCAACATGGTTGCCCACGTGTGGTCCCCCTGCAGAGAGGAGGAGAGAAACCATTAGCAAAACAGTTGATAATTTCACCAAAAACCAAAGCCTTGACGACGAAATGGAAATCTGGCTGTAATCAGTGAACATTATCAACCAACCATCAAGTTCTTACTCTCATTCTCTGACAGGACGTCTGCCTGTGAGTTATAATGTTGTACGCCGACCATCAGCTCAGAGTTTGGTGCCTTTACTTTCATTTATTCTTGTTATTATTCTCACTTAGTTTTTTATTCTTATTTGCTTATTTTAGTGCATCTTTCTTTGTTATCTGTCAGATTTCTGTGCAATGAGTTATTTAAGACCCTTTAAGACTTTTTTAATACTCTCTACAGCCACAATGTTCCTTTTTAAAAAGGTGAAACCCCACTGATTTAACTCATTACTCTACGTAGTTACAGAGAAAGTTGTTCAATTTCTTATGTTTTGGATACAGTTTTCTTGGAGTTTGTCAGGATATTAGATGGACTGACTGGCATTGATTTGGTTATCATTTTTGTAATGCATCTCTTAAGTTTCAAAACTCAAACTGTGCGCAACCCTAAATTCTTGGAATATCCCTTTAATGCAGGTAAACATAAGCTGTACGTCTTCAGAGGAATGCAGCTGTTAGCCTACTGTGCTGTGGTGATCATGCACAATTAAAACATTAGCTCTTGTATAGTTTGTTCTGTTTGTTTGTTTTTGCTCATTTGTGTTACATTTTTATTCAATTGTGTAAAACATCCTTGAAAGGCGCTATAAAAATCTGTTATTATTATTATTAGAAGATTTTAGTTATCTACGTAGTTTTTATTCATTCATTTATCCATTCAGGAATCTATTAAAAAACACTTGCAAATCAAAATCAATGCTGTGGGAAACAGTTACAAGTTTCAGTATAAAGCGAGAGAATGAACTTTACACACTCCCATGCTGAAACGCTGCCATGCAACACACACTGACAAAATACACAGAAAAGATCTTGTTAGTCGAGTGAAATATTTTCAAATTTTCCCCAGTGGATGGTTGGAAGTTGGGGTTTTTTTCTACGGTCTTCACAGACGTTTTCTTAAGTGACTTCTTTTTAAGAAACAAGTTGTTCTTGCATTAAAGATTTGACTGGATACATTTTATCTGAACAGAATAGATGCTTGGACTGGCTGAGCTCCAATAATGTTTGAGAGACTATATGTGTTGGAACGGAGCCGAGCATGGAGGTCATTCTGTTTTTATCTCAAAAACATCCAAATTGGAGTTTATTTTAGTTACTTTTTTACGCTTCAGAGGCCACATAAATATGTTGGATGCAAATGGAACAATATTGTCTCACAACAGGATTCTTCCAAAGTAAAAATCTGAGGTGCTTTTACTTCTGTCTAGTCTTATCTTTTCATGCCACTTTCTACTTCATTAAATTGTAGCGGGAATTATAGTACTTTCTAACCACTTTAGTCACTTCACAAATTAAGATTTTTGCATAAAAAACACAGTCTATTAAAATATTTCTTACTATAAACTGTACCATTATACAGCTTAAGCAATTACAGCAGAATCAATTAATCAATTAGTTGATCAACGACAAATGATCAAATCACCAGCCACAACCAGTACAACACTCTCATGTGATATTGCTTAAATAGCACTCCTCGTGAACAGTCCAATTCCAAAAGTTTAAAATCAATACGTGGCAGCATATGTTTTAATCGTGGCGGGCCACCACAAATAAATGAATGTGTGGGAAACCCTGAGATTTGCAGCTTTTCCTTTTTAATTATTTTAATAATTGTTATGTTTTGGACTTTGGGCTCTGGGTTATGATGACCACATCTCTCACTATTTTCAGAATTTAAAAAACAGAACAATGAATCCGTTAATGAAGAAAATGATCAGCAGATTAATCCCTAATGAAAAGAATCATTAATTAATAGTTTAAAATGAGCTCCACCTTAACCAACTGAAACAGTGAGCTTTTATATCAGTGCAGGGAAAATAATCATCTAACGACATGATATATGATAATTAGAGTCAAAGGGGGCATTTTCTGCATTGTTTTTTATATTTAATATTCAAAGCACATTTTCTTGATTATAGATGAAAAACCTTACACAAATAACATTTTGCAGGACTCCTGCTTTAAACACAGCAGTCAGAGGAAGACTGACGGGTGGAGTGAATAATGACTAGCAGGATGGAGAGAAACAGACTAACAGGGTCAGAACGAGCGGTTTTAGAGAATAAACGGGAAAAACAAAGGAGTGAATATGAGCTGGAGTGAAAGAGTGAGGGAGCGTTTGATGGAGGGACGCAGCGGTCACAAGTTAACAAGAACCAGATAAACACACTACAGATCTGAGGTCTGTGTTTCACGACCGCTTCACCCCATCACAGAAAAATGTGTCTTTAATATACGTGTGTGTGTGAAGTGTGTGTTTGTGTGATAAAACCCAATAAGAAACCTGAATTTAACCCGAGAGCATGAAAATCAATCAGCTGCTAAATCCACACAACACAAGAATAAACAGAGGACTACATTATGTTCTTTGTCTCCTTCTTTTCCCCTTTCTCCCCCTTTTCCTTCCATTATTTATTCTGTCTCTTTCTTTTTCCTTCCTCTTTTCCTCATCTTCCTTCTCTTTTCCCTTTTCTTCTGTTTTTCCTTCTCTCTATCTCTATCCATACCTTCCTTCCTTCTATTCTTTTTTTACCTTCCTACTTCTTTTGCATCCTTTTTCCATCCTACCTGCTCTTTTACCTTCCCTCCTCTCCCCTTCCCTTCCTTTCTTCTTCTTTCCTTCTCTTTTCCATACCTTTTGCTTTTCCTTCTTTCTTTTCATTTCATTTCTTTCTCCCTTATCTTTTCCATCATTTTCCTTCCCTCTCTTTTCCTTCCTTCATTCCTTTGTTCTTGTTTCCATCCCCTCCTTTATTCTTTTTTCCCTGCTTTTCTTCCTTCCCTCTCTTTTTCCTAACTTCCTGCTTGCCATTGCTTCTCCCTAACTTCTTTCCTTTTCTTTCTCCATTCCTTCTCTTTCCTCTTCCTTCCTTCTCCTCCTAGTTCTCTTTTTCCTGCTTTCCCTCTTTTCCTTCTGCCCATCTCCCCTTTATTTTAACCTATCTTTCTGCATCCTCTTTTCCCCAACTTTCTGCTTTTTCGCTCCCTTTTTAACCCCTTACCTTCCTTCCTTTCTACCTTTTTCTCTTTTCCTTCCACCCTTTGTTCTTGTTTCCATATCTTCTTTCCTTAATTTTTCCCTGTTTTCCACACATCCTTCTGTTTTCCCTTCCCCTTCCTCCCCCTTCCTTCCTTTCTTCCTTCTCTTCTCCCTGCTTTCCTTCCTTTCACATAGAGGCCTCATTGAGACTAAATCTTAGGTAAGAAAGCAGCATAGTAAAAATCCAAATACCAGATCCTTAATTTAAAACACAATATTGAAAATGCGTCATCTCTGAGCCCATACCAAGATAACGTGATGGACATCACTCGGGTCATTACAAAACTCTTTTCACATGCTGAGCTGTAACTCCTTGTGACTCGTAAAATGATCTTAATTTGTACAATTAATGGAGTTTCCCTTTACGTAAGATTTGATTAAGTTATGGTTGAGTCACCAAAGTCAGTTTACATTGTGTTTCGCAATAAATTATCTGCAAAGCCAGTTCAGACTTTATACTCAAAGTCTGTGGTTCCTGCGTTTGGCACTGAGCCCTGATTGAACTTTCATAGATGATAAGAACAACATGCAGCATTTCTAAACTAAGCTGCATGTGTTCCCCTATATGGCCTTGATACTCAGACGAAAAATGCTGCAGCAACACAGGATGTATGTTTTATGTTGTAATGCAGAAAGAAATAACTTCTAAAAAACACTCAGCAGGTCTTAACTACTTTGGGGACAGACCCTCTGGAGCTTTAAGGCTCCTTTTCCACTTCTGAACGTCTCAACATAATCTGTAGAAACAGCACATGACTCTGGTCAGCTACTGGTCACAACAGACCAACAACAGTGTTCTTGTACAGTCTCTCTATAAACAAATGATTCAAAAAACTTAATCAAAGCTTATAACATCACTTTGACAAACTTTATGTATGCTTTACGCATGTACATGTCTTTATATAATCGCCCTTTTGTAAACAATCAGCTTCAAGCCATATCTTAACCTTTAGAGCAGCCCGATTTATACATGGTAACCTTTCATACTTGCAATGATTGCATTCCTCTGTATACTTCCACATGTGTCTGACTGTCTCATATCTGTAATTGAGCCGGCCTCTGCCCACACGGCACAGCGTGATTGGAGAAAATTGCCTTGGCCTTAATGCTAAACGTAACCAGACATGTCAACTGTGGTGAAAGCGGATGAACGCTGCCCGCTGAGGCTGTTGAAGCCGAGCGACGTAAAGTGCCTCAAAGCAAACATCAGAAAACAATGCTATGGGAAAGTTGGTTTGCAGTCTGAAATGTCAAGGGAAGTGACATTTACGATAAATGTCATGATTCATGGTGAGTCTTTTTAGAGAAAGTAAACCTATACATTATCGCGCATATTTTCTATTTCTGTGTCACAAATGTGCATATTTATGTCTCAGAAAATTAAACATTCGTCACAGTGCACATTCAAGGGGTCATCCTATGTTCCCAGGGGGCCCATGTCTCAAAGTCAGATTTTAAGAGAATGGTTAGGGTTAGCTGTGCAATTCAAATTGCAAAAGAATAAAGGAAGATGGATGTTTCAAATGCAGTTTGAATGTTAAAAATCTGATCAGCCATTTTATGCCAAAGACATTAAATGCACTGTTGCTCACTCACTTGGCACATCAGGGCTTCAAGACACTTGGATTACTTCATACGAGCAGTATGGAGACATTTTGTGGGTTTTTTTTAAACATTTAAATCTTTAAACCATTTGTTTCAATTATTTGGGAGATGAGTGCCACGAGAATGTGTGCTGCTTGCGCTGAGAATCAGTAAAAATCCTGCCTCCTTGTTTGCTTCATGTTTGTGGGTTAAATTATAAAATCATATTGGGAAACACTGTCCTTCAAAACAATAACTCTCCAAGACTATAACCACATTGAACATTGTGGTTTGTGGCTTCATAGACATTAGATGTTATTTATTATCAAGAAAAAACAAACAAAATGTCTCACAAGGATCAAACTCAAGGAAAAAATACAGATCAGTGATGTGAGGTTTTGACCACACTGAAGGGTTTAAGTTTGGGGCCATTATGCCATGACTGTCAGAGATCTAATATGAGTAGACTCAACAATTCTCTCCCTTTATATAACATATGTATTTTTTTCTGTTCAGTTGTGGCTGCAGTCAATACCAGGAACCAGGAAGGGAGACAATTCAAACCACATGACAGACAAACCACACAGGAAGAGAGGAAAGGGGAGTACAATGAACCAAAACTAAAGAGAAGCAAAGAGAAGCCAGCTCGACTTTGGTGTGAAATCAATAAGCTATTGTATCTAGAATAACTACAGAATTTGGGAGGTAAACTGTAAACTACACAAGTGCAAGGCTTTGACTCCGTTTTCTTTGGCGCTGATGAAACACAAACACACAAAGTTATTTTCCCAATTTAACCAAGTCATTAGTGACTGCACTGTGGCGTTGTGGTTAGCACTGTTGTCTCACAGCAAGAGGGTCCCTGGTTCGAAACCCGGTTGGAGCGGGGTTCGGCCCATGTGTCTTCTGTGCAGAGTTTGCACATTGTCCCCGTATCTGCATGGGTTCTCTCCCACAGTCCAAGGACATGCAGCTCAGGTTGATTGGTGACTCTAAATTGCCCTTAAGTGTGACTGTGAGCGTGTACCGTTGTCTGTCTATATGTGTCAGCCCTGCAATAGTCTGGTGAACCCCACCTTCTGCCCGATGACAGCGACCCTTACGAGGACAACAGAATGAATAATTATTTTAATTAACTTTTATTATTATAATCAATTATAATATTATTTTTTATATTTTTATTTATTATTATTTTTATTCAATTTTATTTAATTTGTATTCAATTTTTATTTGAATATTTGTGTTTATATTGACTGGAAAACCTAAAGTTTGGAAAAAAAAAGTTTTCATACAAAGCAAGACCTCTTAAAACATTAATATTCCTACACTGCTATTCAGGCCTTTGTCTTCATTTCTTTTAAATTATTGAATGAAGTTATATTCTTGTAACATGCTCACAGTTTGTTTTGCTTTAAACTTCATCTAAAAGCCTACAAACGCAATAAAATGTGTTTGTGTCTTTACATAAGGTTTGCATGTTTTTGTGCCCCTTGCCCAATGAAGTGATAAAAAAGAAAGAAATGTGCTCTCATGGCTAACAGATGCCTCTAGTTTATTTTTACCTTTCACTCTTCTCTCCCCTACACAGACCTCAATCACTTTTTTATCGTTTTTAGATCAGTCGCCCCTCTCCCTCTTATTTTCCCTCCTCTCTGTTTCTTCCACTCTGTCAGGATGCTGTTAATGTGATTGTATATTCATCTCTCCCATGGGTGCTCCTGTCCGTGCCGCTGCGTGCTTTTTATCATTAACCTTGGCCTTTCATCGGGCCCTCACCTCTTGTCAAAACAGTGTAAATCAGACAGAGATTAATACGGCCGCTCATATCCGTTCATCAGCAGGAGGTGATGAGGTCAGTTTTCCCTCAATTACTGGAAAATTTAAATTGTTGCAATCAATGCAAAAAGTGCACTTCTTAACAGCTTTGGGGAAGTGTTACTTTACCTTTTCCTCCAAAGCAGATCCTCACGGTGTGTTTAAGTTTAAAGGAGCTCAGCTGGAAGTACAGTGTGACAGCAGCATTATGTAATATACGTTAGAAAACAAGCTAACAGCGCTAACAACTGATTGGTAATGTGCAACAATATTTTTTGCCGACACTAGATATCAAACAAAAGCCAGAGACTGTATCACACTAAGTTATTAGTTATACAGTCAACATTAAGCAGAGGAGAGAAGATAAAGTTAATTTAGTGCCTTACAGTAAAATGTCTCTCTTCCTTTGTGCCGCTGCCTGCATGTCCTCTGCTAACTGCAGCAAAATCTGGGGACCAAAATGTCCCTACACTACACAGAAAAGTTCTCAAACCTTCAAGGGCCAGCCCACTTCATTCTCCAACAAAGCAACTTGTAGATAAGAAATCTTCCTGGCACGAGGTCGATCTGAGCACTGTATTCTGTTGAATGGGTTTCCCAGTTCATTATGTAATATATTCTCCCAGTTCTCTACATCGTATACTGCCCTGAAGGCTTTGCTGCTTCATTGGTGAAGTACAATAAGTTTACAATCGGCTTTTTCTCTCAACTCTGTATTAGCAGTAACAGACTGAAAATAAATCACTAGTGCAGAAAATGTGACCTACTTCTCCTTTATAATTCATTTTTCCCGTCAGTACTTAGACAGTATTCTGGAGCTTTCTATTCTTGCATAATTTTAGGAATTAAACAAAGCGCTGTAGAGTACAAATCAATCGGGCTTATTCTAACGTATTGCATACTGCATACACAGTTTTTACACAACAGCATGGTACAAGAAAAAGTTTCACAGTTTAAGAAGGATTTGTTTGTCATCCTTTATTATTCATCTCCCCCTCAATTTCAGTATTACACATAAATAATGTTCTCAATTCCTGCTGTGGTGCCATGATTCTCTCTAATGAAGGAACATTATCTTCACATTATTCAGCTCCACGTTGTGTTTTCATCAGATTAATCAGGAGCAGCTGCCGGCCTCATTAGGACGCTCTCCGAAAACACATCACAACACGCATTAGTATGCAAAGGTGCTTACTCATTCGCACCATCACTGACGAGAGCACACACAAACACACACATAGGTACGTAAACAGACAGGCAGCACTAATAGGCCCCCTGGCAGCGCTAAAGACTTTAAGAAACAGGTCTTGCGTCGACACAGCAGCCCTCATGTGTCAGTCCTCACTAAAGTGGCATGTTAACGCACACACACTCAAGGAGTTTTTTAGGGATCACACAGACTCTCTGCTGTCTGGGACTCAATGTCAGGTCAGTAGACGAATACTAATATAGAACTGGATTAGTGGGATGATGCCAAAAACCTTGTTTATGTGCGTGCAAGTGCAGTGTGTTTCCGTGAGTGTGTGTGATGGGTTTCATTGTATGCTGCGTAATGAAAATATTAACAATGTGACTAAATTTGAAGATTATTTGAACTAATATTGGTTGTTTTTCTAAAGTTCAACATGCCACAAATACTCAAGTCTATGTTCAGTTTGTGTAAACCACCTTTAATCTGTAAATAACTCACATAAACCACATTTCTAGTGAAATATGTGACATTTCAGGAGCATAAGACCCAAGATTCTTCTTTTTCATTTAAAGCTTGACCTCTTTTGGGTAAATTGATTTAGTAACCTTGTTTACTATCGCTTTAAAGACTGAATTGATGGTGTTTACAAAGTTGTGCACCTGCCTAATTTTAGCCAAAAGGGCTCCCGAGGGCCATGAGCTTTAAAAGGCTCCTGCTACACAACTACAGAAAAAGACTCATTTTAAGCACAACATGAGACTTTTGGGGAAATATGGGACAGATACTAAAACAAATAAAGTCTCGGTTTAGACTCAAAATTATACTAGTAAGGCATAAATTTGTGAAATTTGTGTTAAAGTGAGGATAAGTGCTATTTATCATTTAAGTCACTAAGTATTCTCTGCTATACAATCTTAACACACACAACCACACAGACACACACACTCACAAAAGGGCAGTCTATAGTGTTTCTATAGCATACAAAACCCGGGTCAAATCCTTTATCCATCACCTTTTTTACACTGAAGAGGACAAATAAGTGAAGACATTATGAACATCACACAGCAGACAGATCGCCTCGGAGATATCTAAGTGCACTTGACACACACTCTCTCTAACATAAACACACACACTCTTTCTCTCACGCACACACATACACAGTACCTGTTCTGGGGTGTCCCTTTCCCTCAATGAAAATGCCCTTGCAGAGTTTTTCAGCCCTCTTTATCCAGACTTTGCTCAGACGCTCAAATGCATCTCTGAGCAGAGTGCGAGGACCAGCAGCTCTGAGTTAAAGCATCAAGTGAGCGAGAGTTAGAGACAGCGAGGGAGGGAGGGAGACGCAGGGAGGGAGGGCTGAGATGAGAGTTACATTGAGTGAGGAGGAGGAGCGCCACATACTGACTTCAAGGAGCTCAGAACATAAACACAACAGAGAGTAAGGAGAGAGAGAAAGGAGGGAGGGGAGGTGGGATACTAGGAAACAGGAAAAAGGGAGAAGGAAGGAAGAAGAAGAAAGAGCAAGAGGGGTCAGAGATTAAGGAGGGAGAGAATGAAGGAGATAAGGAGGTAGGAGGAGGTAATAAAGGGGAGAGTAGACAGACAGCAGGACATGAAAACAGAAAAAACAGGAGGATAAAAGAGGAAGGAAAGTGGTGGAGGGATGACAAAGTAAGTAAAGAGGAAGTGAAAGAGGCATGGAAAGAAAAAGTAATTAAAGAGAGAAGTAAAGCAGGAAATCAGCTGGTAAGGAAGAGGAGGATGTACAGTAGGACTAATAGGGAGGGAAAGAAGAGACAGAAAGGAGCAAAGGAGCTGTAAGATGAAAATTAGGAGGTATAGAAGGAAACAAGCTGGGTTGGGAACATAGTAATAACCTCAGACAGGATGTAAAGGGGGTCAGAAGGAAAAAGGAAAGGAGGAAATAAGGAGAGAAAGAGGTATATGAGGAATGAGGAAGTTAGGAAACATAGAAAGGAGGTAGGGAGCAAGACGTCCAACAGAGAAAACTGAGAGGTCAGAAAAGAAACATAAAATGTAGGAGGGGAAGCAAAGAGGGAAAAAGGAGAGATGAAGGTAAAGAATTGAGGAGGTATCAATTAATCAATCAAATTCTACCTAAACATAACCTTTCAAACAAATCGAATAAACGAAAACAAGAACAACATAGGAAAAAAGTAACAGGAAAGGACGGGAAGGAAAGAAAGAGATTAGGGAGTAAGGCAAGTTTAATACAGTATATAAGGGGGAACAGGATGTCAGCAAGGGAGAAAGACGAGAGTGAAGGAAGTATAAACAAGGAGGTAGAGAGGGAAAGATGTAATGCATAAGACAAGAAAATAATACAGGAGACAGGAAGGTGGGAAGGAGATAAGGAGGAATGGGAGGTACAAAAACAAGAAAATTAATTACAGAAGAGAATGATGAAAGAAAGGAGGACATTAAGCATACGAGAAAAATTGGAGGTGGACAGCAAGGAGTTAAATTGGGAAAAGAGGAGGTGGAGAGGAAGTGAAAAAATAAGTTAGGAAAGCAGAAAAGAATAAAGGAAGGGACAGAAGGAGGTATAAGACAGAGAGGAAAAAGGACAGAGGTAGGGCACAAGAAAAAGAAATACAGAAACAGAAAAGGAGGGGAGGAGGAAAAGGAAGAGGAAAAGTTGAGGGTAAGGATGGAAAAAAGAGCAAGAATGGGAGAAAAAGCAGGAGAGAGGGATGTTTGATGGGAAAATAGCAGGTAGGAAGTAGGAAAAAAAAGGGAGGAAGGAAGGGAGATGAGGAGACTAGGTGATAAAGTAGATGGTAAATGGAGAAAAAGAGGTAGAGTGAAAGAAAGTAAGTAAGGAGAAGAGGGAGGACGTTAGTAAGGATGGAAAGGCAGGTAAAGAGGAAAGAAGGGAGGGAGGTAAGACGGCGGGAGGGAGAAAATAGGAGATGGAAGTGGGGGAAAGGAGGCAAGGAGGTAAGGAAGGAGAAAGAGGAAAGAAAGGTACAGAAAGAGGTAGCAAAAGGATACTAGGAAAGGCAGGTTAACAGGGAAGGAGAAAAAAGGTTGGGAAGAAGAAAACGAGGGAATAGAGGAAAAGAATGAAGGAAGGGAGGAGAGCAGCAAAAGAGAGTAAGGAAGGTAAGAAGGGAGGGAGGGAATGTGAGTGAGAGGAGGATTAAAACGACGGGATAAAAGCTCTATAAAAAGGACAGACCGGAGAGCAGCAGACAAGAAGTAACACAAGAACGTAAGAAGGAAAAAAAGGACGTTTAACTGAAAGAGAAGAAAGGAGGAAGAAGAAGAGGAGGAGCATTTCTCTCTTTGATCTCTAGTGGAGTGATCTGACTGATGTGAGAGTATCTACTATGAAAATATTCCACTTCGCTTTAAAGCTGCTGCAGACTCACAATTCTATCATAATACTAAATTTAACTGGATTTTTCGCTCTTGGATATCTGTCTGTATGGATTTAAATCCAAGCCATAACACTTTTATGCAAAATAATTTTATGAGAAAGATAAAACTGGCAAAATGCACAAACTGTAATCCCAAATTGTATCTCTACAATACAAAGGCATATATCAATATCCAAATTCTAAAATGCAACTTACTTGGGAGCAGTGCAACAAGCTGTAAATAAAATTTGTGACTTATTATCACCTTATAAAGAGGGAAATGAAAAAATCAAATCTGATAGCAAGCAGTTGCTTATTTACAACAAGATCTCGAGTGAAACTGTTCTACAGCCGTTCAAGTAGAAGTTTGGAAATACTGTAAATATAAAGAGTGCAAATAAACACAACATTAATAGAAATGGCAAATAAGTTGCAAAAAACAGATGTACACAATGCTATCTAGTCAGCATGCAATATTATCATTGAGTAATGTTTCCATTCTTCTTATCAATATAAGTCCAATATTCACTCTCTCTTTAGCTCTGCTTTGGTTTCCACCAACCTCTGAGAAAAATCTCCGTTCTTCAGCTGCTAAATACCTCACTATGTTCACCGGCTATAGTCGCTAACTTGATCAGAACTTTTACGTTATAACGGCAGCTTGTTGCAGCTCGAAATGCTGCTGGTGACAGTGAAATAAAAAGTGAAGATTGTAAAACACAAATAACAACATGAATGACAGAAAAATCTCAATACAGCTGCTGACTGAGCTAACTTCAACATTAAACTAAATCTGTAAATTGATATGATGGATTTTAATTGCTTGCTTGCACTAATTAAGTACTTTTTTCACCTTTTATCACTAGCATAGCATGCCACACATATTAGCACACTGGGCTAAGTTGTTATTGAAAAGTCAATGTTGACTTCAAGACACAAACATCATTCTCCTGAGTGAGTCCTGTGTTTGTTTGACCAATTCATTTTCCATTTCTGCCCACCCTATGAGGCTTTCATTGATATTTGCAAAACATCAAGCACATTTTGTTGCTTTTCATGCTACATTATCTCCTCCTCTGCTCCTGTAATAATTACTACAGCCACTAGAGGGCACTGCCTTACAATTAACTTAAAAGTGCATCGTAAGAAGATCCTTGCAAAGTCAAACTATGTTGTTTTTTCAGTGAGAGCTGGCTGTCAGATTGATAATTCAGGGGATTTTTCATCATCTTGCACCATAGTGAAAACCTGAAATGACCTCTGAATGTTTTATTTAATGTAAGGCTGTTCCACTGAATTATTATAAATCTACATACGTTGTTTACTTGAAGCAAGTCAGTATTTTTCTGGGATTAATTTAACAATAATCTGGGGAATTGATAGAAATGATCAGCATCTGGCACAGCTGGTAGTGTGACTTTTTGTTGCCATGTAAATCAATAAATTGACAAAATCCTGCAGAAAAATTCCAGCCTTCAATTCTGATTCCTTTCAACAGCTGTTTACATGCCAGTGTGTGTGCGCACATACATATGTGTGTGTGTGTGTGTGTGTGTGTGTGTGTGTGTGTGTGTGTGTGTGTGTGTGTGTGTGTGTGTGTGTGTGTGTGTGTGTGTGTGTATGTGTGTGTGTGTGTGTGTGTGTGTGTGTGTGTGTGTGTGTGTGTGTGTGTGTGCATGTCAAACCATGACTGGAAAATTTCTGTCAGCACTCCAGCTGTGGGGCCCAAACCATCAGCAGCTAAAATGGATGTCTCTGGCAACCTATTTGACCCCGACAGAGTTCAGATTTCATGACCCTGATTATCTAACAAGACTAGACGGCAACAAGAAAAGATAAACAAGTTATTCTGCAAGGGGAAGTAAATAACACTAACACAGTAACACCGAGGGTGAAGACTAAACAACAACAAATGAAAACACTATTAGACAGTAAAAGACAGGAAGAGAGACTCATAACATTTAACGTGACGGCCTGTTCCTCAGACTGTTGAGACAACTTGCATCCTCTCGTAGCCGTCATGAAAACAGTAACTTAGAGCAGCTGTGATAGCAGATTGATATTTATATCCAAACAGCTTATATTTTTAAGCTGATTTCAAAAAGATATTTGAGTGCAACATCACTCGAGTGCAGTGACAGATAACGACAAATTCAGGTCTAAGCTTTTCTATTTGCACTGTATTTTCACTGTTTGTTGTTTTTCTTTTCAAATTAATAGCCCTTATTGCGATATCTTTTTTAAAATTATCAATAAGAATTTTTATGATCATGTGCCAATAAATGTCAATTTTCAGGATGACTAAAATAATTTCCTGGAAATAATATTGTAGTATGCCAGGATTAATACAAGGTAAGACTAGGCAATATGGCTTGAAAATAATAACCCAATATTTTTAGGCTTTAACACGATACATATCAGAACATTTTAAAATCTTTTTCAATCTACTGTAAACTACTTAAACACTAAATTATTAAACTAACTACAGTCACAATAAAGACACATGCAGTACTTGCCATCATGTAATAAAGTTAAATAAAATACTGTTATAATAAAGCGCGATAAAATACTGTTTGAATAAAATTAGCAAAAGTATTGCATGATTACAAAAATTAAAGCTGGTGCTTGTATTTCAGAGTAACTGGCTCATCTTTGGTCGAAAAGTGTTGATGTTTTTGCTGTGAACTTAAAATTTCTGCTAAAAAGCTGACTGTTAGCAGGTAGCAAAAAGTTCAACAGCAATACAAATAAATACAAATAAAACACTTCGCCTGTTAAAACTGTATTGTTCAACTTCTTAGGGTTAAACTGGAGCCCTGCAGACACACCTCACCTCAACCCAGACACTGCAGCTCAGGAGAAAGTCATCTGGATGGGCGGGGGAGTGTGTGTGACGCATCATGTTAAGACCATGATACATAGAGTATAACAGATATATCGCCTACCTCTTATTTAAAGAAAATGTATTGATTTTGCTGTCAATTATTAAAAAATCCACTCTACAGTGTATTACAGGTCACTCAAGATTCTGCATTATTTTAAAAACAATGCAATTTAATATATTTAGGTTATCTGTCACATCCAGGGGAGAATGTCTCATCATAAAAAGTGCACAATAGGAACAGCAGAGTCTCTCTTGCTGTTGCGTAACGTAGAAATGTGCTTATTACAAAAGAAATAGTCTTGAACTTTGATCCCCTTTTTCCATTGATCTCATGGATATCACACACCAGTCAGTGTGTGTGAGTGTGTCTTCCGGGCTTCTCCCTATCCTCTTTGATCCTCCTCACTTCCTGTCACACCACCATAAATGTCCAGGTCAAAGGTCACCAGTGACATTACATGATTGTGTATCACATGTTCTCGAACTTGTGTGCTGACTCGGATTGTCTGCTTAAAAACAGGATGGATGATTAACTGGCAACACACACACACACACACACACACACACACACACACACACACACACACACACACACACACACACACACACTGTTGAACCAGGATATCCCTGTCAGGACAGCACTTCATTGACTACATTGCCTCCTACAGCCTAAACTATGTACTACAAGACAAAATTACTCATTCACTGAAACATGTTTGAGCAGAAATAGATGCACGGAACAATATTAACCTCTACTGTAAATGAACAATCTTTGTTTTCTAATTTATCTGAATAAAACTTTCAGAAATTGAGGAATAGAAAAAATATACTTTTGAGACAATCATTTTTTTTTTTAAATTATTTTTTAACCTTAAACAGAAATAATTTCTGGTACTTCTTGTTTTTTTGGGGTTTTTTTTACATAAGAGCAGCAATGTACTCAAGTATAAAAAGCAAACAGCTTCGTTATGTACTAAAATGTTCTCTGCCAGTGTTTTAGTATTTGTGATTTGCTTTGTGATGATGCATTTTCCAACTGATCCAAGAGGATTTTTAGCTTAAAAAGTAGGAGAACCTCCTTAAGATGTACATTCAGTTCATCACAAACATTCAAAATCAACACATCTGGAGATACATGACTGTCAATGGACAGGAAGGAGAGTAAAAAAAAATTAATTTGAAAAGCTGTCAGAAAAAATCCAATATTTGTCTCTGAGGTGTACTGCAAACAGAGTATAAAAAAGCATTATTTGGAAACAGTAAAATACAAGTGCTTTGAATTAAATGTGCCTGCACACTAAGATTAAGGCTGAAATGATCCAGCTGTGATCCACCAGAGATCACACTTTCTGTTTGTCCTCTACATTAACTTCATGAAGCACAGCGAGTCCTGCCCAGACATGTTATGAAATAATGATTAATAGATAAGAAACATGAAGGTAAGAGTAAATGTTCACTGGCATGCTGAGTGTCTGGGAGGCTGAAAAACCTGCCAACAAATCTGATTTCTTTGCACCTGTCATATATCCTTCTGTTTCTCATGTTTCAGTGCATTGGGTAACTTGTGTTTTGTTGCCAACAGTATAAAAGTTTGAGTGTTAGTGTCCCATGACCAGTGTTGGAAGAAGTATTCAGATCCTTTACTTTTCTTAAAGTTCTTAAAACGCCCTGTAAAAAATACTGTTACAAATGAAAGTCCTGCATTGAAAATGGTACTCAAGTAAAGGTCTGTAAGTATCATCAAGAAAATGTTCTTAAAATAATAAGAGTAAAAGTACCCAATACAGAAAAATCTTAGGAACCACACATCACCAAAAAATAATTAACAATATAAAAAACACACAAAAACTCTCAAATTTATTTTTAAAAAAAGAAAATATTCAAAATGCGAAAAAAAACATTTTAATTCAAAAGAAAAAGATAAAGAGATAGATAAAGGGGGAAAAAACACCCCAAAACTCAAAGTACTTAATTGAAAAGACTTAAATGTTTATAAAACAGTTGGCAATAATTTTTTTTCTGTGAATCAACTGATTGGTTAATCAACTAATTGTTGCAACTGAAAGATGGCAAGGGTTAAAATAGTGCAAGGAAAGCATTTTTAACTGTGATTCAACTTTGCAATTCCATAAAGCTGCAAGCGCATAAAATACTCCTTCGCTGACGACTTCAGCTAGTAACTCCTGTAAAATTACAAACTCAGAAGCTCCTCAGCAGGAGTAGATGCACACATACGTGTGAAAACAAATCTTTAAGGTCCCAGCCCCCGTCTGGACGTGTGCAGGAAACTATTATGTTGCACTCACACAGATAAATATAGTAGCAGAACACACCTGGGGCAGCAGTAAATGCGTCGTTCTTGGCTATTAAGTTACCTGGATCACTTTTCTCATGCTGCTACGTGACTGAGCATCCAGCCAAGTACTGTAATGCATGATCAAGCACATCCAAAAACACACTCACTGTGCAAATATATAGTCAGCGGCCCAGAACCTGTTTACTCTTTATCTGGATTTGTGTTATTGGACAACATTTTTTTTGTGTTTACGATCATTTATTTGACTCATAAAAAGTCTTGGGTTGGATATCATTTTATGGCTTATGGTTGCAGCTCAAAGTGCACAATTAGTATCCAACAGTTACTTGGAGATAAGCATTTATCCTTCATTTACCTTCTTTTTTTTCCTGCAGACAGACGAGACTGGATAGGTCACAGAGTCCCTTCTTTATCGGTAGTCAAGAGCTTAAAGACATTATGAGATAAGGACTTATCAGAGAGGGTGAATTAATGCCTCATGACTGATTTAACATGAAAGAGGAAACAGGCAGACATATCACCAGATCCCTGAACAAAACTTTTTCATCAAATTTAACGTTTGTGAACTTTTTTAGAGCTTGTTTATTAAAAAAGTGCCAGTGGAGGATCCCTCATGCCCCTCACAAGGACCCCAACGTCCTAAAATCATAGAAACGTTATGAAATCACAGAAATGTCCTAAAATCTGAGAAAGGCTCTAAAATCAGAGAAATGTCCTAAAATCTAAAAATGTCCTTAAAATCAGAGAGGTCCAAAAATCCTAGAAAAATCCCAAAATATACTAGAAATGTCCTAAAATCCTAGAAATATCCTAAAATCCGAGAGATGTCCTAAAATCCAGAAACTTCCTAAAATCCTTGACACGTCCTAACGTCCTAGAAATATAAAATCCTAGAAATATCCTGAACTTCTAGAATCATCCTAAAGTCCTAGAAAGGTCCTAAAATTCTAGAAATGTCCTAAAATCCTTCAAACATGTATGGGGCTGCTGAGACTGGCCCCTGTCCTCCTCTCATTTCACAAAAGTGGCCCCCAAGCAAAGCAAGTTTAGTTTCTCTGCCATACAAGGTTGTCCCTAACATCCAATATAATCCACATGAGAGTTCCCTAAATTCCAACTTTGTACTAAATATGCAAAAGAGCAAACAAAGAGGCCTCATGCCAGCCAGTCTGTTGTCAAAGTCAATTAACCAAAACTAAACAGATGTTATGCAATCGTTTTTCCTTTTATAGATAAAGATTTTTAGTGGTCCCTCTTCTTATGTCTGCGTCTTTGGGTGTCTCACAAAAAAATCACCATGTCGCATTCTTCTGTATCCCTTCCCATCGTCCCTTGGTGCCTCCCTCGGTTTGTCTCCCAGAGGATTTTGGGAAAAGGAGAGGAGGAAATGCCAACGCAGACAGAGGAAACAAGATTCCAGCGAGGATATCGATAACAAGTCTTTCTTTCTCTCCGCCTCTCTCCATCTCTTCTCTAAACAGGACGTTCACATCCACACCCATCATCATCATCATCACGCTCATCGCCACCATCACTGTCCGACAGCGTCTAGCCTCCTCAAAACATCCTCCTCTCTTATTTTATACCCTGCGCTTTGCCGCTGTGGCGGCGAGAACTCAGCAAGGATTCAATGACTTCCTGCTGAAAGAGGAAATGGTATTAAGGTCTCGTCTGTGTTGACGTCAGCGTCTCTTGTTAGATATTATTGTTTGGTTTAAGGTTTCAACCAAAGCACTTAACAGGTCTATATGGAAGTGTAACGAAAACAAAACTAAAGGACAACAGTTGCATCAGACGCACGTCATGGTTGCAGAGGTAGCAACTGCATTTACCCAAGTTCTGTTTTTACACACATTTTTGAAGTGCTGGTACTTTAGTATTTCCATTTTATGCTATTGAATTAGTTTTACACTGCTTTTTACTCGACTAATTATTTGATCATTTTAGCTACTGTGCAGTTCCTGATTAATAATACAAAATATAATCAACTAAAACAAAACCTGGGTGTAAGCTACCTAGCAGTATGATAAAAAGTAATTAAAACGATCAGAATGACCTACTACCTCTTTAAACGTAAAAAAGGGGTAGTAGCTCATTCTGTCAGCAGGAAATTTCACCAGAATGACCCACCAATTTCTTTAAATGTAGCTAAAAATAGAGTCGGTCATTCTGTCGGGTAGGGAATATCTATCAGCATGATTTACTACCTCTATAAATGCAAATAAGAGTAGAGTAGATGAATTTGTCGGATAGTAAATATCTATCAGAATCACCCACTACCTCAATAAAGGTATACGCAAGGACAAAACGTCGTCGGCATGAGTCGTCCATCTATGCCGCTGTAGTGGTAAAAGCAAAATGCAAACAAATAAATTGAGACCTCGCTATAGTGGCATTTCTGTGTGTCGGAAAAAGTCTTAAGAAGAGGAGGAGGAGGATGTGGATGCAGTTGTAGCTGGGGAAAAGAGGCCACCTTTGCACACCAATGTTGTAACAAGACCTTGAAGTATGAGCATCTACTAGCGTTTAGTGGTGTGGTGCTGATCATCATTTCAGTCTGCATTTCTGTTGGTTGGTTTGTAGACGTAGGTTGTAACAGCAGTCACAAAGTTAAATAGTTATCACAAATCTTTGACACTGTCAGAGTTTGATCCCAACCATGACAACGACCTTCCTTAAACCGCTCTTACTGTACGACATAGGGCCACCGTTTTAGAGCCACTACCAAAAACATTGCCACATTTCCTTCACAATGGTCATCTTCGTCTGGGTCTATACCAAATTTAAAAGGTTACAGTGAAGGATTAGGTCCACCAGCTTCTAGGGATCTCCAACAACCAAATCAAAATTTCATGGTGATCCAACCAACAGCTGATGAGATATTTTCGTGAAAGCCTAAACTGGTGGTGCAAGAAAAAAGGTCAGGTTACCATGAATATCTGTATTACATTTCATTGCAATCAATCTAATAATTGTTGAGATGTCTCAGCCTGACATTGCCATTCCTCACAAGTGCCCGCTACTCTTTCCAAAGGACAACAGGATTTTGTGGTCCCTGCCAATACTCACTTCCTGTTTCTTTGATCGCTTGCTATTATCTCTCTGTTTCCAACCTCCGTACATGCTCACCAATTCTCCCAACATTACATGATCACAGAACAAGTAACAGAGGAGAGAAGAAAGAGACCACAAGAAAGAGCATGTATAAAACTCATCTCGACAATATTAGAAATAATAAAAAAGGTGATTCATGTTGTCTGCCTCCTGCAATTTAAAAAGACAGGCTGTTATCTTATCTCCCGAAGGTCCTTATTCCTAAAATCAACTCCGCAAAGTCGACAGAACAAAGACATGATCTCATTTTGAAGAACACTTTGGGGAATTATGGCTCGGGGAAAAAATATATATCAAAGAACTTCTTCAGTAATCATATCCTCATATAGCTGTCCCAGAAAGAAAAGGAGAACTAGAATGATTTCTTTTTGCGTTTTAATTCAACATAATAATGGATGAGCCTTCGTTCCAAGAAATATGTTGAAAAATCTTTTATTCATATACATATACATATATATATATATATATATATATATATATATATATATATATATATATATATATATATATATATATATATATATATATATATATATATATATATATATATATATACATATACATATATATATTCACTCTTTTTCAGCTGCTGGAGACAAGGTTGGCAGTCCAAAAAAATAGAAACAACAATCCTAAATAAACTAAAAGACTGGTTGTTTGATAAGTAAATTACACAGAACAAATAAAATGGTTTAGTTTTTGGTTCCTCCTGCAGAATGAGGAGCTTTTTAAAATGCTCTTCATTTCTGAGTGTCCTCAGATGCTTTTGAGAAACAAGGCCAAACTCCAGTGATGCTAGACTGTAGCTGACTGTGACCTCTGACCTTCCTGTTGAAGCAGGGAAGAGGAAAGAAACCGCCTCTGCAGTCAATGCTGTAGCCTTGGCCCAAAGTATAACAGCAGATGTGATGTTAAATTAAAAACCATGGCAAGGACACAAGGAAACTCATCTACCACCGGACAGTCACAAGTCGAACGCTGTTTTATCACTATCAGATAAAGATCAAAATTTTAACTTCTACAGCAGCAACACAAACATTCCTCAGCATGCATTCACTAATTCATTTTACAGCCTATATTCAGATTATAGGAAGAATGTCTGTCTCACTTCCAGATGATCATTGAGCGGTCTGTAACAAACACACTGACAAACAAGAACAGGACATAGTGGAATTATGTAATGCAAAAGATTTAACCATCAAGTTAAAAAAAAAAGCTGAGAGTGAACCAGCATGTTTACATTAAACTGAGCCATTAATCAACGGCAGGCCCGTTTGTTCTCTCGTTTTTACCTCTCGGAGAACCGAGGAGACGGAGGCATGATGTAATCACCATCTGCTGTCATGGCTGTACGACACACGTTTGCTGCTGTAAAGATGTACTGTGGCATGACAGCGTACAGCAACGTTATTTCTGTCAGACGGCATTTACTCTCTGAAAGTTCATACGAGGAAATCATTATTTAACCTCCTTTGATCAGCTGTGCTTTTCCAAGTTTGTTTTTATATAGCTGGTGTTATGAAACGGAGAAGTAGGGAAAAAGAAAAGAAAAAGCAGAGTAGCGTAGTCTTGTATTTCAACACTTATGCATTTGAAACCAAACTTAATTCACAATGCAAAGCAAGTCTTTACTATTGAACATATTTATATTTAGCCATTGAAATGCTGATACAAAAAAAGGGACACGAACAGCAACGTCAAAGCCGATTACTTCGCACGCTTCTTCCACATGTGCCTCTCAGAAACAATAGTCATTATTTGCACGTCCACAAGAGGACAGTATCAATAAAGTAACCCTACCATTGTACATTAAAAGCAGCAAAACAGGACACGAGCATGCAGAGTAATTAGAAAGTGTCCTATGTTATTAAGGTATCAATGATAACTAAAGTCAGAAAGACAAAAGGAAGTGTCACTGATGCAACAGCTCCGACCCTGCCAACCACCGGACACGACCATCCATCTTGGGATGAAAGTCGTGTTGGGATGAGGGCACCATTTGGGGACGGGCTGGGACTCCTCTACAGGGAAAAGACAGGAAATGTGGAAAAATGCCATCCAGGGCTTTGAAGATGAAGCTCTGCTGTCTGACGGATCCCGTGTTCTCTGAACTGTCAAGTAACGACAATCATGTGATAGCTTCAATTTATGGAATTTGCTCGTTTAACTTAAAAGCTGAAGTAATTCCTGTATTTCCAACAACACCTTTAAAAACAACCAAAAACTGAAACTTCAAAACTATCTGAGTACAACAACTCCTGGAAAGTTCCTCGCTTATTCCCCCCTTGTCTTTGACAAGCTGCCTGCTGCTTGTGTAACAACACTAAGTCACATTAAGCAGTGGATTTTTGGCCAGATAACATTAACTTAAAATGACAGAGGCCACAGCAAATCCTCTTAAAGCCCAAGAAAACGGCTCACTGCAGAGTTTAGTGAGAACAGCATGAAGCCAGATTTAAAACATGCCATCATATAGTGCGTTCAGTAATGTCCCTCTGTCTTATTCAATTTCTAACTCAGATAACTCAGTTCTATAAGAATAAGGAAATGAAACATGATTCCTGCAAAAAAAAAAAAAAAATCAGTCAGAAACTTTCTTCAGATTTACCAAAACATGTTAGCATTGCAACTTCTTTACATTTTTAGCCTTTGCATCACAGTGTAGAAATACTCTGTTACAAGTCAAAATGGTACTAAAGAAAAAGCACAAAAGTATTCTATATATCAATGGAGTATTAGACTGCCAAAAGTAAAAGTGCTCATTACATAGAAAGACTAATATGAGTCAATCATGTGTTTGGGCGTGTGCATATCTGTCCACAGCTCATCTCGCAAACTACTGGACCAATCAGCCTAATATTTAGCGTGCATGTGTATGACTGCATGATCAAGAACCTATAATGGTTGCAGAAATTCATAAGTGTTGAAAAACCTGTTTTACTGACTGTTTTAAACTGTCACTGACAGCCCACTGTTCAGAACTGTCTGGTTGGGGCCGCAAGTTTTCCAGAAAATCTGTTGCCATTTACCCACTTGCTGCCATCTGTCTATTTTAAGGCACAGAAAAGCTTCAAAATTCACGAGTGGCGTGATGTATTTTAAGCCGCTAAACAAAACATTAAAGTGTTTTAAGCTTGTGTTAACCACCAACTTTCTTTCAGGCATCTAATTGTAAAGGCATTCAAAAAACCCACTGACTCTTTTTGCAACTGGGAGAGCGAAATGCTAACTGAATTCCAGGTTTTAGGACTCATTCCTGCAGCTTTCTATCATATCTATATTTTACATATAGTGCCTATTTTAAAGAAAATCCAATCTACTCTGTGCAACACACCAGGGCTCAGTCAAAAATAGACAAGGTGCATATTTTAAAAGGCTTCTGAGGGCCTCTAAATTGCACTGCAGTGTATCTGCTGGAACTGTAGCCTATTTGTACTTTTACTTAAGTCAAATTAAAAAGATTAATACTTGAAAAGAGTATTCTACACTGCGATATTGCTACTTCAACATAAATAAAAGTTCCTCCACCACCACTGGTTTTCAGCACAGTCCTGCTTCTTATTCATACAAAAAAACAACAAAAGCCGAGATGATTACTCTTTACTCTGCAGGTCAGTGGCTTTGCTCAAGGCCACCTCGGTATAACTGCCCCCCCTAACAAGGAGTGAGCCCTTAAAAGCCACATGGCTGAACCACCAACAGAATACCAGGGAGTGTCAGAGACCGCATGCTGTGTGAGCGGAGGTCTAGAACGATCCTCCAGCCTCAGAAGTCAGTAAATCAGCCAGACGCTGATGTTTGTGGCAAACCAGCAAAAGATCCATCATGAAGTCTAAAACGCTGACAGCACAAAAATGTACATATACAGGAAGATGGATACATGCGGACAACCAGAATGACAATGCCCCTCTTTACCTCGCACTGTTTTTCCATGAGTGAGGTAAGAAGATTGAGGGGCATTGCACAGATGCCAAGAATAATATCATGTTCTTACAACATGAAAAGAGGAGGTCGGGCTCTCTAATGACTGAATTTCTGACTCACTTCACACAATATACACACAAAGATAGAGCAAAAGAGTGAGAGAGAGGGTAGAAAGTAAAAGATGGAAAGAACTCGTCCATGTTTTCCACTGTTTACCTTCCCGCTCCTCGCCTCAGATTTACACGACTAAACACTCTGAGGGTTACGGAGTGGGAATTCTGTGGTTTTCCTGTCATAACCTAATCGAAGGTCTTTTCAGGACAGCTAGGATCCGTTACGCACAGAACATGCAATACATGCGGAAATCATAGACACACACCTCTGCAAACAAACATGCAAAATTTGGTTTAACTGAGCAACTGTATCATGCATCCACAAACACATGCACGCACACGTTGAAACCACAGAGATGTTATCCATCATTTCCGGAGAGGAGGGTGATTAGTTTCTCTTTCGGCTACTGATTAACAAGCCTCTCGACCACATCCCCAACTCTGCACGCTGGATGCACCGGTCTCATTGCTAAGGTTTTATTTTTACAGGAGCAACAACTTTAAAGTTTTTTGAATGTTCAATTTTGAGGAAACCAAACATCGTAGAGTAAAATGTGCAATACTTTTTTTAAAAAAATGGAATAAAAGCCTCCAAAAAGCAAGTACCCAAGTGCCAGTACTTCAAAGTTTACACAAGTACATGATATGGATGACATATGTACCTCTGCGACAACCCCATCACCACCAGTGACCAGCAACAACTGACAAAACTGTTTCCCTGCATTATCTTTTACTGGAAAGACAAAATGAATTGATAATCCAAGAATCTGTGAAACAATAGGCCACTTTTCCTACAGGCCACAGTATATATGGTAACAAGGAGCATCACTGTTGCATCACCCAAAAACTAACTTGCAGCAAATCACTCTCTTCTCCGAGTGGTGAGAAAATCCTCTCCTGAGTAAACACTCTGGAATAATGATAGTAATAAAAACTCAAGAGGTTTAACAATGCGTACAGAGTACTGAATATCTTTCACAAATTGAGGGTAATGGCACAAGCTATATAATTTCTAACCAAACTTAAATACTAAAATGGCCACAAATATGGGTAAAGGTTTAGGTTCACATCATGCATACATGCATAAGTATTAATAGTTGGTATCTTTATCTCCCCTAAAAAAAACCTAAAAAACCAGTATCAGTTGACCTTCAATTTAGACTCCTAGGTTTGGGCTGAGGCCCCCCCAGTTTACAACATCTGGCTCCGCCCCTGCCAATAGACAAGTTATATATGTGTGTTCTTCATTTTAGTGACATCTACAGTATCCCCTTAAAGCTGAAACACAAGGGCAACATGGAAAAAACACTTTAGACTTGTTTTCTGTCTAGAAACCAGCTGATTATTAATGTTTTACTGAACTAGAAGGACTACACTATTTGACAAAAGCTAACACCAAAATTATGAGCTAAGTGTTTTCCTTATTTTTTAGAGTAAAGTACATGAACCATCGCTGGTACTTCAGTACTCCCAGTGATTCAGAACTCATATCTGCAGCTGAACCTGCAGCTGAAAGTACCCACTGTACGCTGGTTATATAACTCTGAGTGAGCACGACTGATGGGAGATTACACACTGTTTATGAGGACACCCTGAAGGCACTGGCACTCACTCCCAAACCACTGCAGCCACACACACACACACACACACACACACACACACACACACACACACACACACACACACACACACACACACACACACGCGGACGACTGCATACACCAGATGCACAGAAACCTTGGAGGCATCTCCGGAGTGCAGTGCAGAGAGAGTAGATTAACGTCAAAGGTTAAAATAAAAGTACTATTTCTGAGTCTGTCAGCAGTGTGGAAAACCTGGTAGTGATTCTATAGCAGCATCGCTGATAAAAACTACAAATTAGAGCAAAATTCAGCAGAAGTATGAATCACCATTTCTGTGGATGATATTCAAAGCCACATCTTATCTCAAACCAGTTTAGTGCAACCATTCATTTATGGCCCTTTTTCATGAGAAGCCATAACACTCTGCTGGTGATTACATTAAGTGCAGCTTACTGTAAATTCAACCATAAATTATTAAAATCTATTCATTAAATAAGCGTGTTCCTGTTTTTCTGTCTTCACTGTATTTGAAATGAGTATTTGCTACTGCACTGGATGTAAAATTAGATAACCCTGTCGTTTTAGCCAAAATACAACAAACTACGAACATTTTATTAGCATTCAACCACACACACACCACCAACAGATATTTGGAAACGATATGCATTTACCATAAAAATGAAAATCTGTCAATATTTTGAATTTGGAATATGACAAACTCCAGCACAAAACTTTGTTGAAATGCCTTTAGCAAATGTTTAATAACATCATACACAAGAAAGTTCCCAGCAACTTTAATTTATAAAGTCAAGTGGAAATTTAAATAAAAATGAATGAATACTAATTGCTTCCTGAGGTTTTCAAAAGTAAAAGTTGCTCCCATGCTGAGACTTTCTTTGCACTTTTTGATTAAATCAATTTTATCAGCGATCATAAAAATAAAAAGCCGATGCAGTTAATTGGCAACATGCTAAATATCGGCCCCGATAATTGGCCAGGCCAAAAATCTGTCGACCCTTAGTTGACACCTCTGAAGGCATGAACAGTGATAACATCATCAACAATGCTGAGGGTTTATGGTTCAAAATTAAGTCACTAGCTTCTACCAGATCCAGCTAGCACAGTGCAGTAAACTAAAGAGTAAACAATGCCTGACTTGCAACTTTGCTGAAATTATCCTCATAATGATATTGTTTGTATTCTGCAGTGGGAGGAGGAGCCAGATATTCCCGACACTCCTGTGGCTCTCCTCTCCGCAGTCACTGTAAACGCTACTGGTGCCGTTTACGTCAGCCCTGAGATCATTTCTGTTGCAGTATGATGTTGCAAGAAAAGAAGGTTACGAGTCCCTACCCAGGTCGACTGTTTGTACGATTGTTTGGCTGAATCTATGTATAGCATTTACACGGTCCAAAGAAACTCATTTAGCCTTTGTTCAGAAATACTGAGATGGTACTGAGAAATGAAACCCTGCATACTAACTGTGAAAAATGAGAGTGAATATTCACATTGTTCAGTTGTTTTCATTGGATTTGCACTGTTTGTGATTGCTTATTTTTACCATTTTGTTTAAATAAATAAATACAAACTTTTTGAAATTAATTTAGTGGTAATTCTGTTTAGTGGGTTTTAATCACTGCCTGAGTTTCACACATTTTAATTTTAAGCTTTGCATTGTTAAATTTATTGAGTTATGGATTAGTCAGTGGAATTTTATTTTATTAAGTATCACTGAATCAACTGAATATAAAAACTAACTGTGTTATTCACTTTGAACTGTGAACTTATTCAGGTTTACAGTGGAAGTTTATAATACAGAGGAATTTACCCAGAAAAGTACTAAAATCTCTTTGAAATAATCACAACTCTCTAAGTTCTCTCAGCAGGCAACACTTCAAATTCACTGAGTGCAAAATGGGACACTCAAATTGCATTAATAAATAATAAAATGTCACAATAATCGATTTAACTTTTACTATTATAGCTCAGTATTAAATCCCGTATTTATAATTTTAAAAAAAAATACACAGGCTGAGTTGTACCTCAGCAAGAATGACTTTCATCATGGCATGGAGTATTTAAGTCTTTCCACATCTTCCTCACAGCGTTGTGGTAAAACCTACAAATGATCAATACACCTCTTCTCAGCAAGAAACCTGAGAGGGTCTGCAGGTGACACCTGAGAAAAGGGGGTTGTGGGAACTGATGCGAAACCAGCAAAGACAGGTGTCGAAAAGCAATATGACCACACCCTCGTGTTTTTTCTCCTCATCATCCTCTGAATCTGCAGCATTTCAGCTTTGCCCGCTGTGTGCCTTCAACTCTATGTTCTCGCTCTCCCTCTCATCACATATGGTGTTCATTATCGAGTGTAGCGTCCAAGATGTTAGGCAATATCCTCACCAGCAGTACCAGCAGAGAAAATCATCACACTCACACACACACCGCAGATCATTTGATTTCTTAATATACTTCCCCAAGTATATGCAAAGTACAAGCTGTACGTGCACGTATATTTTGGAAAAAAATGTCACAGAGCACACAGTGTATCAGCCAAGAGCAGATTAAATGCTATCAATCAGGAAGGAGCGTACAAATACTCCTTCTGGATGCATTTATACTTTTAAAATTACTCCTTGTTAATGCATTTGAAGTTAAAAGTAATCCTCCCTTATGCATTTATACCTAAAATACACCTGACTGATACAGTAATACATGAAAATACTCACTATTGATGCATTTTGAGTTTAAAAATACTCCTTGTCGATGCAGTTATACTTAAAAATGCCTTTTGTTGATGCATCTGAAGTTGAAAAATACTCCTGTTGATGCATTTAGGTCTATATTGCTGATGTATTTGGAGTGAAAAAATACACCTCTGGATGCAGTTATACCTACTCCTTGCTTATTTCTGATATATTTAGGCTTAAAAATACACCATATTGACACAGTTATACCTAAAATACTGTTTAAGGATGCATTTAAAGTAAAACAAAAAAAGACTTCTGAATACAGTTATACTTAAAAATACTAAATGTTGATACAGTTAACCTAAAATACTTCTTGTTGCTGCATTTGGAGTAAAAAAACACTCAGTGATGCACAACATTATGAGATGTATTGACACTATTTACCATTTCTTTGGTTACATTTACATTTCTTTTACTGTTAAGCACATTGTAACGTCGTGCAATTCAAATACAAAGATTATTACTGAGACAAAGTCATTTGGTGTTGCAGGCTCTTAGCCTCATGCTAATTGTTGCTAATATAAACAAAATAAGTAACGTAACCGCAGACTGGAGTTCAGCCTCAAGCATTTCTGTGAGGCAAAATAATCCAATTTTTTCACTTAAAACAACATGCACACTGACATGCAAACAGAGGCTACATTACACTAGTGAAAGTGTAGTTAAATCATGATCTTACCAGGGTCCTTTTGGTTGTCGCGACAGGCATCAAGCATCAAATATGTGGTAAACATGTCAGTCTTTAGCATTTATACTTTATAGCAGAGAAACCGGAAACATGTTGAGATAGTTGTCGCATCAGCTTCCTCCTCTCTTATCTTTTTATCTTACTTTAATTCAGTCTTGGGAGAGACGGGTTTGGTGATGTAAAATCTGGTTTTGTTAACCAAAACGCGGCAGCGGAAACCGTTTGTAGTGACGGAGGAAAAGTTTGTCTGCGGGTGCAGGTAAAGTGATGGTGATTGGCTGCTGCGTGGGAAGGGGGCGGGAGTTGTAGCATTAGGTGTACTGGATTGGCTGAAGTGTAGCAGTGTGGATTTTAAAGAATTTAAAGGCGGCATGGATGTATGATCGGGAAGGCCTTATTGGAGGCCTTAGAGAGGAAGGAAGTATAGCGATGCACAATATTCATTTGAGAGTTATTAATAAATTAGCAGGACATAGGTTCTTTCTCTTACTTTAGATTATAGAGGCTCAGCATAATAACATAAAAACTATTTTATAGTCATATAATAAGTATAATAATTCATGAAGATAGTTTGGTTTTGGGATTGATTTCCTGGTTTTTCTCTTTGCATATGAAACAATTTTTTATTTTTTATTTTTATTTTTTAAGAGCACCTTAAGATACATTTACAGGTGTCTTGCAGATCCTGAAAAAGTCTTATATTCATTAATCCAAATTAACCTTTTGAAACTTGGATTTTTTTTGTGCTGTGACACCTTCACAAGTTGATTAAGAAAATTATCATAAAAAGTTATTTTTAGAGAGGGGAAAAATGTGAGAAGAATGTGGGAAAAAAATAGATTTATAATTATCATATTAATACATTTAGAATTAATTCGCACTAATATTGTTATTATTATTATTGTTATTATTGTTATTATTATTATTATTATTATTATTATTATAACTTTGTGGTAATTTGCTTTTTGTTTGTTTGACCTTATTTTTCTTTACTTTTATGTTCTAATTTTCAGGTAATTTTCCTGTACTTTTTATTTTGTTTTGTTTTTTTGTTAGATTTTGTGTAATTCCCTCTGAAGTTGCTCATTGCCTTTTACTTATGTTTTTGAAAGACATCAAGCCATTTTTTTCAGGTGTCAAAGGGATAAAGTGGACAAATTCCACCCAAACTTCTTGCATAGCATTAATAGTAAATGGATGTCTTTTTATAACTGGGTAAACGTTATCCACAGCAAGACATATTGCTATAAAATCAGACACCCTTTACCTTTAAAAAGTCAACTTAACATATGATCACCTCACAACAACAGTATAAAAAATCCACACCAACAACCCGATGCATCAGGTGCAGAGGTCAAAGCCACAGACATGCATACATGGCACTTTTAATGTGATTTGTCCATGTCATGGAGCCAAATAAAGTTCCAGACTGAAATCCACAAATCAGGAAGACAAGCAAGAAATATGATTGAGCTGTAAGACCGTGACAGAGGCGAGGGAGGGGGGGCAGATGGGGGGTGATAGAGGAGAGAAACATAGAGGGAGGAGGGTTGTGCTGAGAGCGAGACCAGCGATGACAGATGGACAGATGCTGAAATAATAGTTTGAGAGAAAAATGATGCAGCTGTCTGGTAATGTCTGAGAGGATGGGAAAACAGAGAGATAGAGTCATAACTATGTGGGGCTCCAGAGAAGACTCCTTACCAAACACTACAATGATATGATGATGATTATGATATTATTATTTTCAGTTTTACTATGGTACTGTCTGTGGTACCAAAAAAAGTACCATGATATGTAGAAATTGCTATGGTAGAGTGGTAGATGGCACTTTACTGGGGTGTTCTCATGCACCTCTGATTTGCACTGCTGTCCTTATTTATTTATTTATTTATTTTGTGGGTGTACTTCTTTTTAAAATGAAAAATGTATTTTATGCATGTAAAAAGCAGTATTTAAGTCTCGCAGCAGTTGAAGAGGAATCAAGTCCTCATTTTTGTTATTTAGGTTTTGACTCAAGTGCAAGTCTTCTCATTTAGTCTAGAGCTGAAAATCAAGGGCTTCTCTTTGGAGCCACTGATGTTCAGCATGTTCACTGTAGAAAAAGCAAAAGACACAAAATCTGTTGCCGCAGTAGCAGAAGACAAGCTGAACTGCAGAAAAATTACTTTTTCATCTTGAGGAGAGGGCACTAGTAATCTGAAACAAAAACTGCTTAGACAAGTTGAAGAAATTCATAGGGAACCCGAAGCAAAATCATGACTTTGCCAAATATCTCCACTGTGGGAAAACAGCAGTGCAGCCAACCTTCATTAAAAAGTGGATCTTCTGAATCTGCACACTGACTCACTGTTTTCATGGAGGACGACAAACATTTTGGCAGCCCTCAGTGTTACTGCTCCGCTCCATATTCACTATGACAGAAAACACTTCCCAATGTACCATGACATCCATATGATACAACACTTAAACTCAGAGCTCAGGTCTCAGCCTGCAGGACACAACGTAACTCAACTCTTCCTGCTGAAACATATAACCTACTAAATACATACACACACGTAACAGGGAGCAGCCATGCTTTGCAAACACTGAACTCATGAACTGTTTCGCTTTATCTCCTTCAAAGCTCAATGCATTACCGTATTTACGAGTTACAAGCACATGAATGGCCCTCCACAGTCGTTATTAGGAGTGGGAAATTTCAATGCCGAAGTTGCCAAGCTGTGACGTTTGTGTGACGTCTCAGGGCAGCAGAAATGGCAGAAACCGTGGAAACAGTAACAACTGACGGGAAAAAAATCATATATTTCATCATTCTGTTCCTAGTAGCTACCATTTACTTTCAGTACATTTGAGTATATGCATGTATTAGCTGTAGCAAGCAAACTTTTAACTATAAAGCATGCCGAGCGAGTATACCTGCATTGATAATGAGGTTATTTTGAACTGCATGCTTGGAGCTGAGAACTTAGGTAGCGAGGTGCAAAAGAAAGTGTAGTTTCCCAATTTTTTCTGCCTACAGCAGCTTGAATGCAGCTTTAAAGTGATTCTGAATCCCATTCTGCATTGTTGTATTAAGTTTCATTTAGAAAAAAAACATGCTGCCGTGCCATTAATAATGTTATTCTGCACTAAGTCAGCGCACATTACAGTGAGGCTTAACAGGCTGCAGGGTGAATGCAATGTTGATTATCAGAAATAATCTATCTTACTTAGGAAATACAGAGGTTTATAGGAAGCAGGATAAAAATATCACGCAGTTCAACGGTAATGAGTTAAAATTTAGACTATTAGTTTGAAATACCTGGTAAGAAATAACTAACATAAGTTGTCTGTTCATGTCAAGAGATCTACCTTGTAATGCATGCATGTACAGTGGGTTTATAGTTGGTTTAATATAAAGATGTTTCCCATTAAAATGACCTCATCAATTTGCCAAGAGTTCATTCAGATTATGCTCCTCTGCAGTGGCTTCAGATTACCTTTCCATACTCGAGGCATAAAGATACTGACGAGGAAAAGGGGAAAGCATTACAACCTTCAGGAAATTTACTCCAGGTTTCCATGCAACCACAAAACACTAACACTTCCTTCTTTCTTTGTATTTGTAAAGCGAAGTGATCCTAATATTTTCCTCTTGTCCGCATCAAAATTTATTAGCGTTTTAGGGAACCAAAGGGATGACAGCTGCTTTTTTTCCACCACCTTTGCATGTGTTTCTTTTCCTTAAAAAGTTATTTCCATGTGTTTGGTGGACAGATAGGCGGTGAGCCAAGGAACAAGTGATTGGATGTCTGGAAGTTTTTAACCACAAATATGAAACTAACAGAGGTGGAGTCTTGATTTCTAATCCAAAAAGGAGATACTTACAATATTTGCACAGCAAGCCAGAAGTGATTTGACTTTTTAACTTTACAAAAAATATGTGTTTGGGTGTTATGGCAAAGTAGGAGAATTATTCGTAGGAATAATTCAGGATAACAGAGAGTACAGCCCAGTTTTATGGATGCACAATAAAAAGCATGGATGATAAAAGAAGTAAAGGCCACGTGTGCCTGATAGATATGCTGAATCATGGAGCATTAAATCACAAGGATCCTACTGCTTTTTAATCTGAAATGTTATGTCTTGTTCATTTAAACTTACACTTTTTTTTTAGTTTTCAGCTAACTTTGACAGAAAAAAGGGGGTTTGTGCCTTCACAAAAGAGAAAAAAATACATTGATTAAAAAATCAAACACTTTTTGCAGAAACAGCCTTATTTTTCTCCTGTCACAGCATTATTTAAAAGCCTGTCAGCAAATTCCACATATAATAAGAGAAATGGAGATGGTGGCATTGCACGGCAACAAAAACCACCAAACAAACAAACACACATACATACACACACACACACACACACACACACACACACACACACACACACACACACGTTTTCGACTCACCACATAGTAGAAATGCATGTCTGGTCGCAGAGGTCGGTCTTCTATGTGCACAGCTGGAGGTGGAAGAGGAGATCGTGTTGGTCCATCCAGCAGGAGCATCAGTGAGGAGTGTGTGTTTGTGTGTGTGTGTGTGCATGTGTGTGTATGTGTGTGTGTGGCCCTCAAAGGTACTCCAAATAACCAGGATCTTAAAAAAAAGTCTTCTCCTGCTCTGTTTAGTTCTCCTACTTCTGCTGCTTCCAATTTTTTCTATATTTCTGTTCTCCCTCTACTCTTTCTTCTTCTCTCCTGCACTTGTCGTTACTCCTCCCTTTTCCCTCTCTCTCTCTCCTCCCCTCTTCCTCCTCCCCACATGACTTCAGTCCCTCATCCCTCCCTTTTTCTGTTTTGCTTCCACTTCCTCTCTTTTTTCCCCTTCCAGTTGCAATCTCATGTTTCTATTTTTTTCTTTGCCCCTCCTCAGCTTTGTGATAAAAATGTACTCTTCTCTTTTTCTTCTGTATTTATTTATTTTCCTCTCCTCTTTGTCTTATTAATATTTTAATTAGAGAAATACTTGTAATTAGAGAAGTAGCAGGGGAAGTTTCCCATCTCACTCTTTCTGTCTCTCTGTGTTGATTACAGATTGTTGTCAGCACTTCCTGTGCTAGCCGCTGCCACCACTGTGTGTGTGAGTGTGTGTGAGTGTGTGTGTGAGTGTGTGTTAGTCATAGATAACATGGCGTGCTCTCCACTGTCAGAAACAGGAAGAGTGGAGCTTGGTAGTTTGGCCCTGATGAGAGAACCTTCCCTGTGTGTGTGTGTGTGTGTGTGTGTGTGTGTGTGTGTGTGTGTGTGTGTGTGTGTGTGTAAGCTGGTTCAGCAGAGTGATTACTGTAACAGCTTCAAAATAAAATGCTTGAGTTTAATTACATCTCCCTCTCTCTGCACTGCCTCATGCGTACAGACACTTTGTCTCTCTCTCTCTCTCTCTCTCACACACACACACACACACACACACACACACACAGTGACCACCTTTAAAGTACTCAGAATTCATGACCTTTACTAATACAGATTTAGAAAAAGATTTAATGCTGTCTATGCCACATTATCTTTATTAGATACCCATAACATACATCAGTGTGATGGGTCAGCTTATATTTGTTTCTATTTTTAATTTTAAGAAATTACATTTTATGCTTTGTGTTTAAAACTCATCTAGAAAATTGTTGTGTGGTTTACAGTGAAAATGCAATATCTAATTTAATTAGCATTTTTTAATTAACATTTGTCCCTACTATTTCTTTTAAATCTCCAAGGCCAACACTCAGCATCTACATCTGCACATTACTTTCTGCTGGCAATTTCATCTATGAAGAACACCTTAACCGCAGTTAAAATCTTGTTTCTGCTGGCTTCCAGTGGTTTAACCTCTCACCTTGTTGCAGTGATGTACAAGTCTTCTAAAAATAATAAAATCTTTCATTAGTCGCACATTGGGGAAATATGCATATGAAATAAATACGGATTGACTTTGTAAACAGGATTAACACAATAACATCATTAAGTCATTTCAGTAATGGGACATCTTGAGAGGATATGTCATGACATCCTTTATGATTTATCTCCATCTTCTAAAGCCAGCTTTTCATTACTTCAAGAATATTAATCAATAAAATCAACCAGACGAGAGCTGGTTTCACCTGATCCGTTACTTTATTTTTTATGATTTCTATTATTTAATTCGTAGTTTGTGTACGTTTCAAGTCCACAAAAGGCTGCAACGACAATAAATACACACTAGATGGCTCTAGAGCCCAATAAGAAAATAGTGATACAACAGAAAGAGGGGAAAAAAGAGAGAGAGAGAGAGAGTCTGTTTGTCTATGTGTCTCTGTGTGTGTGTGTGTGTGTGTGTGTGTGTGTGTGAACAGGAAGGATGCAATTAACTGAGAGGATGTCATTATAGAGCTGGAACATGAAACACTTTGGAGAAGCAGACTTGATATCACCTGGATCTACACACACACACACACACACACACACACACACACACACACACACACACACACGCACGCACACACACACTTTGACTTATAGACACCCTCCTATACTTGTGAGGGCCCTGCACCTAACCCTGACTTAAATATGATTCTTACTTCATCCCTAAAACCAAGTCAAACTGCTCTTGGAAGTGAGGATCAGACAAATGTCCTCACAAAGCGCATTACTTTAATTGCTTCACGCAAAGATAACAGTTATAGAGCACACACATACGCACACAGAGAGTGAGACAGCCCTAAGAAGACTGGGACAGGTAATTACGTGAGTTTGTTTCTGCAGTGAACACTGACTCGCAGCCTCTTGGAGGTGAGAGCAGCTAATTATGAAAACAACCATCTTCCCCTGGAGCTCCGACAGCATTCACATTCTTAATGGAGACACAGAAACAACTAAAGACTCTCCACAGGCTGTGAACCTGCCTGCAAACTGATGCTTCTACATTTATATAAAAAAAGAAGAAGGTATTTCTTCCAGCAACACACGCATTGTGTGTAATAAAAAACAAACAAAAAAGCATTGTTTCAGCTCAGAACCAGCTTGTATGCCTCTCCATAGAGCTGAACATGTAAATAGCCATAACAAGTCTATCATCACCTAAGGCAAGAAGAACAAATAGCTTTGTACTATTCCCTGACATCTCCTGTTTTCTCTCAGAGACATTCCCACAGATCTAGCTGCTAAACTCGTGTGAACTTTTTTGATAAAAATGAATTGAATTACCCAGAAATCCTGAGAGATGCTTTCAGTAAAACTGTTTCCAACAGCAAATTGTTTCAACCATTTAAGAACCATATACAGTCCCTCCAGGATGTTGCATTTGCAACAATTATCACATATTCAGCCAGTCCCTGTGATTTCTCCAGAACCTTGCAATTTTGGCCAATCACTGCAACTTTACCGCAAACCTGACCAGTATAACAGGTAAAGTCGCATTTCATTTTAGAGCTGCGAGCAGCATATTGATTCAATTAGCCCCTTTCTCTGTGTTAATCATGATACTGTTGTTGCAGGACTGGAGCTCTGTGCCTGGGATATAGTGACAAACACACAGTGACAAGGCTAACTGTTAGCATCACATGGCTAAGGTTACCCGGCCGAGGTTTAACAACAGAGTGGAGCTGTTTCAGTGGTGTTGTCAGATGTACAGTGGTTATCTGCTGATGCAACGCCTCTGCAGGGCTTCAGCCTAAGCAGCAAAATGAGACAAGTATTGATGAGATTGTGCTGTGATAGCCCATACTAACTGGGAAGAGAGAACAGGAGGGGAGCAGCTCACGGAGACTGTGCTTCAGGGCTTTTGCTGAATGTCATACCCCTTTCTTTCTCCCTTTCATATTAATAGCGG